>NC_047528.1:12315064-12641098 GCF_012275295.1 Melopsittacus undulatus | reverse complement strand
CTGAAAAATCATGGTTTGCTGATGCAAGTTCTTTGCACAGTAGCAAAGAATAGCACAGTAGTACTGACAGCAGGTGGGTATTTTCTACGAGTTTGCTCAAGGTGCATTCCACCTTCCTTTCTTTGATCTCAAAGGCTTTTCCAGAAGCTGAGATGCAGGTCTCCTTTTGTCTCTATAGTCTTTGCTCAGCTATTTATCCTGCCTTTGTTTTCCTAGCAATGTGGTAATTAAATTTAAAACCTATTTTTTTTTTAAAAATTTTTTAAAATATTAGTGGGTAACAAAGAATTGAATCATCTCTAAAAATTTTACTGATAAAATACTCAAAAGAAAAAAGATCATTCAGCTTTTTACCTACCAAGCACTCAGTCTGAATTGTGTCTTCTTGGCTACTATTTTAAAGCTGCTAAGAAAGGGCACAGTTAGAGAATTTTAGACCCAGAACCCATCAACCCAAATAAATTTGCTTCAAAACTTTTAGAGGGATGGACAGCCACTAGAACCATGCTGTTAGGACACGCTTGTTGAACTCTTTTGACTTGATTTTTCCAAGGCAAGGGAATGTTCATCCTAGGCATGATCTCTAGATACATGGTGATAAAACACCCTCCCTCATAACACTGTGCACATGACCATAGCTGTACAAACTCATATGCCACATATCCTGGGGATTATTTTGATTTAGGTGCCAATACGTGAAAAGGTCTTCCAATGTACAAAAATTGTTCACGTTGTCTACCAAGTGAAAAGTTGTTTGGTACAGCAAAAAGTGGGGATTAAAACTGATAGCACGAAGTCACTACAAGAATAATATCTAGTGAGCTACAGAAATTGAGCCAATTAGCTAAATAACTGGAATGATGCCCAGTAGCACTTAGCCAAGTATTTTTTTTTAGACACAGCATTCTCCAAAATATATCCTACTGGAGTCTGTATATATGTGAATGATTACATTTCAAACAATGTTAATATTCTGTCCATAATATGCTTTCGTACATACTTCAACTTGATTATCAAATACATAAAGCACAGAATGTTACTAAAAATGGACCCAGAGGAAAACAAAAAGTTACAACTGAGAAGTGGTGGGAAAAAGTAGGTTTATCTCCTTGCATTGCTTTATTTGTGTGCTTAGCAGCCTAATGTTTAAATTCCCAGTGTTTTCATTGTCATATGCATTTTGAATTTTTATTGGCTATTGAAAATAAATATTTGATTCGTTTGACATCAAATCATGTGGGATTTGATAAAAAACAGACTGTTTCTGTTTAATCATTTTCCATTTACCTTGCAATAAAATAAATGGCTTTTCTGCTCCATTTTGCTACTTTCTGAGTGTGCTGGCTAGTATTTTATTGAGATTCTTTTTATTAATTACATACATAACCATAAATAATTTTTATTAAATAGATAATCAACAAATTCTCTCTACTTTTGCAGTGGGCTGTGTATCTAAACTATATTTTTCTCTAATCAGTAGGAGCCACCAGCCATAGGGGATGCAAGAAAAGTATTTGACAAAGCTGTATCAAACTTTGTTCTACGTTTTAAAAAGGAGTTTTTTTCCAAACCAAACAGATGTACTGTACTAGACACCACTATTTAAACACCTAATGATACATGACTGGGGTCACCAAAATAGAGCGTATTAAAAAAGTAAAGTACCTTTGACAGGAATTACCTTTGCTTACAAAAGTTTATTACATACAATCTGCATACTTTTGGGCCAAGAAGTGTCCCCTCCCCAGAGGACTTTTACAAACAAAGAAGAGAAAAAACCTGATGAATTATTGACCGTGTCTCCAATGCTCCTCTAAGTGCACCACAGGCTTTTCTATGGGTCTTTAAGCATTAGCTTGGGTTTCCAGTTACTCCACGGACATAAAACTCCATCCCTTGGTGTCATCAAGGTAAAGCAAAAAAATAACAACAACAACAAAATCTGCAGTCTTCACCATGAAGCTGAAGGAACCATCAATGCCAAAATCAGTGTTACAGAGGACGAGGAAGTAGACAACACATGTAAGGTGGATTGAGCACTTGTTACTTTCCCTCCTAAAATTAAAAGCAAAGGAACAATGAATAGGAAGTTCCAAAACAGTATGTGATTTTATGCCTTAAGCCTCAAAAAGTATTATACTGCATAAGATGCCCTGAGTCACAAGCACAAATCTTCCTGGAACAAGGAATCAAAGCTAGCCCTTGATCTTGATGTTTATCCAGAGGAAAATGTAGTCTTTTGCTCAGGCCAGTGACATTATTAGATCATAGCAGTCCTTTAAAAAGTCATGCTAACGGTAATTGTGCTATGGGCTGGTGCTGGCAACAGATTACAGAATGGGAAGGGAACCAGACCAGGTTTCTTTGGACAACAGTTGTTCTAAGTGGAACTGATCTGTTGTGCGTAATCTAATAAAAAATATCAGGTTAGAGGGAATGAAAGATTTTGCATCCTGGAATTATAGATCTAAAGATACATGAAACCATGAAACTCCATATTCCATGCAGGAGGGATTGGTGCCTCCTACATTCTGATGATAGCACTGTATCTAGTTTGTGACTAGAGTAGAGCTGAAATTTAGGTGAAGATTGATGTTTCTGGCTCACA
This sequence comes from Melopsittacus undulatus, assembly GCF_012275295.1. Lineage (NCBI taxonomy): Eukaryota > Metazoa > Chordata > Aves > Psittaciformes > Psittaculidae > Melopsittacus > Melopsittacus undulatus. The sequence continues at coordinate 12,638,490 of NC_047528.1, read as the reverse complement.
CTTTTTGGATAGTGGTCCTTAAGTACTCCTAAAAAGAAATGTTTGGTAGAATTTTAAAGTGTTAGCAGAAAGTTAGAATTAAGATGCCTCACTATGTTTAGGCAAAAGACAATGTTATTTTCTGGTTCTTGCCACTAGTACTTCCATCCCTTTCTTACCTGTGTAATATAGATACTTTAAATTCTTTCAGTATATTTCAGTAACTGAGGAAATAGAAGCTAGACATCATAATTAACATCATAATAATAGATTAATAATTTAATAAAATAATTAATATCTACTCAATTGAGTCAGTGGAACCTATAGAGAAATTCAGCTTATTCTAAAGCAGGCACATACACGGGGTTCAGCTACCTAAATGAATGCCATTTTAGCTGTGTTTAATAGTACACCTCTGGCCTCTGACTAGTGGTTCAGAATGATGTGTGTATCCTCTAAATCCCACATAGTATCTGCCAGTTCTGTGCAAATGTTCGGGATACCTTAGGGTGTCCTTATGTGCCTATGTCCAACTATTTAAATTCAGAATATCAGCTGAACTGCTGTCTAGGCTTCACTGTCGGTCTGTATGATTACATCTCAGCTGACTATAATGCTATTTGAGACACCTAGTACACATGCAGACATCTACAGTTCTGTTAGGTTTGTAGATGTTATCCTAGAAAGAGAGAAGTTTCCTGTAAATCCTCTGCTTTGTTTATCAGCCCCACATGAATGCCTCAGATGCTCTTGTGCATTTGAAATGGCACTAGATGCTTTTGTTTCAGCATAGAGCTGAAGACTGATTAATAATTTCATATAAAAGCTAGAGAATTGTGAGAATGTTTTTTGATTTTTGGGTGTTTTTTTTTTTCAGGTATAGAATAATAGAGTTAATGAGCATTGCTATAATCACCACTCTTCCTAATATAAGTGTAGCCTTACCTGCAAGAGATGGAACTCTGATTTGGGGACTCGCAGTCCCATCTCCTCCTTCACTGACAGCACAGACCTCAATGATGTAGACACCAACATCGGGAAGAAGTACCACTGCGGAGGTTTTCTGTGTTTCTATAACTTGACTGTTGCTCTGGCCTTCTTGCCTAAATAATACCTATGTCAATAAAGTAGATGGTTATAATGGTCTTTCGAGTTATATCCCAGACATTTTGTATAGATAGTGCAGTCAGTGAAATGTGAACTGTTTCACGATTTTATTAAAGTTTTCTTGACATTACAACAGCCATCTGCTGTTCTTCCCTCTCCCCAATGATTTCATAACATTAATAGCAAAGTATATTATCAATTAATGAATGTGAAAGGACATTGATTATGACCCAGACCAAAGATATAGCATCTGCCCTCTCCAACATTAGGTGTTTCACATGGTTTTCTAAAAAATTTCTTCAAAATGCATTTTGGGTTCTGATTCAAATTCTTATTCCCAAGCTCAAGTAGGTATTTGTGGTTTTGGCTTAAGAATCCAACTTTAAATGTGAAGAAAATGCCTAAATAATGTCCTTACTGTGTTTACCTTGGCTAAGTTAATTGAGATTAGCTCAGATCTGTCCCTCCATCTCCTGTGAAACTCAGTGCAAACTTATAGCACATGGGAGGAAAGCAAGTGAATATATACCTGTCTTTTTGGTTCTGTGTAAGAATTTCTGTTCCCAGACAATACTGGAAAGGTCAGAGGAGTGTAAAAAATCCAAAGCAGTCAACTTTTCAGAATCTCAACTATTCATAACTTTTTCAGAATCTCAACTATTCTGATAAAGGTTAGAGAAGCTTCTGGTTTATTTGAATCATTTTATACTTTCTTGTTGATATTTCCTGATGCATCAGAGAGAATGTCAAATTGTAGTCTATAGAAATGATTGTATATATGCTTCAACCCCTCACCCCCCAAAAAACTTCAAAATCATTCTGCTTTGATTTAAAAGATGGAAGCAAATTCCATTGTTTTTTATTATTTGATATTTAAGAGCTAATCTGGATTTTACTCTGTAAAACTCCAAAACTTTAAATGCCAGATGTTACCATCCACATTGTTGAACACCACCAACACGATCACAAAACAAACTGAATTATTTGTGTTTCTGCTCTAAAAAAATATTAATTTTAATGTCATTTTAATAGGCCTTATTCTTCTGCATTTCTCTAAATCCTACTGCAAACACAGTTAAATTTAAGTGTTAGTAGGAATTTCATTGCAGGCTGGTCTTATTAATAGCCACTTCTGAGTCAGATATGATGATGTGATCCTCTCAGATAGAGTTTAGTCAGTTTATAATCACTAGTTGAAAATCACAACATAGAAAATGTTGGGACAATTTGCTCTTTTAAATTTTATTTATTGCTTTTCATGGTGAAAACTGATTGCAGACAATCTGTATAACCTACTTTATTTACAGAGAGAAACCAGAAAAGGGAAAAAAGACAACAAGGAAGAGGAATTGTTCGGAAGAGAGAAAGGTGAGAAAGGGAGGGAAGCACTGACCTTGTATCCCATTACATCAGATTCATTAGCTAGAGATTTGACTGGCTCCCACCCAAGAGAAACATGAGAGCCATCCTGTATCCACATAACATTGCCTGGTGCTTGGCTGGGAGCTGAGGAGAAAAATAGCATGTACATATTCTTGGAAATCAAAAGAAACTACCTATTAATGTAATATATATGTGACATATAATGTAAATGCAATCTTTCACTACATTTACAACTGGTTGTGTTAGGAAGGTCCCAGCTGTAGCAAGAATACTTGATTTTTTTTTTGTATCATAATTGTCATTTAATAGATTGTGGTGTATCTACTCTGCCCATCCCATAGCCTCTGTAGAGCTTATGAACTTGAACTCTTTGCTCTCCCTTCTTTATGAAAAATGCCTTGTTTTCTATGAATATAACCTTTTTTATGAATGCAAAGTCATTTGAATTCATGTCTATATATCAAAGCAAAGCCATGAATCATTCCTGATTATTATTCACTCTTACTAAAGGAAAAAAAACCTACTTATATAGACCCTTATTAAAGGAAAACTGAAGAGGGCAGAGGTTGATCCCTGACTTCTCCCTTTGAGCAAAGGTACTGAGATCACTTACGGGACTTCTTGGTTGCTGCCTGCACAGCAGTGCTAGGTGGTCCATACCCTGCAGCATTGTATGCCCTCACTGTTAGGTGATATAATGTATTTCCTTCTAATCCTGTCAGGAGAATGGATGACTCATTTCCCTCAGTTTTGACTTTTTCTGCTGCTTCTTCCTGCTCCATGTCCTTCCAGTAACCAACCTGCCAACAGGGAACCAAATGAAGGATTAATTTAGGCATCCGGGAAGGTCCAGGTGCTCGTACTTGTTATCCTGTGGGGAGTCATTTTGTCATTTATGTTTTTTGTCTGATCATCAGGCCCTCTTTAAACCTGTGGGATTTGCAGCCTAACCTCAGAGCCAAGCAATGCTTACTTCTCCAAAATGGCAAGACTCCGAATATCACAGTATTATCTGAAGCTCATTGATTTGCTGTGTACTGGCACAGAAGATCTAACTAAAATCAGAAAAGATGAACATTTCAGAGAATTCAAGGAAAGCTCAACCTCTGCTATGTCACCAGAATATCTATGTTTACCCTGGAAAGCTGTGACCGCATCAGTTAAGAAGTGTTGTGAGCAATATTTCTTTCCTGGTCCTTTGCAACTGAGAGCCACAAGATTTGCTATCAGCATAATGAATAAGAAGTGACAGAACACCAAATGGAATCTTCCATTCATCTGAAAATTCTTATATGGAAAAAAAGAATGAAATTGATTCAGTTTTAGTTCTTGACTAGAAAGAGGTTTTTAGTAAACACGATTTTGATATTTTTATGCCCTTCCTTTTCAGTCATAAACCCCCTATAAATGATCTTTGGTGGTTCTTAGTCCATATTTCTGGTACCTGCACTCATAATCTCAAAGAAGGTATAGAACTGAGCTACGAATTTGACGAGTCTCTTTCCTCAGGGACCAGGTATTTTGCAGGTCATAAATGTAAAAAAGCAGTGCTATATCTTTTTAATGTATCTAGGTGACTTACTCAAGTAAGGTAGTACTCATGGGGCCCTATTTTCCTTAACAGGAGATGTCACTAATGTACCATTCAAAGACCTCTATTCAGCTTACCGTTATTCATGCTGAGACCTACTTGCATTTATTCCACATTTTGACCTTTTCTGTGAAGTTGCTTATTTCATAATAAGGTATTCATATTATTTCTGGATTACTTTTCCACTGAGAAAAAGGTCATGGACAATAGAGCACTCTTGCAAATGTATCCCCCCAAAAATGGCAAGCCTTAAAAACCAAGGGGTTCATAGGGAAATAAGATCAATGAGTACTATGCTGACCTTTTATAATTGCACTAGGACTTCTATTAATAAAAAATAAAATCTAGAAAGACCTGGCTGCAAAAAATACACATTTGAGGTCATATCCTCACTTGAATAAAGTGTCTTTGTTAATTTTGATCAAGGGTATATCAGTTTGTGCTAACTCAAAGTCTATTCTTTCAGTTGTAAAATAAGTATCTTTTTGTGTGTGTGTGCCTACATTATCTCGTGTTTAAATGCTGTTGCTTTAATTCTTAGATTAAGAACAGCTCAGAAAACTAATCTATCTGTAATCACGACTTGTTGAAATGTGTGATTCACTGATGTATTTAGCTAGCTGAATGCTTGACCAACCCTACTAGTATCTGAAATAATACCTAGTTACAGCATTCTTGGAGGGAAAAAAGAATGAACAGCCATTTATTCACACACTAGAATTGAATGCTTATTATCTCTTGGTTGGTCAGATTCTTTTCATTTTACTTGCAATGCATCTTTATAAACTTTACACTGACGAGAGCCACATGTATTAAGCACTATACAAACAGGTAGTGAGAAACAAAGTGAGGTGTCCTGGATACCCTATCATCCAGTAACTGAAGTCTGCTGAGGATCCAATGGGGAAGTGGTCAGAAATTAAAAGCTACTTGCCCAGGGTTACAGAGGTGGACAGTAGTAGGGGTGGAAATGTAACTGAAGTAGTGAAATGCTGGGTCTAGAAAGCCAGAAGCACAGCTGTAGGTAGCTCAATAGGTCTCATTATTTATTCACAAGGCACACCATGTCTCATGTGAATGCAATGTACAACACAGTAGATAGTCCCCAGCTTTTGCATGGAAGCTTATTTTTATAAAGAAGTTGTGAAAACCTGATTCTCCAAATATTGGTGTTAGGACTACATAGGTATTAAAGCCTGATGAGAGTGGAAAAAAGCATAACTCAGCCCTTTTGATATTTCTCTCCTGTTTGGAAATGCACTGCACCACTGCTTATATGGCATACTAATATACTAATTATATTTTGCACGTTAAATCTGCAAAAATAACCATGTGATGTTCCCTACTAGTTCTGCTGCACCACATGGCAAAGGGATATTCTTAGGGGAATTGATAAATGGTATCAAGCACCAAAAGCATGAAATGCAATTAGTCAATGCTTCTATTTCAGTTTCTTCTGTACTTCAAAGCCCTTACATGTTTGGTCCCTGCTTTTAAAAATCTTCTTAAAGTTTTGCCAGGTGAGTTTGGACTTTGATCTTAAAATATGCATTTTTCTTTCTTTCATAATGCAACATCCGTTTGTTGCATGGACTAAAGGAAAAACTGCTTATTAAAAACGAGAACTTAGTTGTTGACTGAAGTCAATGGTGGGGGAACTGTGAGCTGGAGAGAAAGCAATAATGTTTAAACAACTGACAAGAGGAGATGCAGAAATGTGCAGCCTGCTTCGTTAAAACATCATGTTAAAACTTTGTTTCTGTGTAAAGTTTTTCTGCCTATAATATTTACAGACCACTTCATTGAAGTTTTAGGTTAAACAGTATCTTACATAATATTACTCTTTTCCCAGATTGGTTCCTAGGGTATGCATACTTTGATATAAATTAATGTGATCTAATTACAGGCCCTCTTCTCTAAATTCAGTAAAGTCAGAGTTATTCTCTGGATACTCTTCTGTTGACTACAGAGAATTAAAGCTACAAATTGAGCATATAAAATAAAAGCCTAAATTAGGTAGGATGAATAGGAGTGGACACAAACTTTCCTATGCTCTCTGACTGACTATTTACCAACGTCAACAGTACTGACATAGCTGAAAATTAATTCAAAGAGATCTCAGGGTACTGAAAATGCTAGGGGAGAAAGTGCAGTGAGATCAAAGAACTGCTACTAGCCCTGTAAGAAACACACCATGGTTCAGGTTTCATAAAAACTATTTTAAATATCATTATCACAAAGCTGCCTTGAACTGGCACATGAATTCATGTAAATGTTAGTGCAGCAGGAGGACCAAGCACTTAGGACAGGAGAAGAGGTACTTTTCATATCGTATCAAGACACTGGTGTGACAAGATGACAGGTTCCTGCAAAAAAAGTCTATCAGTCAACCTCAGTTGCTTCCCTCTCACCAAAACAACTGTTGACTGAAAGAAGAAAGAAAACACTGTTCAATACTTCTAGGTTCTGGAGTATTCTCTGGAGTAGCTTGCATCCTCCATCTCTTTTTTCAGGTACTATCTTCTACCATATTGTCCTGCATACACATGGAATGAAAACTGATACTGTACCTCAGCCTTGAGTACTGTCATAAATATCTAACCATATTTTCTTATAAAAAAACAATAATTATCTACATTCCTGATTTTAGGTAAGCTAGTAGTCTTGGAACAAACTATTGGTGATAGAGATGTTGCAAATGGTATGGTTCTCTTGAGGCTCACATTACAGATCTAGGGAGTGATCCATACCTTAAAGACTTGAAAAGCAGTAGTACTGTTCTGCTATAACCTCTTTTTTATAGTCTTCAGGGTTTTAGAAGGGTTTGAATCAGCATAAGAGTAACTCTGTAGGCGAAACTGACTTATACACAGAAATGTTCAATTGCTAATTTTTTGTTTGGGAAAATTAATTAATTCCAAAAGTGAAGTCTTGTAAATTGCTATTCAGGCTGATGAAAAACCAGTACTTCTTTTTTCCATCTTGTTTTACCAGCCTCTGGAAGAAACATCCGTATGTTCTTTCTAAAATACTTCAACGTGTACTTCACTAATTGAAAAACCCCATCATATTGGAAAAGGTCACGTGAGTGAGATGAAGCTCCCAATGACTGGAAAAAAGGGAAATATAACCCCCATTTTCAAGAAGGGGAAAATGGATGACCCAGAGAATTGCAGACCAGTCAGTCTCACATCTGTGCCTGGCAAAATCTTGGAGCAGATTCTCCTGGAAGGCATGCTAATGCACATGAAAAACAACAAGGTGCTTGATGACAGCCAGCATGGCTTCACTAAGGGGAAATCCTGCCTGACCAATTGGGTGGCCTTCTCTGGTGGGACTAGGGAACTGATGGACAGAGGTAGAGCAGCTGATGTCATCTACCTGGACTTGTGCAAAGCATTTGACATTGTCCCACATGACACCCTTGTCTCTAAATGGAGAGACATCACTTTAATAGGTGGACACCAAGCTGTGTGGTTCTGTTGATACGCTGGAGGGAAAGAATGACATTCAGAGGGACCTTGATACAGTTGTGAGGTGGGCTGATGCCAACCTTATGAAGTTTAACCACGACAAGTGCAAGGTCCTACACCTGGGTTGAAGCAATCCCATGCACAGCTACAGGTTGGGGAGAGAAGAGATTCAGAGCAGCCCTGCAGAGAAGGACTTGGGGGTGTTGGTCAATGAGAAAATGAACATGAGCCAGCTGCAGTGTGCACTCGCAGCCCAGAAAGCCGACTGTATCCTGGGCTGTATCAAAAAGAGCGTGACCAGCAGGTCAGAGGAAGTGATCCTGCCCCTCTGCTCTGCTCTTGTGAGACCTCACTTGGAGCATTGTGTGCAGTTCTGGTGTCCTCAACATAAAAATGGCATGGAACTGTTGGAACAAGTCCAGAGGAGGCCCACAAGGATGATCAGGGAACTGAAGCACCTCCCATATGAGACAGGCTGAGAAAGTTGGGGCTGTTCAGCCTGGAGAAGAGAAGGCTGCGTGGAGACCTCATAGCAGCCTTCCAGTATCTGAAGGGGGCCCTACAGGGATGCTGGAGAGGGACTATTCATTAGGGACTGTAGTGACAGGACAAGGGGTAACGGATGGAAACTTAAACAGGGGAAGTTTAGATTGGATATAAGGAGGAAGTTCTTTCCTGTTAGGGTGGTGAGGCACTAGAATGGGTTGCCCAGGGAGGTTGTGAATGCTCCATCCTTGGCAGTGTTCAAGGTGGGGTTGGACAGAGCCTTGGTTGACTTGGTTTAGTGTGAGGTGTCCCTGCCCATGGCTTTGGGGTTGGAACAAGATGATCTTAAAGTTCTTTCCAACCCTAACTATTCTACGACTCTATAAAACCAAAACAAACCCACATCAAAATTCCAGTAGATGTATTTTTCTGTTCCAGTGTGAAATATACAACATATATCTAAGAAACAGCAAAAACCTGAATATTTCTCTTTGAAAAGGCAGAATATGATATAAACTAATTATTATGTCAAGTAATCCTCTCTGAAGGTGACATTTGAGATTTTCTACTTTTCAAATTTTTTTGTTGCAACTTGGTCTTTTGATTAGGTGAGTCAATCTCATATCCCCTGGGGGAGCTGCACTGAAAAAGACATGAGCTTTGTGATCTATACTTAAGTATTAGCCTTGGTTTTCTGGAAAAGAAAAAGGAAAACAAAAATATCTTGTCTTCTATCCAGGAGTTCTTTCTCTTTCCCTTCACTACCAGTATGAGTGACAAGGAAAATATTGCCTAGGGCTAAAACAGATTTTATAACCTTCAGGCTATGGATTCTAAACTGTAAGTAGGAACTACACACTGTATTTTTTTACTATTCTGACAAAGTTTTCAAGTTACTTCTACTTTATCAGAGTGTAGCTGGCATATATTTAATAAGGCTGGGCAGACAGCTGACAAACCTGTACTGAAGTCAGGAATAATATGGGCTTTGGAAGATGCAAATGAGTACAGGAAACCCTGCATAAAACTCTTGTGACATAACAGTTAATATTGCCTTTCAGGGATGACAACATGAAATTGGTTAAGTTACTTTGCCTTTCATTACTCCTTAGCACAAAGTGCAAACAGGGCTGGAGTGAAAGTAGGTCACTGTGAACTTGTCCGTATGTAGTAAATATTCTGTCACTTTTGTTGATTAGAGCCCAGACATTCAAATGGTAAAAAAAATGTGCTCCCACCCTCCCTTTTATACTGCTGTTGCTAAAAGGCCAGGAAATGTGAAGATCGTGTAGGAGGTTGTCACTGCTGTGGTGACCACAGGCGGAATAGAAATTGAGACATGAAAACAAAGTGGCTAGTCAGATTATTTTGCATTCAATTTGAATCTAAGGCAACATTTTACTTGCAGTCCACAATAGGAAATGATTGTTAAAATAAAAATCATTAATCTTTTTATCAAAGTCACTGTATTTCTATATGTTATTTATTTGCTATGTATGGATTAAAGGAGTATTACAAGCTATTTTATGCACTGTTCCACATATAATAAAACTTTCAGAATCAGCTTTTAAATTAAAATAGTGTTCACAGAAGCTGAAGAAAGCAAATCATATGGAAAGCATAGAACTTGTTCTTTGGGGGAGACAATTTAACCCCAGTTCTCAGTATACAAGGTCCTTCCTTTCTGCATTGAGAGCATGCTTTAAAGAGAAACTGTCAGTATGTTAGCAAAACTTGGCTCACAGCATGGTCTTAGTGTTCCTAAGTGAATACTGTAACGTACTGACTCACTATACTGATCCTATAAGTCGTTATCTGCTTTTTGTTGAAATCCTTCTGAAAAATGGAACTAAAAAGATCTAGCAATACTGTCCTCAGATGGTGTTCTGTCCTGCTGAATTATGCAGAAGAGCAGCATTTACCTTTTTTTTTATTGAGTAAGGGCTGCTCTGTTCATAATTCTTCCTGGGAACGAGGACAGAGAAGAACAAACTACTCCCTGAAAAATCTGTCTGTCAGAAAGCAGGCAGAGAAATTCTGGATAAATGAACAAGGAGGGAAAACGTGGGGCAGGGGAGAAAGCACCCTCCTCTCCCCAGATAAAAGTAGTACCTCTGAAGGCTCCTCTAATACTCTCAATACACTCATAGACAATGTAGAAAGGAAGCGTTCTTTTATATATATTTCATTTTTTGTTCTGTCAGCTGCAGGTCCCTGTCTTGAAGTATTTACTCTGTAATCTTCATGCTAAAATCCTAAAATTGGTGTACAGCACAGTAGGAAGCCAATTTATTAATAAGGTTCAATGTTGATAACCTCTGCTGTATCAGTAACAAATTCCAATTTCGTATCTAAGAAGTCCATGAGAGACACAGAGACAACAGATACTGCTGATGTCAGAGTATGCTGAACTCTAAAGGTTTAAATCAGGAAGACCACTTCTGATACAAAGAGAATAAATCTGGGCAGCAATACAGGAATATCTAAGTATCAAGAGGCTACTGCAGCCAGGATAAAAAATGCTGACTGTGTCTAAGCTGTGGGGTAAATGTGCTTTCCTGGTAGAGACTGTCCAGCCTGAGGGTGTGCTGGAGAGTGTCATGATTCTGATGCTGCGCCAACCCCTACATTTCCTTTCTAAGGCCATAAGTGATGGTCATCAGGCCCCAGGTCTTGTCCAGACATGCTGCAAGGGAGACACTCCATGCTAGTAGGTCACAAGACATCTTCAAATATTCATGTGATTAGTACCTGCCATAGATCTACACGTTTATCTTATTATTTTACTATAGAGAATCAGGAAAGAGTCCGCACTCTCTAAGGGACTAAAGAAATCCAAACAACCTGCACCCCAAAATCAGTAAATTGAGTCTAGCTGAGATACTTAATGAGAATCAGACAACCTGAACCACAAGGTCAGGATGGGTTGTAGTGGCCCCAAAGGATAACTTTAGTCCTAAATATGATATGTTCCTGGTGGTCAGGGTTGTAAACTAAATCCAAAGCTACAAATGATCCAAAAGTGTGAGAAAGTCCATTGCCATGGTGGGTTCTCTTTTCCCAAGTCAGGAAGAGCTGTCTGCCTTATTGAGCTTGAGCTTGAGTGTGGCTGCTGCTTCCCATCCTGATACTGACCTCACGATCTGCCCAGCAGATGTCCTCCAGCCCCTGCAGCATAAGAGCACATGGATGGCAGAGGCTTTCCTTTCTTTGTATCGATTGCCCTCAGTAAATAACAAGTTTGAACTGGTCACTTAGAGATGGAAACGGTCAATACCTAATCTTCCCAGCCTGTGAAAGAGGTATGGTGGGTCACTTGAAGTTCTTTCTGCTCTTTCTGAAGTGTCAGTGAGATGTTATAAGAACTGGTGTTGAACAGTTTTCAAGCACAAATAAATAAAAGATGTTCTGGTGCTACAGCTGTGACCGATGTTCTACAGCTAGTCATACGTATGCTAAACCGAGCATAATTTCTATTGAAGTTTCACTACTGCACATGTTAACAGAATGCAAGGCTAGCAAAAGCAACAAGACTTCTCATTATGATATTCTGTGTTCATACCTCAAATCCCTGTGGTCTTCCTAGACTTTCTTTAATATGTTTCCACGCAACAAGAATCTCTGATACAGACAAACTTGTAGCTTTGACATCGATGGGAGCAGCAGTGGGTTCTGTATTAAGAAAAATTGAAACAATAAACCTCCACTGTAACAGCTTGTATTTATCAAAAACACTCCGTCTGAAACTGTCATTTACTTCCTTTATTCTACCTTAATACTCACAAGAAGATATGACACTTATGGGAAACATGAAAAAGTGAGCAAGATTAAGAGATTATTATTGTTGTATTTCTTTATTTGTGTCATGCTACATCAGTATCTCATCACTGATGACGGGTGCAGCAAACTGACAGAATCAGTTGCCTATGATTTAAAAACACCAAACCTTTAATATTTGAAAATGTCCCCCCTCTACACACCCCTTTCATAGCCCTTGATCAGCCTAACTTCAGCAGTAAAAGGAGCATTCATTTTCCTCCTGTCTTTCTAGTGCAATTCTGTCAGCTCAGGATACCTTGCTAGGGTGCTTAGTCAGTCCTGCTCCAGGGTTATACTGAGTCAGAAGTGACACCCAGAGCTGTAGCAAAAAAGGTATTTTTAAGAGTATGTTATTATGACCTTGAAGTCACAGGCAACAGTGTCAGGGGCATGCTGTGAAGCATTTACTGGTTTAGGTGTGGGATGCACACTTTTCTAAGCAAGGTGTTAAGACCTAGGATTTGTACCTCTGATTACCTTTGTTGTTACCATTGTCCCTATGTCCACGCTTCTATCTCCATGCTATTCATAGGACACTCTGTAGCCTTGACCTCCAGCTTATCTGTACCAGAGGACCCTCCTTACCCACCCACCAGGGCATGTGTCCTTCAGGTATGTCCAGGGTGCACACTGGAGGCTTAGGGCTGCAGAATGCTTTCAGTATCACACCTACCCAGCAGTACTGCCAAAGGCAAATTTCACTGTCATATCTCTGAACATTTTACACAGGTCCAACTTTTTTCAGTGGCTAGAAAGTTGAGTAAATCTATACAGGGATTGGCCACGACAGGCCATTGAGAATACTACAAGTTAGTGCACTGGGAGTGAAGAGAGTCCAAAAAATGGTCACATATCAAACTGTGTCACAAGGAAATCTTTTGAATCTTTTGCTTTATTACCTAAATATTACTGAAAATTTCCTTAAGTCAATTTGTGAGACAGGGCTTGAACACAGACATTGGAGCACACAATAGCAGCATTTCTCCACTGGTCTGGTGTATTCCACTTGCTCAGCAAAAAGCTGAATTCACATTCCCCTGCAGTCACAGAGCCTGTGATTTCTTCCTTAGTCTAGTGTTCCTTACTACATTTCTAATGTGTTGATCTGCTCTTGAAGGGCAAGCACAGGCCTTGGCTTTTATGCTATAAGGAAGCATATCAAAGAGCTTTGTAAAAGTATTTTTTTTGGGGGGGGGACACACACCCATTTAACAGGGTTTCAGTAAAGGATTTTCCTTACAGAACAGCCTGAATTAAAATTATACGTTTTTCTTAGTGATCAAACTGTCCTGACTCATCAGCGACCATCCTTTCTCTGATCATATTGCAGGCATTGCTCTGCCCTACACTTTTTCTCTGACATGGCTTGTATGAATCTTCCATCCTTTCTGTTGTCAGATTCTTAATGTTTGCAGTTCTTTTTGATCTTCTTTTTTATTTATTTCTAAAGGAAAGAATAATTTCTGACGTGATACGAAATTACGTTCACCAGCAATAAGTATTACTAATAAGTATAAAATGTGTATGGAACTTTTCAGGCAGCAAGGAATAAAAAAAAATCTGCAGGAATAAGTGAAATGATCTTCTGAATTCAATACTGAATGAATTGTGCTATGAAGAAATATATTCCTCATCCTATGATTTTCTGTTCAATAGTTACACCCTGCTTTCTATTTTATGTACCGCTAAGATTTGCATGGCAAAAGCTGTTTTCTAGTTTTTGTATTATTGAAGCAATTACCTTGTTGTCAGAAAAGATTGCAGTGGGATAAATAATTTGCAATGTACAGAAAATGTTGGTTGGCAGCCTTTACACTTTTATAAATGTAGATACCATTTTCTCTTCACAGCATTCACTAAGGGTGGTTTATGTATTGCTCAGAATAAAAAACAGAATATTTTCCGATGCTTTTAAAAACTGTTTTCAACAAACGGAGCAGAAATACTTTTGGGGGAGTTTATGTGAAGAAAATGCATTTCTTACATATCTAGAAATTATTCACTGCAATTTCACTGATATTAGATCTGGAGAATGTAAGTGTTCAGCAAAAGAGGAGAAATTACATATTTAGGAATAACGTATATTATGACTGTTTGAAAGTTTATGGAGACTATATGGCATTTTTTATTGATTTAGGTAAGATGAGGACCATATAGTTTCTGATGATATAATACAGTCTGTGGTTCACTCCAATGTCATGCTTTATTCTGTGTGTCTAAAACTAATCATAAGTCTGACAGGTTCATTAGGTTTTTCTATAATGGTCACTGATGTTATAATCATATTTTTTTCTTAGTGTCTTGGCATTATGCTAAATCTATAGGTGTCTGCCTGAGGTCACACTGCTTGGAATAAAAAAAAAGATCCAACATCTTTAATGGTCCCTTTAATATTCTCTGGTTGAATTAAAGATGCAGCATGGTAAGTTCTCAAAAGGCTACGTGCAATTTCTACAAAACACTGTCTTTCCATGTGCTCCAATCACACTTTAAGGGAACATGTTCAATCTGTATGGTTTTGGGTTGGTTATAATAAAGCAGGACAAGATACTATACTTAACTGCATTGGCCTACAGTTCAGAAAGAGAACCCTGAATTTTGATATTGGCAAATAAGGGAAAGAAGAATTAGTTACTAGCCCTCATTTTGTTCTCCCTGTTTCTGACAGTAAACAGATTTGTTTTTCTGATTTGTTTTTTGATCCTTAAAAATTTCCACATGACCTAACTTAAAAAAGAAGCCCAAGAGCCTATTCAAGTTTATGTTGTTCAACTCTTCTGTGGAACAGAGTATCGGTCAGGACACCCCATCCAATCACTTAATATCCATTCACTTCTCATTTTGAATACAAAAAGGAGTTTTACACACTTCCCTAATTCAAAATCTGAGCTCTCTGAAGCTAAGAACCTCAGCCTGAGTAATTGCATTATGACTCCAGGTAGTTCCACATAGTTGAGATTTTGGGACTTCAGCCAGGACCCATGTCTGCAATAATTCCTGTCTGTGGAAAAATCCACAAAAGAGATCTATTAGAAGTAAAACCATGAGGAGTTATCCCTCTTGTGTCAACCTGTAGGTAAAGAAAGTGGTAGGTAGCATTTTCTCCCTTTCTGGAGATAGCTACAGGGACTATCTTGCAAATCAGGAGACTTCCAGTAAACTGTTTCTATTCCTGAGAATTGCCAAGAGATATTCTGCTCAGCTCTACCCCTTGGCTTGTTTGCTGTGCATCCCTGGTTTTGTGGACTCCACTACATCTGTGGTGGCATTTCTACCTGCAGGGTAAGACTTTCTTTAGAATCTTGTGCTAGAGAGAGAAAAGATGTTTGATTTCCAAAACACCAAAAGTTAGATGACTCATTGTTTCCTGGACCAGAAACAATGAACTTCAACTTCTCCCTTTTCTTCAAGTAATTTCTATTTTCATCTTCTTTCTCAGTGTCTTTGCAAAGGACTTTAAAACAGACTAAAATAAGAAGGGAAATGAGCTTGCAGTCAAGCAGTGATCTGGCCTGCAGTGCTGACCTCTGCTCTGGACCCTCTTTTATTTAGCGGTGAAATGCCCTTACTTGTCAGGTTGAACTTCTGAAGCCTACTCCTGTAATGTCGATCTGTGGTGGTGTGCTCCCCTGCCTCACCCTTTGTTTCATAACTGCTCAAGTGACAACCATCAGTGGTTGTGCTGACAGATGGGTCTGCGTTGTGATGGTCACATCCAACTCAGTCTGGGGGGACAAATAATGACAATGGCCAACAACAAATCCGAAAAAGGTGTACCATGTCCCCCCCTGTGCTGGTCAAGCGCCAAATGGGAATGCAAACACAACTAAGGGTCAATCATTTTACTACATAAATAGTGGACAGCCCAGGGCCCATTGAGCAATCCTGCATGGCAGGTGGCTGCACACCAGGATCTCTCCTTGAGTAGGGACACTTCACAAGGCTACTCGAGACTGAGAGATTCCTTGCCACAACGGATTCTTGACTAGTGATTAATTGCATGCTAAACTTTGAAATCTTAGCTAAGTGATACAAAGGATTGATTGTCCATGTATAATCCTTTAGACATAAACCGCTGACTAAGTCTGAGGCTAAGTCTGGATCTAGCTGCATCTAGTCTCCTGCCTGAGAGGAGTTTAGAAAGCAAGGGGTTCCTTTCTGAAACTTGTAATTCTAAGGGAGGCTTTCCCTGACAGTTTTGTCTGGCCCTGTCCTCCATGCAGTAAAGAACCAAGTGTATTTTGCCACTGAATCTTGTTAAACCACTGTTGCATTTACTATAAAACTTTGTTAAATTGCTGTTTTATATGAAGAAACATATTGTTGCTTCTCTTTTATGAGTGAATTGCATTATTCCATCCACAATATACTCTCCTGCACACTTGCTCTCAGTAAAAAACAACTGTGGCTGTCCCTTCTCCATGGAATAACCCAGATTTATTATACAGTGGAGTGTGATGTGGGATAAAGAGCTGCCTTATTCCATGAAGGCTGCACCAGCATGTTACTTACACAGGGCTTCCTGACCTTAGCACATGAATAGAAGCTGGACAAGCAGACTAATAATGTTCATGGTTTGTTAGATTCAATGTTCAGGAGTGTTGCCATTTTCAGGAATATAAATGGCCATTTCCACATTGCACATCTGACTTCCCATGGAAGCTAGTGGCATTAATCAGATGAATGTTCAATAAACTCTTACATGTCAGGATTGTGATTTCTTTCTTTGAAAAATCAGTGGAGACAGCTCTAGCTGGATTTTTACAGGATCTCTCCAGATGGATCAGCTGTCAGAAACAGGAAATAATCCACTGAATTTTACAGTTAATATGCTGATTTATTAATTTTCAGGTTCACCTAAACCTCAAACAGCTAAGATTTAGCTATGAAATGAACTACACTTCACTTCATGAATGTAAAATTTTAATTAAAGACGTGGAGGCTGTACTTAAAATTGTGTAATTGCATATACATTCCATATATCAGGACAGGGTAATTTATGTATTCGTTTAAATAAGGACTCAGGGTGAAAAGTGATGGGAGATGGGCCTAATCAGAACAATTCTTGAGTTTCTAGTGTCTTGTTTAATATTACATCATCCACTAGCTGGGCTGATGCAGAACTTCTTAGAGTCATAAAGAAACAAAATTGCAATGACTGTTACATGTCTCTGCCTTTCAGGTAACTGAGATCTTTGGTTCTCTATTATCTCAATGAGTTAGTACAAATCCACCCAAAGCAAGGACAAAAGCTCTGTGCAGTATCATTACATCTTGTATGTATTACAAAAGTGCATTGGGAGTCCCTTATGAGGTATTAAATATCAAGACTTAAGGCTTTACCTTGTACTGCTTGGGGCTATCTATTTCACTTCGAGAAGTTTTTAGTAGTATTTACTACAGTGTTTATCAAAATTATAGAAGGTTCAATTTTTGTGAAGATAATGTCGTCAGGTGCCTGAAGGAGAAGACAGCTACTGAAATTAACAGAACTGATTCTGTATCTCCCATGGTAGCAATCGTTAAAGAAAAAACTTTATAAAAGACCTAACTCATCTTGAAACCAGTTTGGTACCCTCTTCCTCTCAGAAGCTTATTTCACTTTCCTTTTATATTCTCACCTATTTCTATACCACATGTATTCTAATTAATATTTATTCTTGTACTAAAAGGCTGTGTCTATACAGTCTATACAGTCTTTAATGTGAGGTGTCCCTGCCCATGGAGGGGGGTTGGAACTTGATGATCTTAAGGTCCTTTCCAACTCTAAATATTCTATGATTCTATACTTGCTAACGAAATATGGACAGAGAGACAAGGAACCAGCCTGAGCATGGACATACAGTTGTCCATGGCATTAAATAACAGAATGACCTGTGGTGACGTAGTGACTCTGGACCAAAATATGCTCAGGAATATACTGGTGCCTGGCCAGCGATAGTTACCAGGAGGTATCTGAATGCAGCCACAATCTGGAGTGTGACACTGTTCAACTGTGCAGATGTGAACTATTTTTGGCCAATTGGACTCAAAGATAAAGAATATCTGTCTTGTTTTATTTGCCTTATTTATTTATTTTATATTTTATTTGTTCTTTACCTTTAAAATCTCTCCATCATTCTTAATAATTTCCTTGATTTGCAGATAGTATTTTACCCAAACTAAGCCTTTTTTTTTTTTTCAACTAGGTCAAAATAATCAGTTTTTTTCTGGTTTCTACTCACTTGCTGATGATCCTATTAGTCTTCTGCGCCTGTATCATCTTGAGTTCTTTGTTGATCATGAGCAACAAGAACTGTTGATAAGATTTCAGCTAAGCTTTATGATAGTTTTATCAGAATGATGCCTTGATTAACATTAAAACATTTGTGTCTGTCTTATGTGTAGGTTCTAGCTGTTGGGTTCCCATTTTGTATGGATTGCTTGTTACTACTCCTTATGTACTTGATGTAGCACTTGTATGTTATTCATATTCCTTTCCTCTAGTCATCCAACCGACATTTTTCCTGTGTGTCGTTCAGATCCTTCCCTGTATTTGCAGTGCATCCTAAGGTTGCAGTAACAGCGGTATCATAACCAGCTTTCCTATTGGCATTAAACATATTAAACATATATGATCTAAGAATGGTCTTTAAGGAATTTTGCCATTAGCGTTCCAAGCCTTTTGCAAGTCTGGTGGCAAATGTATTTTTTTTTTCTGTATTCTGAAATATTTGGGTTATTTTCTTAATAAATTAACTGGGTTTTTTTTGGGTTTGTTTTTTTTTTTCCAACTGTTCCTTGTTTACTTTATTTTTGATGGAAAAAATCCTGCCCCAGGTCATTGAGCACATGAAAATACCAGAGGTTTTCACTACAGGTGTAAAAATTTGCAGATTTTCTCATTCTTCTTATCTATCCTACCTAAATCACCTTATTTATTAAAAATAAATGATAAAGTATTTCATTATTGCTCGTCCATTCCTTAATTATCTTTAATATCAGTAACTTACATACTTCACCTCATGTCCTGCTTTAGATGCCTGCCTAACTTTTAAAGAATACTTTTTTCAGCTTATTTTTTGCAGACTTTATTAAGTGTGCTTTTTACTTATTATGGATACCTTTAGTACTGCCTTAGCAATGTACCATTTCTTACAGTTTACACTTTAGGTAGATTTTATACCTTTGCTCAGAAACTTTCCAAAACACTTTCATGTCTAGTCTCAACTGCTAATTTGAGTGTATTAAATAAATTTTTGATTAATTGTTCCACTGTTATTTGTTCTGATAAGCTTTTCCATAGTGTCTTATTCATCAAAACAAGACTATAGCACCTTTATTTCTTCTTGGTCAGTACTGGATAAGGAATCTGATAATTATCACAAGGTCATTAGTTTTATTTACTACCCAATCTACCCTGAGCAGCTAAATTCTCTCATAAATGAAGGTGTCCTGTAATAATTATCTAAAATTAGAAAGGTCTTTCTCAGCATTCAAATTGATCTGGCAATCAGCAACTGACCTCTACTTCAACTCCCAGTTTCTGAAATGCCCTCTTCTGAAATGACATAGAACCCAAGGATATTCTTTTTCACCCAAACAGTGGTTTTCTATTTCCTGATATGTTATCACATCATCAGCATGCTATGACATCCAGCCATTTTTACTTTCTTTTCTTTCCTATGTAGTTCATACTTCATCTAGTTATGCTTGCTAAAGCAAGCCTACCAGACATCAGTCTTATCAATACAGCCTTTTCCATCTTCTTGCAAGTACACTTTCACAGTCTCATATTTTCTTTTCCGTTGCTGTATTTCCAATTTTTCCAGTTTTCCTCTTCCAGGGAATTAAATCCACACATAGAGATTCCATATGATTTCCATGATACTGAAAGCTTGTATGAGTAGTCTTGGCATTCTTAGCCACTCAGTACTTAAATGGAATGTAGTCATCAAGAAAAAATCTCCAAAGAATATATAAATGTTAAAACAAACAGTACCTAACACTGCTTTTGTTCATGGTTTTATTTTCAGTATCTTATGCCTTTACAATTTTCATTCTCTATGGATAACACTCATCTGTGCCTGCACAGCAGTGCTTTGTTTCAGTATGCTCTACCATGAACCTGATACTATTATTTTTCTGGCAGAGAGTACACTCAGAAGACTTTTCCCTGCTGTTTATGATCCTTTTCAGTGTTAGATTTGCACATTGCAACCTTTCTTCTGGCAGGCAGCCTAGCTTGCTGTGCTCTCCATGTGTTCTGGTGTCTCTTTCTATTAAAGGGTTTCTTCATGAAAGGTTCAGGCTTGTCTTTCCCTGGTGCTTTAACATGTCTGTTGTGTCCTTCTGCTTTCTTACTGAAGATAATTGCACATCTTTTTTTTTTCTATCCTGCATCTTCTGTATATCATCCTCGTTCCCTGTTCAGAACTGGTGCCTGGCTCTCATTTTCTCTTTTACTTCACTAAAACACCTGACCTCCTCTTTTCTTCTTTTCTCCTTGATTGTTCGCTTTCTTCCTTTGCTAAGGTCTCCAGGGAAGACTCCTTCCAGCTTTTCTACTGCATTAAGCTATCTTTTCCAGAGGGTCACATTTGCCTATTTTTGTCCTGAATTATCTAACTAGTTTTGTACAATAGAATGCTTCTCCATTCTGTTCTCTATTCTTCAGTTACATCATCTGCATCTTTAGCTCCAGGATAATCTCTCCCATGAGGTGTATTCTGGTGATGTTTCCTATGAAGTCAAAAGGCCAATGAAGAAGACATGTCTTAAACCAACTATAGCCAGTCATATTTTTTCCCCACTTTAAGTCTGGATTATCATTATACTTGATCTTTCAGTAACAATTTCTGTCATATTATCTTCTAAATATCTGACTTAGAGACAAAGGTAAAAGTATTACCCTATTTACTTATGAAAAGTCCTCAGTGTTTGGCTTGTTTTCTGAGGTTGTTTTTTAAGCCTTTTGCCCCAGTCAGAGACATTTTCCATAATCAGAGGGAAGTCAGTTGTGTTCAGAGAGGGAAACATCTTCCTCAATACCACCTGCCAAGCCGCTTGCCTAGGCACAGCTCAGTGTCACCATGAATGGGCTCTCAATGTAGATCAGAGTATACAATATGTAGTCACAGTCATCCAGAAAAGAGAGAATTTTTACCTTGTCCAGAACCTGCTTATGCACTCTCGGTTTCTTTTCCTGTCTGCACAGGCAATAGGTTTTAGACTTCTTTACACAAATGTGTTATGACAGTAAACAACTCCAGATCCATCTGTAGGTGTGGGAAACATTTTAATATGTAATATAAAGTTTCCTTAACTTTTAATAGCTTTATCCTAGGCCTGTGTTCTAGATGTTTGCAGAGGAGTGAATTGAGCATATGAGGAAAAGCAAGTAAACTCAGGGTTTGCTAGATAAGCCCTAGGACCATAATATATTGCACTGTCAATCTTTATTTAATATCTCCTCTTCAACAGAAATCCTTGGGAAAATGTACCTTCAGTTATTTAGCTGCATAAGTGTGAAAGTGCATGCCTCCTTCAAAGCCAGTTCCCCCTTTTCTTATACATAGCAAGCTGAAAGGTCTATGGTTCTCAGGGTCCATACTGCCAAGAACTTGGGTGTAATAAACTGTTTTGTCACTCCTTTAAATTTCCAGTGTATCACCTAGGTTTATTCTGGAGAAAAGCTTTTTATGAATTAATTCTGCATTGTATTGTCACAGCATCCCATATTTTTTCCTCAAATACAAGTCTTATAAAACATTTAGCCCCACATAATTCCTCTTACCAAAGGAAAGTCTAATGTACAGACACATACAAAGACTGAATTTGCAAAGCTATTATGGGTAAGTACTTTCTAATAATCAAATTATAATCAGGAATCTTGTTTTCTAGAGACAGCCTCTGAGAGTGTCAAAGGTTAATTTTAATAATTCTACGAACATAATTTGTAAAGTTCATATTTTTACAATAAATGTTAGAAAAAATGATATATATATATTACTGATTATTCCTTCTCCAGTCTTGTCCAAAAACCAAGCAAAGGACTACTTAGTACCATTACGCATTCAACTTTATTTAAAATAACTTTCACTATTTAAAAGAAATCCATTAAGGTTTTGTCTCCCTTCCCTTGCATAACTCTGTCTTTACTGAACTTTCTGATTAGAGTATGAAATTGTTAAATAATAAAAGCATCACCATTGGTATCACAATATCATGTTCCATTGAGGAATGTCAATGAGGAATGTCAGCTGTAAAATTTCCAAGTTGTAGGGGGCAATTTTTACATTTTAAAGTGTAATTGTTTTGAAAGTAATATGAACACTTGGTAATGCTGATCCAAGCGGTGGAACACAAACAAATTACTGGAACTGCTTTTAGCAAAAACAGCGTTTCCAACCTCTGTAATTACTATGAGAGAAGAGCAGTATATAATCTCTACTTCATCATGGCTCCAAAATGACACATTTATTGTAGGCTAATATAATATAGCATTTAATGGTTTCCAGCTTCACATGAAATGCCATTATCTTGACACTACATTTTTGTAGATATATTATGAAATTCATCCCATCCATCTGTACTTACTCTTTTAACAGGAGACAGTGGGATAACTCAAAGATGGCATAGTAAAGAAGAACTGAAGTATATGACTTGCACTAATGAAACTGCGAAAATGTTCCCATGGATAACATTTATTTACCATTTTTGTATATGGAAATTTCCAAACACAGGCCTCTGTTAATAGTCAATACAGAACACTTCTTTTGCTGGTATAAATTTGTTTTGTTTTGTCTGTTTTGTTTTTTTTTTTATTTTTCTTGTTTGTTTTTTGGTTTTGTTATTTTTTTACAAAATCCTGTTGAGTGTCATATCAAGCTGAAAATTTCAAGAAATATACGAAACATTTTTCATTTGTTCTTCTGAACTATTGCAGTAATTCACATTGAATATTTGGACATTAATACAAATTCAGAACTTTTATACTAATTAACTAAAAAAACAATAGAAAAACTAAAAATAAGAAAAAAATTGTACTTTGAAATTTTTTGCTATCCATTAACCAGGTAATGAACAGTGATAAGTGAATTTATTTAGTCTTTGAGCTTTTCTCTGATTAACCCATCAAAAATTATCATGAACTCCAGAAACATCAGAAGATATCAGCCTTTCTTTGCTCATTGTTAGAGCTGCCCATCTTAAAGTTAAGACTATAGATTTCATATTAGGGATGAAATTTCATTAAACCTTTTGAGTTTTTGTTAGGACTGATGTGGCTTGAGGTTTTTTCCTAACCTTTCTCAGTCGTTTTCTGGGGAACCTTGGCAAATTAGTTCATCTCCTTCTCTGCAAAGCATGCTTAATGTTACGTAGCACTTCTTCAAAGAATTTTGAAATTGAAGATTGAAAAAGAATAGTATAACAGAACACATTATATAAAAATAGCTTAGCAGAGTTTGTAGCATGCAAGTTAACTTCTTGTTGAACTGACCTCCTTCAGCTGAGCAGATGACCACAATAGGGCTGAAGGGACCATCTCCTTTGTTGTTGTAAACACCAACCTTCACCTCAAAAGGAGTCAGAGGTGGCACACTTTCATCTCTGTAGATGAACTTCGAGGCATCTGAAGATGTCACCATTTTTTCCTTCCAGCCACGGGTTCCATTGGGTCTGAAGGCTACAATATATCCAAATCCTTGTCCATTCTGAAACTCTTCTGACACTGGCTAAAAAATAAAGTTCAGGTAATGATCAGACGTGGTTTTACTAATTTAGAAAGAAGCCACAGAGTGGCTGCCCATAATCTGACTGCTTGTGTGAGAATGATCCCTTATAGTTGCATTGTAGGATTTTACTCTTCTACTAGGAGAGTTGCTGCTGTTTATAGTTGTAGACTAAAAAGCAAATCTGCTCTACTAGGGGAGTTGCTGCTGTTTATAGTTATAGACTATAAAGCAAATCTGCTCTATCAGTTGTCTCAGCTAGCTGATGTAGGAGACTGCAGATATGCCAATGGAATACAGCCTTTTAAGATGTCTTAAAATTCACCATTTTAAGCAGTTAGAATTCTGTGTGTTTCTTACCATCTGAATCTCTCCTAAAGTTGGCTAGGCTAAAATTTTTATCATTAAAATCCCATGTCCTTATTTGATGTAACTGTTCTTGGGTTTATATATATATGTATATGTACATTTTCTGAATCTGAAACTTTATTATGAATCTAGAAGTTTTGAAAAGTCCTCAAGAAAAGTCTCTGTTTTCCTGCATCATTTATGATTAGCAGACAAAGCAACTCCTGCAGTTGCCCACTAACACAGTCATGAATCTGCATTTTATCTTGTATCACACATATCTTCTCAAAATAAAGGTCTACTTCAAGTCTTTGGTTTTATATTTTTACTAAATGCTTAAAACAAATAATTCTCAAGTTAAAAAACAAACAAACAAAAAAAAAAAAACAAAAGCACAAAATAGCTACAAGGCTTTCCTTCTATTCCTATAGCTATTATTTCATCTAATGTAGCATCTACATAAGATTCAGAAAAATCAAATCAACCCAAGCAGTAGAACAGGAAGAAAAGACTTAAGAATTAGGACAACAGTTGAGCTGCTGCTATAGTGCCATCTACTCAAACCACATGAAAATGCACATTGCTTCAAAACTTTAGAACCTATTTAGAGAACAGTATTTTGTGTTCATGTCCTGCCAAGATTTGCTGTAAGGAAACCCCAGTACACTACTCTTTACTTTGCCCTCAAAGAAGTAAACATGAAACAAAGCCTTTAATCAGAAAAGTCCCTTACCTCCCATGCTATTACTAATTCATGTCGCCTTCCACTTCTGCCACTTACATTAGCTGGAGGTGTCTTTGGAACTGTGAGCAAAAAGCAAAAACAAAACAAAAAAAAAACAAAGCAAAACAAAACAAAATGTTCAAGTTATTAAAGTTTTCCCCATAGTAATAAGTTGCTGCAGCAGACATAAGGCTATTAAATCGGAACAGAAATAACAAACACAGCAGTCTGTGGTCAAGAAAATTTGCTCAAGTTTCATTTCAGAGCTACAGTCAAGCTGGTAAACACAAAGTATTATCTGAGAAGACAAATAATATTGAAAAAACTAGCTGCTTAAGTGCGATGTCTTCTGCAGATTAGTCAGAATTTCAGTGTACAGATCATCTAGGAGGTAAACCAGGAACTATCTTGATAATATTTGTATTTTTTGAATAGACAACTCAAAGACAAATGTCAAGGAAGAACTTGACATATTTCAGGCTTCAAGTGAAGTCTTAGGCCACACATGGTGTGTCTCTGCTGTTTCCCAGGTCATTACGGATTTTGAATGTCTTAGGTTTTGTAAATCTTTCTTGTATACTTTATCAGGAAGACAATTTTCAGAAATTTGAAAGTAATCATGCTTAAACATCCCCTATAATTTCTTTCATAAGGCTGGAATCAGACTACACAGTTCTTTAAAAACTGAGACTACCATTATGGTTTTAAAAGCACATATGAGCAGCTGATGGAATTCCTTAAAAGAAATTATAATTATCATCAACAGTATGAATTTGGTTATCATATTTTGCAAAACTATAAATCAATTGTTCCACTGGAATTGTATAATTTCTTTTGTCTTACTTAGTGCTTTCTAAATGATTAATGTTTTGATTTCATTTACTTTCTTTATTTGATTAAATATGTCCTAGGAGAAAAACTTTCTTTTCTTTACAGCAGTACACAGGTCATTGGTAGAAACATACTGTGAGGCATTAACTGAAAAAGAGCATTCTCTTTAGCTGATTTATTGTGTAGCACTGTGCCTTTGAACTATACAAAGAAAAATACATTTAAATAAATGTACACAGTACTCTTTATTTTCCACTTTGATCATTAACAAATTAAGGTCAATGAAAGTGCAGTTTTTACTAGATCCTGGAAGTTAACCTAAACTTTCAGAATTCATTTGTGTATTATCTTTTTGAACTCTGAACTCCCATTTAAAGAACTTAAGCCCTATTCTGTTTTTTCACATAAATGTTGCAAACCCACAAAGCTTATGAATTGCTTCTGATTTACACTTTATCTGTGTTTTTTTCCCTTCCTTAATTAAATAAATAAATAAAAATAATCAGTGTGCAACACTGGGATGAATTTCTACAGTGAAAAGATGCAGATGAAGAATCATCTGCCAGTTATTTAAGAAGCAAAAATTATGATGCCATCTCTAACAGAGCATATTTAAACCTTGTGCAGCACCCATTTTTCTCTTGGCTTTTTAAGAGATTTTTTTTTGGTAAGTTATAAAGATAAATGAAGTTTTTATGTAGGTGTCATGTTCCTGATGAGAGAGTATGCTGTACTCCTTTGAAGCACCCAACATGATGGGCTTATTTAACCTGCAGTGTCCTCTTTTTGGAGTTTTCTTATTAACAGTTTTGCAGACTGAAGCCCTATTTAAATGAATAAACGTTACAAGAATAAAACTGTCAAAACGATGGATTTCTTTTGCACCAAACTAAAATGTACATTCACACAGTGAAACTCTCTCAAATGAATAACCATTAAAAGAATAAATGTGTCAAAGGAATAAATTTCCTCTGCACTGCACCAAAGCAGATTATACACACTTAGAGGAGGACATTTTGAAATAAGTAACTATTAAGAGAAGAAAACTATTAAAAGAAAAGAGTTTTTGCAAGGCACTGAGCTTATATACTAGCAAACCTTTCAGCAGCGTCACCTTTATATCAGTGTTATATCTGAATTTACTTATTCATAGCCTACGTTTATTGCCATGCAATTAGTGACTTTCCAATCTTTAAGCTGTTAATTCTCAGCAGTGACACTCACGGAGATGCACTTGCACCAAAGCATGATAACTAAACTTGGCTCCTGGACAGGATCCATTCAGCCTGGGAAATGAGGACTTTAGGAACTGTTCTCGTTAATGTTCATCAAAGCTGAGAAATTCAGTATTGTTTCTTCTGGATAAATACATCCCAATTAGTAGAAAAGAGCTCTTTGTGTATTAGTGTCTCATTTAACAAGAAGATGAGAGAACATCACCAGCTGAAAAATTAATGTTTCCTTTGCTTAGAACTGGTCCTTAGGATCATAAAATGTGACTATGCTTTGCTTGATCATATGCCTGTAATTCTGATCAAAGCCTTCTCATAAGCCCCTTTGTCAGCTACCTATTCTCACCTGTCTCCTGTTTTATTCTTAGATCATAAGCTCTTTGGATCAGGTCAGCTCTTCTTTTTATTTGTTTCTGCAAGCACTGGTAATGTTGGGAGTTAAAATCCAGGTCTCTTTGTTGTTCCGGTAATGAGAACAAGAAATAGTTACTAAAACCTGTGTTCTGAAAGACATGGTTACTAGATGTAAGTCAAAGTAAATAATGGTTTATGCCCGCACAAGCTGATGTTGAAACATCCACTTGAGACAAACAAACAAAACTCTTGAAATGACTCTGCCAAGAGTTTGATTTAAACAGAAATAGCAGGGTTTCTTTATTGTGTTTACATTTTCATGGAAGTACTGTGATATGCTGAAAATGAAAGTGAAATTAAACACTATTAAAATTTATAACCCCTATACCAAACAAAAAAAAACCCTTCAAAATTTTGTCTAAGAGCAGGCACAAAGAATGTAGCCCTCAGCAGTCCTATGAAGCATTTGATAACATGCTGAAACTATGAATGAAGGAAAGGTGATATGGAAAGGTAAAGTGTATATATGAAACTGAGGCCAGTTATTTAATAATTCAGGCATATATTATGCATGAAAAACAGTGGTGTTTGTTTAGGACAAAATGTATGCACAGAACTAGTGTTGCTGAGCGCTTTGTCTATGGGAGCAGTGGTTATAAGGTGCAGAAAAGTGCCGATAATGCCACCTATGTGTAAAATTCAAACTGTACCTGTTTTTAAAACACAAATGATATGTTTCATTTGTTATAATGTCAGAATGAAATATATAATGATTTTCAATACTTTGCCCCAAGGCGAGTACCCAAAATCTTTGAATGAGCTCATCTTTACGGTCTACCAGAATTCACAGTTTTCATTGATAAATAAAAGTAAGGGCAGACTGAAGAGAGAGAAACATTTAGAACTAGTTTAAACACAATTAAGCAGAGAGCAGTTTTCAAAATATTGGACACAGTGGAATGCTGGAAGGGAAGCTAACACCTACCCCAAATACTCATGGCTTCATAGCTATGGTATTAACTACCACTTCCAAAATCTTACCCAAACCTTATGAATGCAGATTTTAAAGTACAAATGTAGTTTGAAAACTAACCCTCTTAGTTGTGGATAAGGCATGGTTTAGAAGGAAAGGATTTGTTGCAGCACTTCTTAATGTGAGGAACAAAGCAACAGCACATTCATTAGTATTTTCTTCTCAGTTCTTTTCCTTTCTATATAGATTTTTTATACATATATACGTGTGTGTGTGTATCTGTCTCCTGTTAATATCTCCTGCAGTACACATCTGGAAAACAGACATAAGTGAAAACCCTTTCAATGTGGGAAAGGCCAGCCCTCAAGTTCACACCCTCCCATGAAACATTTCACATCTCATCTGTTTAGGATTGCAAAATATTCTAGCATCTTGGAAGTGGATGATACACTGTATTCAACTAGTAGAAAACAAGGATGCCCCAACTGGCCTCAGGATCTGCATTTCCTTTCTCACTTCATCTGTGTTTTTAATATTGGTAGTTTAGTAGGAGATAGAACTCAGTTTTATTCACTGATACTACTGTCATGTGTCATCTGTGTCTGAATAGCCTCCAAATCACCACATATAGGACTGAAATTTCAAACGCTATTATATATATGGCAGAGAACCAATTCCTTAGCCTTCCTGTTATTCTTTTAGCATCACACATATTTTGATTGTTTGCCAATATATACTGCATATTAAATCGAGCCTGCAATAGTATGTGTTAGTAGTCTATTGGTTCTAAATATACCCATGCAGGCATGGGTATATCCTTCTTTTGTTTTTCTCTATGGAAAAGCACATTTTCTACAAAGCCTTTAGTAGCCCATGTAATCATCTCCAAATGTCACATACACAGGAGGTTATTATTTTTTTTTTTGAGCAAAAAATGCTTATGATAATGGGAAAAGCTGAAGTTTTTTTTATACAGGTCACAAACAAATAGAGCACCACTCCTAACAACAGAAAAACCCTAAAACAAAGCCAGTCTAAACCAGGTATCTTTTTTTATCCTGGACAGAGGCCTTTCTTGTTATGCTATGAAGAAATTCTAGCTGAAAGTAAGTGCCACATAATGGAAAATAAGAACTTATTAAAGATAAAGCCTGAGTATAACCTGTTACTAATAGAGTGCACTACATCATTGTTACCTCGTAAAATCAAGTTTGCATGCATGATTAGCAGGTTAAACTTTGATTCTACTCAATTTATCTCTCCCCATGTTTTCCCATGAATAGATAATGTAATTGATGCTTTGCCCCCAGGCTTCAAATGACCGACTGCCTTAGTGGAATGCCAGACATGTTTAAATTCATGTTATTGGCTCTTTTCACCTTGTAGACCCGTAAAATATGTATCAAGGCTAGAACTGACAGAAATGCAGCAGCTGGCTAAAAGTTAGATGTGCCAGAAAATTGCAGTATTATCCATTCTGATGAAAGTAGCTATGAAAAGCAATCATGTTAACTAAATACGAACTAAGTAATAAGATTAGAGTTTAATTAGAAAATTAAAGCAAGTGGAAACCTGTTTATTATTCTGTTGATTTCCTTATACCATCCCTAGTATTGTTTTCATGGTTATTTTTAGATAATGGACTAATATGAAATGTTCCCATCATGGGGAAGAAGCGATAAAGTAAGCGAGGTGTGGGGAGACAAAAAGACTTTAGTCTCCAGTCAAATTAGCTTGTGCCATTAAATTAAAGATGCCAATTTCCACTTAAGTATAAAATACGGGAAGCAGAATCACAGATTTGATGCCTCTGCTATCCATCAGCTATCATTCAGCCTGGTGGATGCCAACTCTCGTTTAAGCGTGAGACACAGTCACCTTCTCCACTAGGAGACTGGTATTTCTGGAATTTTATCCAGTGCAGGGCAGCCTACCTGTTTTCACTTGTGGGGCACATCTATGATCACTGAAAATAGCCAGGTTTCTCTGCCTGGGTCATCTTAGTAGAGAGACTAATGCCATGTTCTTTCTGAAATATGTCCTTTCATGTATATGTCTTTTACAACTTGAAAGCTATGGTATTAGAACTGGATCCCATGTTAACAGAGATTTTCCCTTGAAGCCTTCAGATAAAAAAAGGTATTAGAGACATTCTGAAAAATAATGGATCACTGGGTGCACCAAGACAGATATTAAAGTGCTAATCTGGAAAACCAGATATGAAATCCAATGAAAACTATTATTAGATTTGCTGTCGGCATCTGAAAACTATACCAACGGTGATAATTCACACAATCTCTGTCTCAGAGCACTGAGTCAAACAGGATCTGCACTTTGGGAATATCTGAAGATCAGGAAAAAGTGGCTGTTTTTTTGTTTTTGGGTTTTTTTTGTGTTTTTTTTTTTTTAGCAAAAAAATGCTTCTGCTGAAACAAGTCGTGATTCTATGATTCTATGAAGTCATTTCAAAAGTGCCATAAAAATAATAAGCAGCATGCTATTTTGCAGAGAACTATAACAAGTTGTTTGATTTGTTTTTTCTGTTAATGGTTCTTTGTTTAAAGCAGAGTCCACTGTGTTCTGACTTCACAGATCTTTACAGATTCTAACAAACTGGGAGATTATGTCTTATTGTAACTCCCATCTTCTCATTCCCTCTATAGAATATTGCATCTACCTTTTCAATTAAAAAAACCCAACTAACACAAACCCCAAAACCATTCAGAACTGAAACACAAACCAAGTCTTTTCTTACAGAAAGGTCTTTTGAAATTGAGGTGATGGCTACAGACTTCTGCTGTTCCTTGCCATGTTAAGCAGGCACACCAAATAAATTCAGTTTCAATTTCTCTTAAGGCTGTTGAGTTGTTTTACTGGCAGCTGTCTGGATTTCAATGTCATACGACAAAATGCTCCCTTCTAACATGACATCTGTGCAGCTGTAAATCTGGTAGCAAAAAGCTATTCCTAGCTGGGAAGCTGAAAGTGCAAGTAAACAACTAGTGTGCCATTTTTCCTATTTGAACTAATGTGTTGCTGATTTATTATTTGGAAGGCCTGTATTGTTATCAGCTACATTGCTGTTTATCAGGAGGACCCCCACGTACTGGAGTGCAGATCATTGCTACTTGAGTTAAAGACTGTTCCTTTTGATAGCAGCAATAGTGGAGTATCACCCAAAAATTAATACCAATCACTGAGTGAAAATACACTGTACTCTCCATGTTTTGTCTGTCCCAGGATTATTATTTAATGAACAATGTATGAAGACAGGCTGAGAAAGTTGGGGCTGTTCAGCCTGGAGAAGAGAAGGCTGCATGGAGACCTCATAGCAGCCTTCCAGTATCTGAAGAGGGCCTATAAGGATGCTGGGGAGGGACTCTTCATTAGGGACTGTAGTGATAGGACAAGGGGTAATGGGTTAAAACTTAAACAGGGGAAGTTTAGACTGGATATAAGGAAGAAATTCTTTCCTGTTAGGGTGGTGAGGTGCTGGAATGGGTTGCCCAGGGAAGTTTTTTCCTGGGCTCTCACAGTACCATCCCAGTTAGAAATACAGTGAGATTTCTTTAAATGCAGTAACAGTTCATGGTAGAGTGTGCATGACAGAGAAACACTTAGAGCACAAGATACTTCATATTAAGCTGCTTCCCATGACTTTCCTCTCTTGCTGAAGAACATTCTGTGCACCTTTGAGAAAAGAAGTTATGAAAAATAAGGAAGGAGAGACTGCTCAGAAGCAGATTTTTGAAGAGACTGAGTTGAAGAGCTGTGGAAGCCTGCTACAGGGCAGGCAGCAATGGCTTGAGTGTAAGCCAGATGAAAAGTAAGGTAGCCTAGATGGAGTAAGACAGCAGAGAATGTATTTATTTGAAATTTCTATTTAATATTGAAATAATAATTTAAATACTATATTATTTTAAATAATTAAACATTATTCCTGTAATTAAAATAAAATGGCTCCTCATTACAAAAATATCACCCTGGAACAGTGACTTCTGAACACACAGAGGTGTACCAGGGAGAAGAGTATAGGCCTATTATTATATTTAAATAGTTCTGTTTCTGATAGCCCTAGAAAATTAACTTTTTTATCCTCTTCTTACCTGCTTCGTTGGTTCTTATCATTCGCGATGGTGTACTTGGGTCTCCAGTCCCAATTTTGTTGGTTGCTACAACTCGGAACTCATACTCCACCCAAGGGTTCAGTTCGACAGCCATAGCGGACTCCATGTCACCACTTATCACATCTGGAACTGCAAACAGTAAAGAAATGTGTAAGTCACAAATCTGAGGCTCACATGCAGTGACTCAATGGCAAGTGGACTCTGTGATATAATATTGCCATTAGAAATTATAAACATAAAGGATTTAATATGTCATAAATCACAGCTAGGTTTTTGGCACTGTGGTACTCCTGAAAAGACACAGATTGAAGGATATAGGGGAGAGCTTTCTGCTTATTCACAGATGCAGCATGGCAGGTGTCTTTGTGTTGTCCTTTCAGTGCTGTCGCTAAGTAATATAAAAGGAATGAAAAAAGAAAGAAAAAAAAATCAGTGCTTTTAATTTATCATTATTCTGTTAAGAGTATCTGTCCCTGCAGTTGCCGGTGGTTATTATTGTGATGAACAGGAGTTTTGAATAGTTTAGTTGTTCTGTTTGAAAGTTTTTCTCACCTGTTTTTACGGTCTGCCAGCCAAGAGAAAATGGACTGCGTGCTTGCAGGTTGTAGAGGGAGATAGGGCTGTGATTGTCTGCCCCAGGACTCCAGGAAAGTGTTGCTGTTGTGTCTGAAATTTCCTCCACTATTACAACCCCTGGGGGACCAGGAGGACCTAGAAATAAAGTGGAATAATCAAACAGACTACACCATCATCACAGATGAGCAGTAATAATAGAGAAGATGTATTCTGCAGGGACTCTGTGGAGTTCAATATCCATGAAATACAAGGGTTAAAATACACACAACTACATCACAGAGGTACCTCATTTCCACAATTTCTGCTGGTAAACTGTGACTGTTTCTACTGTTTAAATGCTGCATGGATGAGTATCAATTAACTTGTCAGAGTGACAGTTGAAGAACTAGAAATAGAAACAGATTAAAAAAAAAGACAAATCCTCCAATCCTCCATTATAACTGTTTGAACCTGAAATTAAAGGAAAAAATGAGCAACTTTAAGAAGCATCCAGGTTAGACTGAACAGTTGCAATCACATCTTCTCTTTGCGTGAAGATTGTCAGCATTTCCTTGTCAGCAGGAAAGACAAATTGTGATCAAAATGAAGCACAGGTGGATTGCTTCTTGAAGAACAATAATATTGCTAATAACTGAATCAAGAATACAGCATTCATCCTTCTCAAATTCACTTATTCAGGGAAACCTCCTGAATTACTATCCTGCTGGAAGTACAGCTGTTTTGATTTAACTGTTTGATTTAAAGCTGTTAAAACCAAACCAAAACCCGGACCTAAATATTTTGAAGGCTGGTAACTACTGAGTCCACTAAAAACAAGCAAAAAAACCCACAACAACTTCTCACTTTAAAGAAATTAAAGGGTTATTTATTCTACTTATCTGAACCAAATGAGAATATGCTAATCACCATTTGTACATGCCATGTGACTCATCCAATAAGTGAGGCATGTAGTAACAACCATGACTTTGCAAATTAAAATGTGTCTGTAATGTCCCATTCTCATCCCAATTTTCTTCTTTAATTCTTTCTGATATTGTTATTACTGGTGTTAGAAAACTTTGTTCACTTGCACTTGCCAAACTAAATCAGTGGCAAGGTTCTCCTCAGGATCCTCTTCCACAGTTGCTGTAACCAGATGTTTGGGGAAAAATGTGCATCTCTGTCATGGGTAAAAGCAGAATGAACATCTTTCTTCTGGTTTCTTTTACATAAAAGCTTATAAGTACTGAAGGACAGGACTTGAAAATTCTGTAAAATGTTAATATTATTAATAGCTATGATTATTTATGAAAAAAAAATCTGTATTTTCTTAGCATCCAAAATCCTTCGGGCTCTTTTCCGTCCTCCTGTTGTTGAAGGCTGAAGTTTTGCTTCTGCTCCTACACAGATGGTAGGCTGTGAAATCAGAAATGCACTACTGGAAACTTTCTCCCAGAATGAAACTGCAGGGAGGGTGGTGATGGAAACAACTTTAGTAATAGAAAGCAACTGCTGTTACACTTTTGCAGAAGCCCAATGCTGCTTGCATGTAGCATGAGCTGTAGTGGAGCAGGCCCTTTGGATACTTCCATTGCCACAACCTGTGATGAGTGGTGCAGTCCCACTTGCTGAACTGTCAGAGCTCAGCAACTCCAGAGCTGGGTGGCAAAAATTCAGGTCTGGCGTAGCTGTAGCTAGGATTTCTGCATTATTGAGCTCAGCTTTATTTTAGTGTTATTTCATGCAACCAAATCTTTTGCTGGCTAAAATTCTTAGTCCATGAATAGAAGCAAGTTTATCTGAAAAACAAAGGCTAAAAATCCCCACTAACAGAAATACTTTTAGTTCCTATGATTTTTTTTTGCCATTTGCAGCTGCAAGCAGTTTTATATTTCCTCTGATATGCCTTCAACAAAAGCATGTTTACATGAACTGTGATAACAGTATGATCAGAGTTTTGTAACAGCTGGGCTCAGTAGCTTCAGAATTGAAAGAGACACTCAATCCTTTAAATGAGAAAGTAATTTACATTAGTCACTTTGCCTCTCTTTGTTTGACAGTGATCTACAAACAATTATTTGACATTAAAATGTTGGAAATGTATGGCGTTTAGAAATAGCAACAATAACAACAAAGACACATCAAAGTTTGAAATTCAAGGAATTCAGTTCCTTCCATCCCTGGAACAGAAGGAATTTAGTGAAGTCTAGTATTATGAATGTATAATGGAAAAAGACTGGCTTCATCACATGCTGCAATTGCTTCACAGAAGCCCAGGAAACAAGTTTTTCCACTTCCGTGGGTGGTGGTGAGCAGCTTCAGTGCTGGGAGTCTCTCTTCCCTTGCTTTGAGTGCTATCAGACTTGACGTTGATGGTATAGATGCCTTTGGACACCTTGTGACTCTTGGCCTTCTGGATTCCTATCTGCATTTGCAGTTGAAATGTCTTGAAAATGTGTCCTCTGCACTCCTGCCTTCCTGCCAAGTATTTGCTGTTTGATGGGAAGCACCAGGTCAGGCCTTCATCTCAGAATAGCAAGTCCTGGGGCTAATTTAATAATATAGGATGATCTTCAATCTCCATCATCTATTGTTTCAGGCTATCTGTTGATGTAGGAAAATATTAGTGAAATTTTTATTTGTAGCCATGAGGGAAAGTTTAAAGGAAAGCTGGGATCTTGATACAATCATGCTTTTACTGGGTTGGAGCCCTAGGCCCAGAATTATATCTTGGTCCCAAGCACAAATAAGATTAAAGGGAAATGGTTTTTTTTTACCTTTCCTCTACAACAATATTTTTCCCATGCACACTGAATGTTGTTAAAGAGTTTCTAGCCACTGTATTATAGGCAAAAGAACAAGCATCTTGCTTATATTAAAGGATGTAAAGTATACTTACACATACATGTCCTGCTAAATTCTCAATACATTTTGTTTTCAGAGTTCTCTCATGCTTTTTAAACCTTTTAAGTGCATTCCTAGGCATGACAATGTGTCATTATGCTTTCTGAGATGTGTGCTCTGACAAAGTCTGCAGGGTGACTGCTAAAAAGCATTTTCATTTCCAACAGCAGGCGTTCGTGAAAGCAGATTAATAAAGGACAAAAGCTCAGTGATGACAAATGTATGACAGTTAGCCAGGACCTGAGTGCTATGCAGATGTCACTCATTTTTGTAGAAATCTCATTAAATTTTATGCTTGGATGTAATCATTCATGGTGTCAGCCTGATGGCTAATGCAGAGAAGTTTTTCTCCCAAGGGCTGTATTATTGTTCAGGATCTCTAAAACAATTTTTATTTGAGAATAGCCAATTGAGGAATAAATGCACAATCTGCCCAAATGCTTCTCTGGAAACTACACAGAAAACAGCTGGTCATAAATGCACTACAGGGCAGTCGACCTTCATAGAGAAGACATTTGGGGTTGTGATAGGCTCTTATGTGGCTCTCGGAGCACTGGAAACCCAGCATCAAGGATATTAAGCAGTTACCTTCTTTCAGAGCAATTCCATAGATTGATGCTTCATTTCAGGACATGTGTGACTGCATTTTGGCAAACTTGTTTTATGTGTCTTTCTATTGTTGGAATGATCATCCTCAGAGGTCCTTTAGATTACTTGCAGTGGTGCAACATTAATGTGAGAGTTCTTGAAAGATGATTACCAACAATTGCCTTAGCCATTCAGTGAGGCAGTGCACTTTCC
The DNA here is from genome assembly GCF_012275295.1 of Melopsittacus undulatus. NCBI lineage: Eukaryota > Metazoa > Chordata > Aves > Psittaciformes > Psittaculidae > Melopsittacus > Melopsittacus undulatus. Next base: position 12,602,089 of record NC_047528.1, on the reverse strand, counting down.
TGTGAATCCCAGAATGTGTGCTGCAGAACATGTGCTACTCCACTTCTGCCTGACCAGGTTAATTCCTACTTTTACCAAACAACTAAAAGCTTGAAATGTAAAAGTTCAAGAACACAGATTTCTTGACCTGAAGATTATGCTTTCTGAATTATGAAGTGTACTGACTTGTTATCAAGAAGATGAAAGGTTGAGAAAAAAAGGAAGAGGCAGGAACTTCAGAGTAACTGAAAGGGTGCTTGACAAAATGGGAGTTTGACTGTTGTTGCATAAATCCCTGATAATGTGCACACCTATGGCAGGTGTTGTGTTTGTACACAGAGGGGAAAAAGAGTACAAACAGAAAGTTCAATGTACAGTAAATGTGATAGGCACTATGGCTTTAGTGGATATACTGTAACTGGAACAGGTTGCCCAGGGGGGTTGTGGAGTCTCCTGCGTTAGAGATATTCAAGGCCCATCTGGACAAATTCCTGTGTGATGTACTCTAGGTTACCCTGCTCTTGCAGGGGGGTTGGACTAGATGATCTTTCGAGATCCCTTCTAACCCTTGGGATTCTGTGATCCCCAGTCCCTCCACGTCTGGTGTACCTGAGTAGTCTCTGTAAGATAGCTACATAAGGGTCCTGGGCAGATGGAGAGGTTATACACCAACCAGCAGCTGGATAGACATGGAGGTTAGACTCAGGATTGGAAGGGAAGAAAGAGAAGATACTAATATTCTAGCCTGAATAGTCTTGACTCATTCAAGGGATGAGCGTCAGGAGAAATCTGTGGTGTCCTGCCTGAGAACTTGTGTAGTATATATATCATATTTTGCTCCTTTGCCCTGATAAATTCTCTGCCTTGTACAAACCTAAAAACAGGGGATTTGGGCAAGGCAACTTAGAGAGCTGCTGCCTGTTGTGAGCTTAGATGCCAGACCAGAACCTCTAAGTTGGATCTTTGCCTAGTGGCAGTTGTGACTTGACACAAAATGGATGGACAGTGTGGCAAGCATGAACTGAAATTTCACCTCAGGAGGAAAAGCACCAGTAGCCTATGAACTGTATTGTGAATGACATACCTAGCAGGTCCCAGACAGAGCAAGAGCATGAGTTTTAGACATCTCTTTCACTGGCAGGTCCTGCACTTTAGCACTCTTGGGCATCAATTGCCAGATGTCCCACTTCTGGTGCATGCTGTCCCCTTTCCTCTTTGCAGTTGCAGTGTGGGCATCAGCACTCCCAGAACTGCAACGGTCTCTTTCAAGAACTGCGTTTGTGAACATCACATCTGATTTGTACTTTTGTACTTGTTTCGAGGCATTTTTTGACTGAAGTTATAGCTATGAGTTAAGTTGATGTTTCTAAAAAGTTTCTTAGAACAAAGGCTCTTTTTTAAACTCCTAGAAAACCCTACAATTTTTTAAAGATATGAATCCCTTTCACACCATTGAAGATATTATAAAAAATGTCCTGTTACAAAGTAAGATTGCTGGAAATATTTTGGTCTGGAGCCTGTAGCTTAAAGGGCTGATACTCCATCTACAGTAATATACTATCATGCAGTATTTTGTAAATGTTTAAGCTATACTGATATGCAGCAAAAGGCCAAAGCACAGATCTGAACACGTGCTATTATGTTGCCAGCCAGTCCCTATTGAAACTTTGACACTATGCGATTATGACCTTCTCTGCCAATGCCTTAGCACACTTAATTAATTACCCTGGGCTGGGGCAGATCCCAGCTGGCAGTATGTCATGCCTATCCTGTTCCGAGAAGAGTGGGGGATGGGGAATGCAGCTGTGTGGATGGGAACTCTGCTGTACCTATAGGTCTCAGGGAGCAGCTAACTATTATGGACATATTCTTTGAGTCCAGTTAATGGAGTGTGTGCTTATGGCATCTTCCTGGCCTTTGCTGTAGCTCAAATGTAATTTCAAGGACCAGCAAGAATATGCTGACCTTGTTTACATTCCATTTAATAATGTTGTGTTTGATGGCCTTTAAACCTAAGTGCTTGTCTTTAAGTTTTATTGGCAATATCACAATTGAAAGGAGCAGTGTGGTCAACCTAACCAGCAGTTCCTGCGTTATATTTGCTCCAGGTCAGTGGAGTTCAGAGGAAACATTACTTCTCCAAAAATATATCATGAGAGTGGAATTCTTCTTAGATTGGTAGGTTTGCCAGTCTACAAGATAAATAGTTTTAACCTCTTTTTTATTTTTAGATCACAAAATGTGTGCTCTTAAACCACAGATTATAGTCACATAGGCTTTCATCCCTTCACACTATACGACTGCTCTCTGTTTGATTTCAAGATCTTAAAGCTTCCAGGTAGCTGTTTGATTTTGAAGTTCATTTTACTTACAGGATGTATGTACAGTGATCTGGTTAGCTTTTAGTGTGCAGTCTTACAATGCATGTTATACTTCCTAGAGGGAAGTTGATATTTAGCTTATTTTAAGGAATCTTCCTGCCATGAATGTTGTACTAATATATGTATGGTTCAAAGGATTTTAATTAGCTTTGTATATTCTAATAAATTTCCAGGAGAGTACAACACTGATACAAAGAATTAAGAAGAATGGACATTATTTTTTTCTTCATCTAGAAAAGCACAAAGTCTATTAATATTCATAACAGTAGAAAACACATTCTGAGCATTAAGAGTGTAAAAGAGAATAATAGCAAACTGCAGTGAACAAACTATCACTAAAATACCCAGAAAATATCTGGCATCTAAATATACTAAAATTGTTCAGTATAGCCCAATGAGATAGCATTTGAAACAAAATTAACTGCATTAATGCTTAGAGATCACAGGTCTATTTCTAACATGACTAAGATCACTAAATTATTTATCTCCTAAACAATATTTTATGATATATATGTAATAATATATATGTGATAAATATTGTAATAAAATAAAATAAATTCTAAAAGTACTAGATGTGCCAAAAGTCTTTTACATGGTCATTGAATATAAGGAAACATGCAGAAATAATTTTTCTGGGTTTTTTTTATTTGACCTCTTTTTGTTCCTGAAGATGGCTCTTTTTGTTATTTATCATCTCAAATTAAAAAATGACCAAACTAGCAGGCTACTGCATTACTTTAGTTCACTTGCAAAGAGCTAGGGGTCTTCTTCTTTGCTATGCTCTCACAGACTTAGTTACCTTGTAGTGTCAACCGTTGCTACAGGTTACAGCTCACACTGTTTACACTGCAGAAAGTCAGACACTGAGTAAGTAATTCTGGGACTAGTACCCTTTGTTCCTTTGCAAAAACAGGGATAAGGCTGCACTGTAACTAGAACAAATGGATCAATCTGAAAGACAGTTTGGTAATTTGGAGGTGGGATGGCTGATCCATACACTGGTTTAAGGCAATGTTTAATGCAGCATCTGTTTGAGTAGCATGTAATCAATGCTGCTTACTCTTTTGGCTATAATGTATTGTAAACCAGTTTTGCAAGAGTAATTTACAAACAGGATTTAAGCAATGGAATGCATTTGATGACTTAAAGTTACTGAAACCAGTAACTTATTATGATAAAAATATTTCATTTGATTAAATAAATATTAAAATACTGGACACTTGGTACCATTGACTAGGCATTGAAGCTTTCACAGATACAAAATAAAATTCTTTAACTTCACAACCTTCTATTCCTAATTTGATCCTGATGATCCTAAACACAAATGCAATGCAGGAAAGGGGTAACTGAAAAAACCCCTGCACTGGTGTTTGTGGTGCCACTATCATCACTAGCAATATAGAGGTTTACCTAGGAAAAATCATTCAGTTCTAAATGTTTGAAGCACTGTCCCAAGCACATTAGATAATAGTATCATGGTAAATTTTGCAGTGATCCTCTAATCTGCAGGAAACTGCTGTTCTCAGAAAATGCTGCTGCACCAGGAGTCCTACTCACCTCAGTGCAGGTAAAAGGGATCTCTACTACTCTTTACAGCCTAGAGGGGAGCCTCATGATTGTCTTTGTGAAAGCATGTTAGACTTCATGTGACATTCCCAACTCAAACTATTTTTCTTTGTTGAACTCTAGAGATGCTTTTCTAAGCCATCCCTCCAAACCTGCAGAAGAAACAGCAAGGAATTTAAAACAACTGGTTTTTGTACGAAATATTATACTAACACTTCTCCTTACTGCAGTCTTTGGGAAACCAGTGATTCAAACAAGTTCATTAGAAACTCTGTGTTTCAAGAGCAAGTGAACAATTTCTGCCAAAAGCAGATGTAAGAAGTAGCCTTCTGCTCTTAGCTATGTGTTCTGCTGGTGTTCTTCAAAATCTCCCTGTCTACAAGTAACAGATTTTGTACTGATGAATTAAATAAACACAAAGTGAAAAGCACTGTTGACCTTTTTCTAATGTAGTTGATTAGACCACGTAAGGTAATACAGGTTAGCCCCTTCACAGTGTCAACCTTTTTTATGACAGAAGTATTTGGTGGATTAAATGTCTTTATAGTGAAACATGGTAGAAGGACAGAATCACAAAAATATCCTTTGTAATGATAATTTGAATGCACAGATTGCTACAAATTTCTGCAACATAATGGGGAAATAAGAATATAATGAGCTCTTTTTGGAAGACAGGCTTCAAAAATCGAATTAACTTACCAAGGAGGCACTGTCTTGAGGAAACCTGACATATTGCTGACTACAAGATCACCTGAGACATCTGTGAGATGCAAGTCTCCTGGCTGGTCCTTGGGTGTTTGGTAACTGTGTTTGTGATCATATCATTAGTGTCAGAACATGACACACATATTTATCTTGTATTAGAGCATTCTGCTTTAGTAATCACTTCTTTGTGAAAAATCCATATAGAGACAGCTCGACTACTCCTGTGCCAATGAGAGATGGAAAACCAGCCAAGCTGAAACATTCTACTATTCTGCTTCTCTGCTATTTAGTATTCACTGAAAGCTGAAGATCTGTGTGGATAAATAAAGGCTGGTAGCCAGGCAAAGCATGTGACATGGGAAAACTATTCTTGGACTGATGTCAGGAACAGGAACAACATTTATAAAAAACATAAATCAATTTTTTTTCTTAACTGGCTGATGACTTCATGTGCTGGGGAAAACATTTGTTGACTGTGTAGCAAGTATCCATATTCTCCTGTAAACATCTTTGTTTGCATGGCAAACAGCTGTTCTGTACATATTTTTCTTGGGTGAGCAAACAGAAGTGAAATAAGGCAGTAGCTTGGGTGTCAGGAATGTGAGTCCATGGCTGTGATTTCATTTATTTGTTTATTTATATATATATATATTATTCACTCCACTAAAACTATTTCTTTGACTATCAGACATACATAATTCCTATTATGGGATTCCACTGAAGTAAGACATTTGTGCAGGCCTCGTGCCAGAACAGTTGTCACCCTATGCGAAAAGCTGTTTTTTCTTCTGGATGTCCTTGAGCTGTATCAGCCTGCCCTATGTGGCTTCCTATGCTGCTATGAGCTCTAATGACTGGTTTACAGAAAACCTTACTGCAGCATTTAAGGCTTTTCCACTGTCTGTGTCATTGTCCTGCTGGAGGGCAAATCTGGTGTGGAGGACCCATGCCTGTTATTTAGCTTTTCCTTTTCCCAGTACACACTTCAATGTATCAGCTTCAGCTGCTGACAGTGGTTCCCCTGAGGACTATGTTAATTTTCTGGGCACTAGTAAACTCAGTGGAAAAAGCAAATATTTGGGTTGCTGGAGACACTCTAACTTGTGCCCTACATAGTCAAGCCCTCAATGTCTCCTGAATCCTGCGTTCCTAGCTACTCTGCCTCAGAAAGAGGGTTGAACACATCTTGATCCTACCTAATGTACTGCCTGCAGGTATAGAATGCCCTTGAGGACAGAGAAGTGTGATATTGAGGCTGGGTCTGAGACAGCTCAGAAGAGGTATCCTACCTCATAGAAGAGCACTGCAGTTACCGAGCTAAGCCTTTGAGCTGGATCCTCTCTCTCATCCTATCTTTATTCAGAGAGTGAAGGGTTCAGAGATGCTGGGGGCTTCTATAGAGTCAAGATGCTCAGATGGATGAATAAATAATTGTGACTTACTTTTTTTAGGTAGCTAATAATAAGAACAAGTTGTCATGATGAATGGCAAAGAATTTTGTGGAACTACAATTTGGAGAGGAAATGCTTTTGCAAGGTAGTAGCCTACCTGAATATAAACAGATGATGTCAGTTATGTCAGGACAGCAGATCTCTGAAGGTCACTTCTGACTAGCATGAAACATCTGAAGTACTTCTAATTCACAACCCATTCCAAGATTCTAATGCAAGACACATAAGCTGGAAAGCTAATGTACTGCCTGACAGGTCCAGCTGCCAGGAGAACATCTCTTCCTAATGAAATCCACATTATAGGTAGCATTAGAAAAATTAAATAGAAAGGTAAAAATAAATAACTTGGCCTGGAAAGACAGCCTTTAAGAAGCAGAGCAATTAATATGGGCTATTAAAAAGTATTTTTTTACTTTAATAGACAAAATTTAATAATATTTTCAAAGCACTTAGAAAAGTATTTAGGTTTTGTTTTGATTAGTAGATGTGTACAGGACTTGAATCTTGGTTTTGACCAAACATGATATACAGTATACTTCCATATATAGTTTTGAAGTATTCCTGAAAGAGATTCCTTAAATAATAATAATTATGAAAATAACATTAGACATGTATTTCACTGCAACTTGCCTAAAATCAAGAACCGCAAGTTAGTAAATTTGAAAATGGCTTGAAAATGAAAAATGGTTTTAAAAAAAACTATAACCTATTGTAGAAATTTGCAGAATATAAACTTATCACTGTCTTAATTTCTTTTGCTGCTCATGCACACACACACACACATATGTAGCAAGTTCAGAAGTCTTCTTACACCATTAATTGACTTCTTATAAGTAATTAGACTCAAAATATTTGAGATTTACTTGGATTCACTTTCTTTAAGTTTTCTTTCACTGGTGACATTTTTGTAATTTAACTTCTACTGTATGATGCAGAACAAAGAACAAAGGCAAAAATAGTGACACAGCTCCCTGGAATATATTAAAGGATATTCCAATACAGCAACCTGCAAGAATGGTTTCAAAAAGATACATATGGTTTAAGAATACTCCATTCTTTGTTCACAGTAACTGATACTGAGACATTGCACTTGCTTGAAAATGCAGTGGTGAATGTCTGCTGAAGATCAGCATGTTAGTTATATGCAACAGGAATCTGCAGAGTTTGTTTCTCTTTCCTCCATCTGAAGAGGCTGCAGGATGTCATAGTTGTCTTCCAAGCCAATTGTAATAAAGTTCTAGAAATCTTTCCTTTGACCTAAAAATAATAATGCACCACCTGAATACATAATTCAGTGTAAATTTACTCATTTTACTAATAGCAATTCTAATATTCCTTAATATCTAAAGGAGGGAAAATCAGATTATTTTAATTATTCTGTATATCCAACTTATTTTCTGTAGAAATGGTGTAAGCAGAAAACTGAGTAAAAATTACAATGATATATTAAAAATACCATATGAACTTTACAATATAACTAATGATTGAAATGCTGTTGTATGCTGGTATGATATTATCAGCATTCCAGACTGGCATTTTCTGCAGAGGCAAAAAGAGAGAGAGTAAGGTCAGAACAAGAAAGTACTGCAACTTTGCTTATATTGGTACTTCTAAGAGTTTATAATAAAGCTTCTGCTATCTCAGTTTGGCCATGTGCTGTAACATTTAAAACATGAAGATGTTTTGTAATATGCTTAAAATGAAATTATTTTACCTAGAAACTATACTGGAAAGACAGAAAAATATAGCTTTGGATTTCAGACTTTACTGCATAGTGGCAATTTGTTTTCTTCATAGATGATGATTTCCTCTGTCAGGTGAAATTCTTCAGAGTTTACTGAAATGTTTATTGAAATTGCTGTTGCTGGTCTCTTTTCCTAAGTAAGGACCAGTATCTCCAAAACCTAAACCTAAACAAACTTGAAATACGCTGCAATCTGGAATCATCACACAGTGTCAAACTGCAGACTCCTGAGTGCAATCTATATACTGAAATAGGGGGAGAAAAAAGTATTAGATACTGAAATAAAAATGAAATGCCTGTAACAGTATAAGAAGAGATAAATTAAATTCTAAATATTTTTGATTTTTGAAATGTTGAAGTCTATAAAGAGTAATCATTAGCAGCTCTGCACTGAATGTGCATTAACCTTTCTGCAATACAAAACAAAACCATTTTTTAGTGAAAGAAGTACTGATACTGTAGGATCCTATTGCCCTTTTTTGCATAAGTTTCATAGATATCTTAAGGAAATTAACTACTTCAGCAAACCAACCGCATCCTATAATTTCAAGAAAACTGAATTTTACATCAGGACAAAAGCAGTCACACAGTTTAAAGCATTTTGTGGAAGCAATGCAAATATTTCTTATGTACCCTATAACTGTCCAATCATAGAAACAAGAATTTAAATTCCATTATAAAGCAGTTTTAGTTTTCATTTCATCAGCAAGGTGGCACAGTAATGAGACACCCACAAACATACATTCTGATTCTGCTTACAACACCCTTTGTTTTTAATCTCAAATCTCTTCCTCAGAATAGCATTTATTTTCTACATCAAATTTAATGAACTCACTTATATAACCTGCATTTTTTTAGAAAATAATCCTGTAGTCCATTTGCAGTGTCCTAACTAATAGTAACCATTAAAGCTGAGATTGCCTTGCCTCTCCATAGAATCTCCAGGTGTCTGAGACGTAAAGGCAACATGCAAGGTCTTGCATAACCCACAAGGATGAATCAGATTTCATAAGGCAGCTGAAATCACATTACATGCCCGTGTTGAGGCAACTGAATACCACCATCCCAATAGTGCCATCACTCACAGAAATCTGATGGTCTTCAAAGTGACTTTATGGAAATTTTTAACAGCTACTTTCATCAAAATGTGAAGAGCCCTGCAGTCAGCCAGAAACATTCTTTACATTTAAAGCATATATTTGTCCTAAAAATGATGGATATGGATGTATCAAATCTAAGGATATGGAGGAACGTGGCAGAATAAGTATTTTTAAAATGTTATCTCTAAATGGTTTTGATTATTTTTTTTTATCTGGAGTTTTTCAAATGTTAATAAAATATCTACCTTGATGTATTTTTTCACAAATGTAAATCCACAGTAAGCCCAACCAGCTGTGCTACCTTGCAGGGACCCATTTATCTTGACATTGCAGGACCCACTAGTTGTAATGCCAGTAAGTGTACTGTGAGTCCTCAAGTTCCATCAGGCACTGAACACACATGTGCATGCACACACAAACAGAATGCAAAAATACTCTGCTTAATGGAATGTACATTATGGTGCTAATGCTCTATTTTATTGTAAGCTTTTTTGCTTATTGTAAGCAAGTTGGTGTCACAGATATGATCTGTGATCCTGCAGGACAATGACTTTGCATTCCTGTGTATAATCAAAAATGTTAAATGACACGTAAAGCAACTTAACAGATTGAAAGACTGGGTCTACAGATATAGTAAAAATTTGGTGGTGACAATTCCAAGTGTGAAAAAAACACCAAAGCCTTGTCATATTATGGAGCTTTTTGTTCATATCTATCATTCTATATATATCATATATGCATATAATGTATATCTATCATGCTGCATGGTCCGTTCTCTTAAGAAGTGAATGCATATTGCTAAGATGCTATATCTGAGAGAATGGCTTGACCATAAGATGAAAAGAATCACAGAAAATAGCACAGAACTCACCACACCTACCTTGGCACATGAATGATAATTGTCCACATTTTATCTAATCTAGTATATCTTTTGTGCAATTGCCTCTCTTAATACTCTTAAGGCTCTTCAGAAAGAACAGGCCCAGCAGGCAGGGAGGGGGAGTTGTTATTTATGTTAGGGATAGGCTGGAGAGTATGGAACTCTGTCTGGGGACAGGTGAGCAGTCAACAGAGTTTGTGTGTCAGGGTTAAATGGAGAACAGCGATGGAGGACATTACTGTGGGGATCTGTTGCAGACCACCTGGTCAAGAGAAATCTGTGGATGAAGCACTCTATAGACAGATAAGAACAGCCTCATGCTTGAAGGCCCTTGCTCTCATGGGAGACTTCAAACACCCTGATATCTGTTGGAGCGATGGTATGGTCCAGCACAAGCAATCCAGGAGGTTCCTTGATTGTGTGAAAGACAATTTCCTTCTGCAAGTAATAAAGGAGCCAACAAGGAGAGGTGCCCTGCTTGACCTCGTGCTCACCAACAGGGAAGGGATCATTGGAAATGTGACGCTCCAGGGAAGTCTTGAATGCAGTGATCATGAGATGGTCGAGTTTGAGCTCCTCAGGACAGTGAGAAGAATTCGCAGCAAGCTCACTGCCCTGGACTTCAAGAGAGCAGACTTTGGCCTCTTCAGGAACCTGCTTAGCAAGGTTCCATGGGATAGAGCCCTAGAGGGCAGGGAGGCCCAAGACTGTTGGATGATATTCAAGGATGACCTGCTACAAGCTCAGGAGTGTTGGATCCCAACTAGACGAAGTGCAGCAGGAGGGCCAGGAGACCTCCTTGGATGGATAAGGAGCTGCTGAGGAAAATTCAAAGGAAAACAGAGGCTTATAAAAGGTAGAAGCAAGGACAGGTGGCCTGGGATGAATACAGGGATGTTGTCTGGGAAGCTAGGGACCAGGTTAGGAAAGCTAAGGCCCAGTTAGAATTGAACTTGGCTAGGGATGTTAAAGATAACAGGAAGGGATTCTATAGGTATGTAGCAAATAAAAGACAGACTAGGGACAATGTGAGCCCTCTCCAGAAGCTATCGGGAGAATTGACTGCCCTGGATTTGGAGAAGGCTGAGGTTCTGAATGACTTCTTTGCCTTGGTCTTCACTGGCAAATGCTCTGATCACACCACTCAAGTCTTAAAAGGCAGATGAAGGGACTGTGAGAATGAAGACCTTGGGCCCACTATAGGAGAGGATCTTTTTCAAGACCATCTAAAGAACTTGAACGTACACAAGTCCATGGGATTTGATGAAATCCATCCGCAGGTCCTGAAGGAGCTGGCAAATGAAGTTGAAAATCCACTGGCCATATTTGAAAGATTGTGGCAGTCAGGTGAAGTTCCCAACGATTGGAAAAAGGGAAATATAACTCCCATTTTCAAGAAGGGGAAAATGGATGACCCAGGGAATTATAGACCAATCAGTCTCACCTCTGTGCCTGGCAAAATCTTGGAGCAGATTCTCCTGGAAGGCATGCTAGGGCACATGAAAAACAAAAAGGTGCTTGGTGACAGCCAGCATGGCTTCACTAAGGGGAAATCCTGCCTGACCAATTGGGTGGCCTTCTCTGGTGGGACTAGGGAACTGATGGACAGAGGTAGAGCAGTTGATGTCATCTACCTGGACTTGTGCAAAGCATTTGACATTGTCCCACATGACATCCTTGTCTCTAAATTGGAAAGACAACAATTTGATAGGTGGACCACTCAGTGGATAAAGAACTGGCTGGATGGCCGCATGGAAAGAGTTGTGGTCAATGGCTTAACATCCAGCTGGACACCAGTAACAAGTGGTGTCTTGCTCAACATCTTTGTCCGTGACATGGACAGTGGGATTGAGTGCGCTCTCAGCAAGTTTGCCAATGACACCAAGCTGTGTGGTTTGGTTGATACGCTGAAGGGAAGGAATGCCATCCAGAGGGACCTTGACACACTTGTGAGGTGGGCTGATGCCAACCTTATGAAGTTTAACCATGCCAAGTGCAAGGTCCTACACCTGGGTCAGGGCAATCCCAGGCACAGCTACAGGCTGGGCAGAGAAGAGATTCAGAGCAGCCCTGCGGAGAAGGACTTGGGGGTGTTGGTCGATGAGAAAATGAACATGAACCAGCAGAGTGTGCTCACAGCCCAGAAAGCCAACCGTATCCTGGGGTGCATCAAAAGGAGCATAACCAGCAGGTCAAAGGAGGTGATCCTGCCCCTCTACTCTGCTCTTGTCAGACCTCACTTGGAGTATTGTGTGCAGTTCTGATGTCCTCAACATAAAAAGGACATGGAACTGTTAGAACAAGTCCAGAGGAGGGCCATGAGGATGATCAGGGGACTGAAGCACCTCCCATATGAAGACAGGCTGAGAAAGTTGGGGCTGTTCAGCCTAGAGAAGAGAAGGCTGCGTGGAGACCTCATAGCAGCCTTCCAGTATCTGAAGGGGGCCTACAGGGTTGCTGGGGAGGGACTATTCATTAAGGACTATAGTGATAGGACTTGGTAACGGGTTGAAACTTAAACAGGGGAAGTTTAGATTGGATATAAGGAGGAAGTTCTTTCCTGTTAGGGTGGTGAGGCACTGGAATGGGTTGCCCAGGGAGGCTGTGAATGCTCCATCCCTGGTGGTGTTCAAGGCCAGTTTGGAGAGAGCCTTGGGTTTAGTGTGAGGTGTCCCTGCCTATGGCAGGGGGTTTGGAACTAGATGATCTTAAGGTTCTTTCCAACCCTAACTATTCAATGATTCTATGATTCTACCCTATGTCCACTAATGAACTGCCTTTGTTTCACATTGCCATGTCTGCAGGTCAGTGTATGGTGAAACTAATTTAAAAGACAGGAAGTTAATGACAACTGGTTTTGATAATATCAAACCTGAAAATTAATGTGTAGCACAGGTGTCCCTGAAGCCCTCATATTTAAATTTCCTCATACAATAGTTTCTGGTGATTGCATTTTCAGGTGGTACTGCAAGCATACTCACCCCTAACAAGTAGCTCTGTCTCATCTGACACGGTGTCTGCTGTCGTCTGAACCCTGCAGCCGTATCTCCCAGCATGCATCAGGAGGATGTTTCTGATCATTAAATCTGCAGAGGATGGTTGCTGAAACAGGGATGAAGTGCCAGTTTAAAATTCAGTAAATCTGTGTTCAAGGTAGTGAGGGTGTTTTGTACAGTGTGAGGAACTCATCGTTGCAGCTTTCATCTTAAAAACCTATGTGCCCTAATACTCTCTTTCAAGGATTATCAGAACACTGCATTTATACAATTATTAATAGGGATTAAAGAAGAGTATTTCAGGTTTTTAATTACTTTGACTTTGCTTAAAACACACTGTGCATATTTGCATGCTCAAAGAAAATTATCCCAAACTAGTACAAAGAAATTCAATAAGAAGATGAACAGAAATATTTTGGATGCAATCCTTGGTATTAAAAAAGTAATCTTAGAAATGAAGAGCTCTTTCTTCCTCTTCCTCTCCTCGACAGTGCAGTGACATTTCAAGTATGTTTTGCTAGTGTAATGAAATTAACATAACTTGAAAGATAATGTTTTTTATTAACATAGAGGAAATTAATCCTAAATATGATTGAATATGAACAGAGTCACATTTTTCCTGTTGAAATCTGTTATATACCAAAATCTGTGTTATGCAAACCCTGAATGGGTGTACACAGAGAATCAGTTCAATTTTTAATTTTCTTAGTATTCTAGCCAACAGTAATTACAAGGTCCCAAAGTTATGAGCAGAAAAGAGAAAATGGGAAAGTCAAACTGCCTTTTAAATTAGTAGTATTAGATTTTACATGTACAATATCACTGTTATATCCAAACCTAATGGAGTCAATACATCTCACTTCATAAGATTTAGTGAACCCAAGTCCATAGATTTTGTTGATTAAATGTCGTCACTACTCAGGGAAAGAACAGGTAAGTGAGAACAGAAGTCACCAGGACTGCATGGTGTAGCAATTACAATTTCCTTTCTCAATTCTGTGTCCTAAAAATGCTTTTAACATTTTTGATTTAATGTAAGCACAATTTTAGCAAATTACTGTAAAGTATTTTTGTACTTTTCAAAGCATTTTTGTTACTCTTAATAGTAAGAGTAAATGGAAATAATTTTAATGTTTTAAAATTACAAATGGAAATAACTTTAATGGAAATTAAAATGAAAATAACTTTAATGTATTAACTGAGTATAGACAATGTCCTGTGAATATCTCTAAATTATCATTGCTACTTTCCACAATATGTGAAACTAAAATGTTAATTTTTTTCAGCATAAATGTACAGTTTGAATAACATTATATTACAGATTCCACATAATATTTTAAAAATATAATTGTGGAATATATAATGCACAACCTATGATACATAATGCATATTTTTAATAATTACAAAACCCAATATAGCTTATAATGTACAACAATATATTATAAATAATATTGTGTTCTACAAAACATTATTATATTATTCTACTATTAACTATTATATAGAGCTTATATAATACTATGCATATATAAAATATATATAAAAGATAACATATGTAGTATATAGTATAATATCTGGTATAATGTAATAAATATAGTAGAATATTACATATGACATTATATATTTCTATAGATACTTATATTTACCATATAGCCTATATTGCATTTTATATATTACATATTAATACTTGATTATTACACAGCTAATATAGTATAATACAAATTACTGTATGATATGTATTATATACAAATGGTTATAAGCATCTCGTATGTGTTTTAAGAAACATTTATTGAGTATTGGCATTTCCCTTCTCAGATCTATCTATCATCTATCTATCTATCTATCTATCTATCTATCAATCTATCATCTATCTATCTATCTATCTATATATCTATTTTTATTTATTTTGCTAACCAAGCAAAGACTGGCAGTCTTTCCTTGTGTAATATTCCTGTGCAGTAGTCCTAATTTGAGTCATTTCAATCCTGAATTAGTAGAACTGTTCCCTGCATTCAAAATAAATTCTTTAAATGGTGTACAAGTTGATACTTCTCAAGCAGCGCTGCAAATATGTCATTGACTTCATCTACATTCATATTTGCCAGGGTTTTTTTTTTTGGCACATATTCTGTGCTCAGGTAGATAAAATCAGAACTGTATCTTTCTTAATCATTTGAAAATGACAAGCTCCCACTTTATAACCAGTTGTCCATATGTACCTGACCTTTTTCTTTAGAAGTATTAAATTTCTTGTCTGTTCCCATGTGTTATTTTTGTCATCTGCTCTTTTGGTAACATGTCCAATTTTTTGTACCGTACAATTGTAATTTGCATACTTCTATCTCTTATGCCAAGGTCTTCAAAGACAAGATGAATAAGGATTTGTTCCAAGATCCAATCTTATATATATGTATATATATATTTTTTTCCTTTCTAGGCAAAAGAATTCCCTTTCATTGGATCTTTGGCATAACTTCTTCAGCCAATCTTCTCTTCATGTGCATCACTGGAATTGAATTTACCATAATACTCAATGCAGCACCAAGGCAAAATCTTTGCTGAAGCATATTCACATCCAAAGAAGGGAAAGACAGGTGGGACATCAAGTGGGTCATTGAGACCATAGAGAATGTGTCAAGATCTAAAAGACTTGTTCCATTGCACCTTTGGATTTAAAAGTGTGAATACAAACGTAGTATTTTGCCTTCTGAAGTGGCCTTGTTAATGCTGTTGCTGGAGGGAACCCTTACCAGTCAGGGTATAGTGATATTCGTATATTCTTGCTCTGGCATATCAGAAATCACACCAGTGGAAAACAATATCTGAGTACTTTACATTTCTAAATGCAAAAGAAGAGCATACATTCTTATCAGGAGTCAACTTCGGGATACAAGTTCTTTTGTAGTTGTCCAGCATTGCAGCATTTATTAGCCATTGAAACATGGGTTGCTCAAGATGATTGTTAGTTCTGCTACAAAGCCTCAGCTATTACAAGGATAAGACCAGAATCAGTCCACATTTGTCCCCTCTCAAGGGTAATTTACATTTAATGTGTATTTTGTTGTTAAGTGGGAGGAAAAGCATAATGGGTAGCAACTGTCTAGTTTCATTGCTCAGGAGCTGTTAAAAATCTTGGCTGTCACTATCTTCAGAAGGGTTCAGACTGTGTGAATCCTAATTTTCTTATCAGAAAAATATGTATGCATTTCATATCTACACCTTTGTAACTGGGCAGACAAGCAGCAATTGAAAGAATCATTGCTGTAAGTTGAGAGCAGTGCAGTACAATAGAGCTCTGTGAAACACATTTATTACAGCATAACAGGATGTGCAGCCAGCATTGCTTAGGATGTGTGAGTGGAAATAAATTAATCTCACTGTGTTTAATACAAAGGAATATATGCTCACACATAAGATTTCTGATCATGGGAAACAAGACATTTTAGCTTCCATGTAAATAAGTAGGAGCTATTGTTTGACCTGGACCTCTAAAAATTACGATATTATTTGCTGTTCAGTTGTATTTATAAAGTGATCTTTGTTAACTTTACAGGCTTTTCCGGGTCTTGGAAGACAGATAACTTCATTGATCAGTTTATGCTGCAATAAGAGGTTCAAGGCCACAAGAAGGCCTGGGGTGTTAAACTGGTCTTCCAGGTCTTAAGAAAATCTCCACATCATGTCATTGCAGTTGCTGCTTAAACTTGAGCAATTGTCAGTTTTAAAGAAACCTCAACTGCTAAGTAGGAATGCAGCAGAAACTCCATGAAGAAAAGTATCTGAGATCAGAAAATTCGTCTTTCGCTTTTAGTCTTCTCTCAGTGAAAAAAGAATGCTTCAGTAGGAGAGACATGCTCTCCCCTTTGGGGAAGACAAACACTGGGTGACCTGGATGCAATCAGTGTAGAAAGAACTCTTATCTAGACTAAAAGCCTAGTGTATCAGCAGCTATGCAGTCTCAATGACATTCAAAGCTGAAATTAGAGGTGTTTACATATAAATTTCAACTTTGTTAAGTGTATGTTTTTAAAAGCTACTTTTTAGTCCATTAATTTTATCCTCTTCTCTGACAGGCTGCATTTTGCAATAACTGCACTAGTTCCAAGCAGCATTTTATTAGAAAAATCTATGTTTCTTGGTCTCTGAATATCATGTATTACCTGTTCAGCAAAGTAGCAAAACTATTTATATTTGTTCAGTATAAACTTCTTCTATGTGGAATATATTTTGTAATTTACCGAAGTTAAGTCCTAAACTAAAACAATACAAAAGAACACAAAACAGGTTTAACAACCAACTTCTAATGATTTTAAGGAAAGCTAAATGTAACCTTCAAGGCCAGCATCAGCTATGGACTTAGTGTAATAATGAACACACTTCTGGTCTTCATTAAGCAGTGAATAAATAATAATACAGCTATCAATGCTATCTGTCATGACTAATGGTTCTCTCTAGGACCACAAATTATTGTCTAATTCATATTATGCTACCCTGTATCTCATTCATCAGCTTCTGGGTGACTCCAGTGCCAAGTGCTGTGTCAATCTATTGTTCTCTCTGCCCCAGCATGGAAAGTTATTGAGGTCGTAGTGGTGTCTGCAATGTATCTAATTAGCCTTACCTGTAAGGTGTTTTGCTTGAAGTAATTTTAAGCAAGAATCAGTGACACCTATACATAGCATTTTCTTTTGATGTGGAGATACTTCCCCAAATTTTGAAAGGTTCCAAGAGGCACATAATACTTTGCATACTTTGCTCAATGAGAATCACCTTGTTGCATTTGTCTTTTGCACCCACTGCCCTAGTGGTGGACATTTGCAGAAGGGGGAAAGAAAAAGCTAACTTGCAGAGGTTACTGTTAGTGAGTTAATATGTCATCAACTGTCCCACATCCCCACAGATAAGTTGTACGTGCATTTTTTCCTTTCCATTTCATAAATCCTAAGAGGTTGTGAGCTACTTCGGAGTAACTTTTACATATGGCTCTTCAAGGGAAGAGAATTATACTTATTCTTCCCATGAGAGTCAGTTCATTATCTTGAGCCAGTTGCTAGGAAACCTCCCTGCTAATCTGTCCATTCATTTACTTAGTTTTTATCTCTAAACCAAAGTGGTTCATTCAGTATCCAGTCTTTTCTTTTGAAGTCCTTACACAAGAAAAATCTATAACATGCCAGCATCTGAAATGGAGCTCAAAGTTACACCATAGCACATTTTTTATCATCTAGTAAGTCTCTTGTTTACTCCCCCTACCTCTTCCATGGAAGAATTAAACATTGGTTTGATTATTACACCATTCACCATATATGTTCAAACTACAGTATTACATGTGGAAAACATACATGAAACCAAGGAGCCTTAAATCATTCTGTTGTCATTATATCAGTCCTAGCTTTCATTAATCTAATTCTGCTCATTTCCCACATTGAACATATTTCCCTTCCACACTCCAACTGCAGTTCTGTGAATGTAGCTCTGATTTATCTTGAAAAGAGAGACAAAAAGGCAAGAAAGTTCAAAATACTGAGTAGTCAATAGAGATAATGTGGTGGTTTGCAGCTCCCAGCTTCCGCACAGCAAAGGCCTGGGGTCTAGAAAGGCTGCCTATTATTGTACCTAGGACTCAGGTTGGGAACTCAACCTGGATGACATACAGTGAAAATCATCTTTCTCCTTGGGAAGAATATGTCTAAAATAGACTGACACTATTATAAATGATCACAGTTCAACAAAAGCTTAAATCAATGCAAAAAAAAAAAAAAAAAACCAAAACTGGGCAAACTGACTGCCACTGCAGGAAGACTTTTATGATTAAAGTCTTTGCTATGCACCACAGGGGTTTACCGAGGCTTGCTGGCTGTCATTTAAATCTCTTGATAATGAGAGGTGAAGATGCTTTCCTACAAAGTGGTTTCTATACAGAAAAGAATGCTTGGGAGGTTGAAAGCTTGAAAAGTACCTAAACATTTTGTAAGGTCATATTCTGTATAAACTGATAACAGTAATGCAATGGTCACTAATTATATGTGACTGAGATCTGATTCTAAACATGAATGACCTGGACTGTTGATGCCATCTTATTAATCTTAAATGATTATTTAAAATACAGGAGTGTTTTTACAGATAACACACAAGTTAGGTTAACTCCTGACTCACACATAATGTTATTTAGCAAAATAGCCTTTAGTAATGAAATTCAGTCAGATTAAATTAAAAAAAAAAAAAGAGTTCACACTTAGGATCTTGATTGTTTGACATATTTGATTAGCAATGGAGTTGAATTTTTTGTGAATTCATCTGAAGCAAACTAATAATATTACAGAATAACCTCATAGAAATGTTGTCTTTATACCATTAACAGTAAATGAAAACCAGCAATGCAATAAAGTTATTTTAAATTGTGCTGACAATTTCTATGTGCATTATGATGGATTGTTGGCTTCAAGCCAGCTTCTGTTCATAATATATTCAGAACAATTTAAGTGACATTTTATGCAAATTCTCAGATTTGAACACATCAGCGACTTGCCCGTTTACTCTTTATGATGTTTACAAATTACAAATATTTAATCTGTTAAAAAGCAGCAGATCTCTCTGTTGATATAGTGATAATGGAAAATCATATTCTGATTTCTGTCTTTTAATCATATAAGCACAGCTAGAACAAAGAAGATGAAATTTTTATTATCATTTTTATTGTGATTAATGGCATGTAGCAGTATTACAATGGTAGTGTCCAGGCTGACACAGGTTCACTGAGGGATACCTGACAATACACTAGTTGCATTTCCCCATCTGTAGGAAGTAAGATGATTTTCAAAGTTTTCAGGTTTGTGGATCCATCAGAATTTTCCAGGGGATGTGTGGCCCCTTCCAGTTGCAGCATTTTTGAGCATTTTGCATAGAGAATGCTAGAATAATGAAAACATTTGATTTGAGTGAGCACTGATTGTTGGCAACAGATGCCAGGGAGTCTGGGGTGTTAGGAGTGGATAGGGAGGACTTTAAAGTGTAACTTGAATTGCTGCAAATGACTGATTCATTTTATTGAGAGAAGACAGAGGAAGAGATGAAATTATATGAGTACCAGATGTCAGGTATCATGTCACATACTGGGGTAGTTTTCTGAAGTCTATGGATTAAAGAAAACATAGAAAAATTACTGAAAATAGGAAGGAATGGCAAAAAAAGATGGGATATAAAATGGCAAGCTTCAGGACAGAGAGGCCCACTACCCTCATGATACTGAATTAATGTTCTGTATCGGAATTGTTTTTACCATAAGAATAAAAGGAAGAAAAGACTGAACAATATGTGGTACCTGTGCCCTGTTCAAAAGATGCAGCAAGAGGGGAAAAGAGAGCATCAAGCTACACATATGATTTGAGTGGAAAGGTGGTGACAGGGATGAGTGAAAACGGCAGAAATTAAAGTAAAGCTCATATGGGACCCGTGCCATTTTGAGAAGACATTGAAACAGGAAGAATGAAAAGCAGACATGTGATTAGGATTTCATTAGTGAAATCTTAAATTTCATTAGTTTTGAGCCAGTGGGAGCTTTGTCCCATGTGACCCCACCATAGCAACATGATTGGGGTTTGCAGCTGCAAGGCCATGAGAACAAAACAAGATCAGCAGTGTAAGAACTGCAAGGGAGAAATACTGCTACAACAGCCCAGGAGAAAGGTTGCAACGCTGCAAGTGAAAAATGGACAGCGGGGCTGTAAATGGAAGGCCTTAGCATTAGGAAAGCAGATATTGATCAGGCATTCAAACAATTGGCTGTGCTGTTATTACCCAGCTTAACACTGTGCCAAGCAGTTAAATAATCCATCAGCTGCAAGCAAATAGGAAAAAATGGATTGTCATGAAAAGTCTTCTATTTATCCCAAGATTTTTTTTCTTTAGACTTCTTCATGTAAACAATGAAAGGTACAAAATAGCTTAATAGAATAAACTGGTATAGAAATATTTTTTTTATAACAATCTGTTTTCAGGAATGTTGAGATTTTCCAAAATGTTCATCTATCTTCACTCTCCAAAGTAAAACTAAGTAGAGGAGGTGTTATCATCTCTCTCCCTTGCTCTCTATTCATAGCTAAAGCCACAGCAACTTGAGTACATCAGTTTTATGTACAATTTTGATTCTGGGAAATGTCCATTATGTCCCATTCTAACACAGAGTGCAGGTAGGTCTATAAATTCAATCAGTTCACTGGAAGCAACCTATGTTAAAGTGCATTATTACACTGTGGCCTTCATTGTGTTCAGGTTTTGGTTTGTAGGTACTAGTTAAAAAACACACATTTCAAAGATTTTTGACCAGAAATCTTTATTCCATTTTGTACCTTCCCTAGTTTAAGACAAATCTGTATTACCAAAAGAGAAGATTTTTTCTTTTTTTTTTTTTTATTATTTTGAAACTGCTTCTGATTACTCAAATATTTAACTGCTGTGGTGTGCAAACAGGCAAAACCTGGTAAGGTGCATAAGGCTGAAATACCTGGAGATTTGAGCTGACAGTGATGGCTGTGTTCAGCCTCTTCCATCAGCAGGGAAGTATTGTGACAAACAATGAAGCAAATTGATAGTGATGAGGTTGATATAGCAGCTTTACCCTGAATGGAAAAGCATATATCTTCTATAAGACTTTTGACTATTGCTGTTTTCCTCAGTGTGGGGAGTAAGAAGGGTGTTAAATAAATCACCTATTTTATTAGCCTTGTTTAGTTTTATGTCAAATAAAGCAGAAAGACATTAATATTAACAGCCTGCTGTTTTAATTGGTTCCATGTAGTGTAGAACTTAGTGCAGCCTGGTTAGAAATTGCTTAGGAAATTTTAATCTTAACTTCTAAAACATTATCAAAGTACTGCAACAAGCTAAGGAGATACTTGAAAAGGTATGGAAAGGTGAAAAGTTATTCTCTTTCACAGGTTCTATGGTATCAGATTGAAGTCTCCAGTGCTAGAGAGTAGTTAAAGTACTGACTGCTATCTACTGGCCTTTTCTAAGTGAAACAGTAGATTTCAATTCAATTCCATGTGAACAAATGACCACTGTAAAATATAACATGACAAGTTGTGCTTATTGCTTCCCATGGTGGCAGTTTCAGTTAAGATCAAAGACCAAGAAGATATTAAGACTAAATAACTTTTCTTAGTCTGAAAGGTACTCATGTAGGTGAAGGTGAGGGACACTAAGAGCAATGCTGCTGCTTACCAATGTGTGGATAACCACAATAAATCATTTTTCTTGGCTGCCATAAAAACAGTATTGGCTTTCAAACACAGAGTTGGAATGATGATAGCTGAATGAAAACCTCCTTACAAAATCTTAAGTCTTAGCTAGAAAAGGGATGCCCATAGGACAAAATTAAGTTAGGGGAGATTTTAGAATAAGAAAATTCTACAGGACTTCTGGATTTGGCACAGCGGACAGAAAATCAAAGTTAACCTAATAAAAGCAAGTAGGTCTATATTTTCTGTGCTCAATACTCACTGTTGCTAAAAGAAACCTTAGCAATTCAGGCTTCCATGCAAAATTGCCCCTCACAAAACCTAAAATGTTATCAAGCCTTTTGGTAGACAAAACAAGACTTTCTGAGTGCCAAAAGACTCTGGGCATATGCAGCCCTTTGCATTACTGTTCTGCTACAAAGTGTATTGTGCAGTTAAGCACACACAACCTTTGGGATGCTTTCCCTTCATAGAGTGCAGTCTGCAGCTATCACTGCAATAGGGTTTGGTCTCTTTTCCTTACTATTCCTCTCATGCACAGTTTTGTTCTACTTGACATCCTTTCCACGCTTACCCTTTTATCAGGCAAGTCCCTGAAGTACCTAAATTGCCATAGGTATTAAATTCTTGATAGCTCAGTAAATAACAGCAAACATGCCTTCAATTTGTATAAAAATTAGTTCCCAGTATGAAAAATGATAACACTTTTTTCTTTCTGTAAAAAGGATACAGATGCAATTTATAAACAAGCAAAGCAATATGTATTATTAGGAGGAGCTTTTCCTTTTAATTGCAATTGGTGGGGAGCATGCAATTTCAGGAAGCGGAAATTTATCTACAGCCCAAATAAATGTTACTTTGATGATAGCTTTTATAACACTGCATTAAGCATCAAAATGTTCATTGTACTTAACACCTGGGTGTCCCAGAGTGAGAGTATGAGCAAAGAAACCAGTGGTGAAAGGTTGACAATGGTGTTGTTATTAACAAAACCCATTCAAATAATGTTCAAATTGTCAGGCTTTCAAACAAGTAAACAAAACCCAAAGAAACCTGAACATTTTTTTTTATCTGATGAAGTGTCAGTGAGTGCGGAACAAAACAGATGTATAACTTCATGCACAGAAGGGGTATTATTTTCTTAAGTGTACTGCATAAAAAAGCATTTTGTTCAGGATTAGCTCATGCAATTAAAAAATATTTCATCCAGAAACACAAAATAAGGGATATAGATGGCATTCTATCAGACTTCATTTTTTTTTTCAAGTTCCTTTTTTCTGCATTCTTAAACCTGTGTCTTTATCACATTGTGTATCACTCCTTTGAAATTGGGTACATGATTGGAAGAACAGAAGAGTTTCATTTTATCTTGCTTTCCCTTAGTACTTGGTCATGCTTTAGGTTTTAATGTAGTAAAGAAATACATTTTCATCCTTGTGATTAATTTCACATATTTAAGTAGTTAACGGAAATGATAATGAGATACAATTGACAACATTCCGCAAATGAGTAGCTATGGGAATTGTAGAGTTTTTGTGTACAAAAAAAAAAATCCTGTAACACCACAATTGCTACTTTTGAGTTTTGCTTCTCTCAACTGATTCATCTTTATTTTGGGACAATACAAAAATCAAGATATGCCTTTTGGTGAATGGAAATCTACATATATTTTAACTTCTACTTTTCAAAGAGCAAGAAGAATGTGTCATATTATAGTCCCAACAGCATTCATAAAAGCGGGGCATGTTTTGTTAGCTCTGTTCTGAAAAGGAGTCCCCCGTGTGTGTCTCCCCCCCGGCCTGTAACAGAAAAGAAATGTCTTGACACTTAAATGAGTTAGGAATGCAAGTAAATTTAGCATGGCCTGACCATCTCTTGTATGAGCAATCTTATAAAGGCAAATGTAAATAGCCCAGTCTAAAAATATCAGGGTCTTATGCTTCATTTTGGTATTTATTCAGAGTTGCACAATATTTCACTGTTTCAGCACTGGTGTAACAGTGATGACGTAGGTTCTAATTTTGTAATATTTTGCAAAATATGCAATGCCTTCTCTTCAGCCTGATTTTTTTTTTTTTATTTCAAAGTTTGCTATTTGTAAAAACTTATTTTTTAGGAAAAAGGAAAAAATTCTTGTGTGCCTCTAAAAAGAAGGATGCCATACATGCACTTAACTTTATATTTTTTAATCCACTTAGTCATTTAGACACTGAACATTAACTGTCATGAGTGGTTAATACCATTTTCACCTAGTAAAGTAGCAGTGACTCTTTAGCAACAAAGGGTCCTAAACTCATGCTAAAATAGCTGGTTAAACCTACCAGGTGCTGGCAAAATTTTAGTTGTAACAATGACAATGACATATCAGGACAATAAACAAATCGGTAATTTCAGTGAATATTTGTCTGAAAATAGTCCTAGTATGTCATCTACCAGGTTCTCACTTTGAATGAGTCTTACTTCTATCAGTTTGAGGGCTTTCTCTTGTAGAAACGAAATTAATGAATGAAAACTCTACAAAATCCTGTCTTCATGAAACGAATTAAATTACATTAAAATAGCATTACTTTAATTAATTATTTTGGAAATTTCCTAGTCCGAGGAATTTTCTCACTTACTAAAAATTCTCTTCAGCTCAGAAGATGCTTAAATACACTGAAGGAGCCATGTAACACACTTCAGATTGGTTTCCTTCCTATATATTTAGTGATGGATTTTGAGTATTGGACTTCCTCAGATGAAGATAAGCACACCAAGATCCTTCAAACTAAGATACACCTTACTAATGTTTTTCAACTGAAAACTTGTTGAAGTAAAACTAAATAAAAAAAAACCCAAAACAATGGTAACTTCCATAGAGGTAAGCAGAAGAATAAATTGACTGCAGCTGCCAAGGTTTTTAATGCTGTTACCTTCAGTACATTGTACTAATATTAGATACATTAACTTTTAAAATTTCCTGACCTTTGTGAGCTACATTTTTTTTCTGTTAACATAGCATGAACATTTGATTTACATTTCATTAGTGGGAAGATTGAGTTAAATGAGTGTCAATTCTATCTCCAAACCTGTTCACACTATGAGATTTCTTTCTACCAAGAAAAGTTCAAACCATTTTGCATTCAATAGCCAAAGCTGAATTACTTTATCATGCTATTTGGTCATATTAAATTGTTTTTCAATCAAGGGGTAATATTTGAAATTGGTATGCATATTTTTCTATATGATTCTTATTGACTTAAATAATGACTACGCAGCTAGAACTTACCTCATGCAGGGCAGTTGGAAAATTAAGTACACTCTTTGCTATTCAGATATTAAAATATATACTAGGCAGATAAAAGCATTGGGAGGTGAAGGCATTCCAGCAGCCATTTTATCTGTGAGAAAAACATTAATGCTTATAGCAGCATCCTTTCTGTATCAAAATCAGTGGAAGATTGTAAGTAAGGAGAATTACAGTCAAACTGCTTTCTGTTCCCTCACAAAGACCATCAGATGCCTCACTAATAACAGGATGTATAACTTTACATTCAATATCTTCTTGATTAGAACTACTTGCAGTAATTCTAGTGACCTGCAGTTTGCACCTCCTCCAGCTAGTATTTCTTTCCAACCATTAATGAAACCAGTTATATTTCAATTTGGTCAGAATTTGACAAATGGGAGACATGTAAAAGCATGCAACTTTCTATCTGTTCACTGCATACAGACGCCGAACGCATGGTCACTTACTGCCTTGATGCTTTCAAAGTGTCCACCTTCTTTTTCAAAGTCAATCGGCTGCCCATTGAGTGTCCAATAGAAAGTGACATCTAGTGTGCTGTCATGAAGGGCTTTGCAACTGAGGACAATGCTTTCTCCAACCGTTAACTCTATCTTCTTGGGAGTAAGCTCTATTCTTGTAGGTTCTTAAAACATAGATGGATTAGGCACATTTAGATGGAAGTCTAGTTATAGTGCAAGACGAAAATATGATTGAGTTCTGTTTAGTCTACTAAGAGCTTACATTTACTGTTTGTTTCAAATACATAGTATCAAATACTGAAATATATTCATAATGCACACATGGCAGTGGTGAAGGGAAGGTACAGCCAGTTTCATGGAAGCAGGAAGGCAGGATCCTAAACACAATCTATAGGACTTCTGAGATGCATTAATTAATTGATTTTATGAGACTCAGAAAAAGTCAGAAAAAGCACCTGGAATTTTGTGATGGCATGAAGATCTCAGTTTTGTTACTTAAAATAGAAAAAGGTGCTTCCAGGCACACTAAATATAGGAAGAAGCTTGAAAAATAAAGTCAGAAGACTTGAACAGCTAAAAAAACCCCTCTGATCATATAAGAATTCATCTGAAAAGTGTCAAAAGTGTGGTTTAGAAATGTACTGCAACTCACTGCTTTGATTTTTATCACTGTCCTAAAGAACTATTTTTCCTTAGATTTATATTGATAACAATTATTGCTTCAATCCTAATTTTTGTTCCCATGGAGGAAGAGGTAGGGATAAGTGAGTTCCCAAAGCTAAAATATGTTAAAAGGGATATTGATTCTTTTACATATAGAACTATTTATAATCTTAGTGATTTACTATATATACTAATACTTCTGACATATAGCTGTGAGACAGCAGGTGGGGTTTGCTTTCTGATGCAGGAATAGGATGTTTGATCAGATGGAGATTAGCGCCTCCAGCTTGTTAAAAATACTTTATTTTGCCTGTACAGTGCTGTTGCATGGTTGGCAGGGGATTTTAAGCAAAAATGAAATGTTGGTAAAGAGAAATCATAATTATCATTATTTTTTCGTACCTTTAACAGACACTGATGCAATGATTTCTGCAGATCCAAATACATTTACACCTTGGCATGAGTACCGACCTTCATCAGACTTGGAAGCATTAACGATTCGCAGGCTCCCATGTGGAAGTATAGTTATTCTGAAAACAATAAATACATAAATACATAAATATATAGAATCATAGAATCACAGAATAGTTAGGGTTGGAAAGGACCTTAAGATCATCCAGTTCCGACACCCCTGCCATGGTCAGGGACACCTCACACTGAACCATGTCACTCAAGGCTCTGTCCAACCTGGCCTTGAACACTGCCAGGGATGGAGCATTCACAGCGTCCCTGGGCAACCCATTCCAGTGCCTCACCACCCTGCACCCAGCACACTCATCTCCCATATTTCTTATAGGAGATGTATCTCCCATACTAGCAGCCAAATTCCATGATGATATCTTTTAGAGCTAATAAATAGGATTAAAGACTGCTGTCTCTGTAGCAAAGGATGATCAAAATGATAATTGGATTCTATTCTGTTTCAAAAAGGTTCTAATAAACCTATTTTACTCCTTCTCCTTCCTTAATTCAAAACATTTCAGGGAAGGAACAGTGGATTAGTATCCTTTGACACTTATCAGTGGTGAATTTTAATTAATCTTTTTGTAAAAAGTAAAAAAGGTGATTCTTCATAATTTGTCTTTAAGGTTTCACTGCTATATTATTGTCAAATCACATTTCAGTATCAAGTGCAGGCTACTTAATTTAGAAAAAAAAATGACCTTAAAAATTAAATCTGAGAAGAATGGGAAGCAAAATGTAAAAGCGGACAAGGGAAAAAATCCATAAAATTAATTGTATCTTGTCTAAATATGATTTATGGCATCACTATACAGTGTAGCATAGGGACTTACATAGCTTTGCTTTATTGTAGTTCAGCTTTTATTTTTTCCTTGAGTCTTGTATGATTGCAGCTCCACTAGATCTCTAGGTAAGTAACCTCACTGAAGCATACTCATGAGAAATGTTCTTCAGTCATTTACTTTAGGAGTTTCAGATTTTGGTTTTGTTTACACGGTATTAATCCTAAAGGTCATGAAGCTACATAGAAGTGAAAATTAACACATTTTTTTCTGTTCTAAAATGACAAACCCTTGAATTTATTAAATGTTAAAGCTGAAGCCCTGGCAGACAGCTAAACAATCATCGCTCCTTTCTGACAGAGAACTACAGTCCTAAAAGGAACATGGCAACTCTTACAGGGCATTTAGGCAAAGCCCTGCTTGCAAATGTTGTACATCCTTTCCCAGGCTGGGTAGTGGTTCTGGCTCTCTCAAAGTACTTGGTGGTTGGAAGCCCTTTGGCAGGCATGGGCACTTAAAGACCTCTCTCTGTGTTAGAAAAAGTCTTAACTAAGTAGATGGATTGCTCTTCCTCAGTGATGGATGGATTTTTAAGACATACCTCTCCAGAGAAGGCTTTCTATATGTTAATGTAGTGACTGCTAGCACTCCTGCTGGGAGTCCCCTATTGAGTCTATGATCAGAAATCATGGAGGATACAATGCTGTTGTTTACTCCTGAGAAGTATTTAACCAGGAGTAAGGAGCTTTGATCATCCTGATTAACAGGTCTGGGTTGGGCATTTCTGCAGCCAAAAAAAAAAAGGAGTTTCCTTTCTAGGCTAGACATGTTAAAATGCAAAGATGTTACCTTTGATTTAAACCAGGAGTGATTTACCAGAGGCTTAAGATTAAATAATGTGCTCAAACTAAATCACTAATATGAGACTGCATTTTTTTTTTCCCCTGGAAAAAGAAAAACACCCCTATTCTCTAACTCTGTGAAAAAATGGTGGTTTATTATTTGAGGTTTATAAACATTGTGGTGGAGATAACAGAATTTCATTCCAGTGAAAAATGTACTTCTATTCACTTCAGATGTGAAACCACTCACTGCTTTCAGCAGAGAGACAGAAAAAAATACTAGCTTCAAAAGTGAATGGGGCAGAGGAAGGACATGTCAGCTCTCAGATTCCCTAGTGCAATCTGATGATATATCTCCCATCTTGCCTTAAACAAATACACATCAATACTTCAGTCACATTATTTTTCTAAAAATATTTTCATAGAAAACATAATTGCATTAAGAAAATGACTCTGCATCAGAGTTCTGAAGTACTGGGATTTTTTTCCAACAAACAAGGCTGAAATTTTGCTATAATATGTCACACCTTCCAACAATCTGCTTTAGCAGCTGACAGGAATGTAAGACCTTTCTTTCCTTTTGGTGCAAGTTTTGTTTTCCTATCAATATGCTCTTTGATCAATGCTCTGAGGACACCGTATCATTAGTATGACAATACCCTTTGTAGAACAGTAATAGTTTTCATCAATATACTGTCAGCATCAGACAAATGAAAGGACATTCCTACAGTGTTTACAAATTATAACAGCTTATACACAGCATAAGTCCTGATATAAAACTGTTTTTCATTCTGAGCTCGGAGGAAAAGAAAGTCAGATGCATATGGAAGATTATCTAATGAATCTTATACATATTATCAGCTACATTTCTATTTCACTAAAAGCTCTTCCTATCCATGAGGAAAAGAGTAATCGCTCAATCAAAGGATTTGCAAACACATTTGCTGGTGGATTATTTGGCTCAGAAATTAATACTTTCCTTAAAATGCCTCACATTCATCTGTTCTCCTTTTTGTGTGTGTGTGTGTTTGGGAAAAAAGCCAGAGGCTGGTTATGATGGAAACTGAAATGTTTTATTTATTCACATAACACTTGCTGCACACAGCAGGAACATAGACTTCTCCTCCTTCCTGCCAATATCTCTCAGTCACAGAGAGACCACCTGCATCGTATGCCTGCATATTTTAATAAGAAAATACCACAGCAAAAGGGTTTTTAGCTTCATAAACAAAAGGTAAACAAAGAGACAAGAAAAGGGGCTGGGATAGAATTAGGGATAATTGAAGAAAAAATCCTACATTTTTGGTTTATTAGAAACTGAGGGAAAGATGGTGATGGATGAATGGATGGAGAAAGGATGGAGAGAGTCACCAAGGTGATAGTTTGGAGATTACTGTATTTAAGAAAAACTCATTATAATCACATATAGAGATAGATACTGTTCATGCACAGACTCTGAGAAAATAGGCACATGACCTTAGTGTCTCTGCAGAAAAGTGTCTCTAGGAGCATGGAAGAAAACAGATGAGTGCTACTGCCTTGGAGTCAATAAGCATGTTGGCTTAAGATCACTAGCAACAAAGATTTCAGCAGGAATTATTAGGAAAGAACAATCGAGTTATGACAGCAAATTGACACAGGGTAAAATTTGACATAACTAAAGTAGATGGAACAAGATTAAATTGTTATAGCAATTAATAAGAAGAAACATTTTCTAGAGGAAATAAATTCAGATTTGATCTTCCATGGGTTTTGAGCATGCTTTTCATGCTGAAATTCACATGCCTGGTTAAACAGGTTTCACACAGAAATTTAAGATGGTTAAGAAACAGGTTGAACAGGAGGAAAAAAAAAATTTTTGGAAGAGAAATTTTTCTTTGTGCTATTATCTTTTTTTTTTTCTTAATAACCAGGATGCAAAAAGAAATTTTATGAAATAATCAGTTCATTGACACAGCAAGATCAGCATATCAAACAGGAGGGCTTTGATGACACTAAACACCACACTCTCACTGTCTGATTCCCACTATACTCAGATATTTCAACCTGAAACTAAATCTCACCTGAAATCTTGACTTACTCAGATGTAAGTGCCTGTTATGACCTGACATGATTGAGGGACAAAATCCCAGCTGTTTTTCACATCAAGAGTGTGACTTAGAAACCAATAGTTCCCAATTGTCCCCACTTGTGGCTTTGGTTTGTAAAATTAAGCAGTCTGAGCACACGAACTTCAGCTGATACTAAATTGTGAGGGATGCTTTAGGAAAACACTGGTTTTCAGCTACAAATATGCATCCAGTCTGTTGAATGGGACTAGGACTATTCCAAAGAGAAATGCAGAATTAGACAAGTGGACAGTGTCAACTTTTTGCTTCTCCTATCAACCCATACTACCTGCTCATATAGAAATAGCTGTAAGGTATACCCAGACAGCTGCACTGGGCTGATGAATGTGACACAAGACCTGTGAGAGGACCTAACCACTTGCAGCTGAGACACAGATGTTTGCAGTAGATGTTGTGACTCCCTGAAGCCTAGATGTGAGCAAGGATGGCATTGCAGGACTCTCAAAGCGTGGCAGGAGTTTGTGTGGGTAGCTGTTAGAAGCAGTCTAAAGAATTATGGGATACAAAGTCTGCTAATGATGGTGGTGGTGAGCATCAAGTGTGTTGCTGGTCTTTGAAAGCTTGTCAGAAATCAATTGACCATAAGCTTCACTGAATACTTTATGCACATGAAACTATTGTTAAAATCCCCAACAGACTAATGATGAAAAAAAACTACATTGAAAATTAATTTGAATTTGAAAGGGTATCAGATATCTGTGTGGATTATATTTTAGAAATTTTTATTAGTGCTATTTCTATAATGCTCTTTTTGTTAATGACAGCATAACCCAGTAAACTAGGTTGAGAATTTTCACAAAACCATAGAAGCATGAATAAGAATGTAAATTTTCTTCTTTAAGGCTTGAGACTGGATTTAGAATGACATTGGAAGGCTGCAAAATACTCAGTAATTATTGTTTTCACATTATATTTCCAAGTATTTATTTCCATTGTAAAAATATTTGCAAACTACTCAAAGCTATTGTTCAGCAGTCACACTTACAAATGGAAACATTCTTAATACATTTGTGTAAATAAAAATGCTTTAGCTCACAAAGATCAGTCCTATCATCAATTTTGTTCTTCTGTTACCACTGAATTACATACCAGGGAGAGTAGTTCTCTGACAAAGAAAGTGCTGTTTTATCTGAAAGGATTAAAGTTTATAGTGGTTGAATATGGGATGGTGGTGTGAACAGAAAGGTATTCCCTGAGACCAAGTGCTTTGATGGTGTTTGGAAGTCAGGAGTGCCTTCTCTTAATCAGTGTTGACCGAGAGATAAGAAAAAGTGCTGATGAAGGTGAACTAAATCAGGATGAAAGCCCCCTGCAAATGAGAATGACAAACTTCAGGTTCCTTTGGGCTCTATGTGATTCAGAGAAGAAGACTGAGTAGAATAGGATGTTTAGGAGCTGCTCATATGGGGATTTTGGCAGGATTTTAAAGAAGTATCCTTTATTTTACAGTATTTTGATTAAAAAGAAGCCATTTTTTTCCTTCCTGCTGGTTTATGCACAGAAAGCTTGTGAGAGTGACCACAATCTTTGCTTTGAGTGGAAGGATAAAGAAGTAGGAAATCCTGTCACCGTTGTTTTGATATAAAAAAGGGAGGTTTATTCTGCCTGCCATATTATTTTCCCCTTTTCTTAATTCTTGAAGATAAATGAAAAATATTAGTAGTCCATATACTTTCACTGCTCTGATGTCTTATAGACAAAATATTAATTCATAAATTTCTGGTCCCACCCACCATAGGTCTCAGATAGTATTTACAGACAGCTGAGGACATACTGGTTTAGATTGTGGAAACTCTCATCTCTCCTTATCACCAGCTACAATTTTACCTTGACCCACCAGGGCAAGGACATGTATTTGTTCCCCCTATCACATGTAAAATCAGTGAACAAAGACTTCCATCAAGATAGAGATAATGAGAAGGGGAAACTCTAATTTTCAGTCTGTTGCATAGCAGATTCTCACAAATAAATATCTTGATGCTGTGGCTAGAAATGGTTTAAAACTGCTGCAGTGGACCCTGGAGTCTTGATGCTGAAGGAGCTGAGCAGTTAAGGCAGGAAATGTTACAACTGTTATACAGCCTTCAGGATTTTACTGAAGTCTTGGAGCAGTTAACACAGTGTCTGGATCTTAATAAAAATGAATACCAGACAGCTTACACCTGGAGCTCTTTAAATAGCAATTATAGAGTAAAAAAAACCCAAAAGTCAATTGTGTGGCCATTTTTGGTGGGGAGGAAGAATCAGTAGTCAGTAGTTTGATGAGGCAATGCACACATTTATTTTTCTCAGTTATCTATCTATTTTTTTATGTTACCTTTCATAATAAAGTAAATTGTTGGAAGACTTTAAAAAAATACAGCAATCAGGGAAGCACTGGGGTTAGTTAAAAGCTTTCCAAACTTTAACACCTAGTAAATGGGTAAAAGAAAAGTGTAACTTATTGAAGTGGTTAGAAATTTTCCCCTTGAAATTGTTTTGTGTGCATACTGGAAAAAAAGAACTTTAAAGATGCAAATTGAGTGAAGCTGCACTGACTCATTTAGCCTGTAGCCCCTCAGAGTGTTCTGATTGGAGCAATCTCTTCATTAAACATTAGCTTGGGTATGGAATTTCAGTATCCTCTAATGCAGATTACAAAGAATCAGGATATGTGTTTGTAAATAGCTGAAACCTTTATTTCTCCATGAATGGCTGTAGGTTCTCTCATTTCCCCTTGTTTTCTCTTGTTCCTCTATAATAGATGTACAAGCATCTAATTAATGAAGAAAATGGATATGAGTTATTGCTGTAGTAAAACCACTTTAGCAAGCAGAATGCCATCCACTTTATATGCATATTTTATATTATCCCCCTAGATAAAATAATTTTATTTAAATATTGTTGACCTAATTAAAAACAAGATTATGTTTGGCCATGTCCCTTGGCAAAGCATAAAATTATTTGTATTTTCTTCAGATTTTCAAACATTTATAATGGTGCAATTCTTATATGCATTGCAATATGCTAAGACTTATCATTAAAGTACTGTAAGCTACTTCCAGCTCTATTTAAGCTAATCTATGCAAACTATCTTAAGGCAGTCTTTTTTTGAAAGGAGCTAAACTGGGTTTCTCATTTTATCCTTGTCGTTTGTTGCGCAGTAACTTTTGTGCATGAAAATACACCACTCTTGCTGGTGAACAGGTGTACACATATGCATATATAATTTCAAGTGGCTGTCACTAAAAGTCAGTTTTTGCTAACAAATGTGGCTTCTGCTTTAAGCACAGGCAATAAGTATGATTTCTGCAGTGCTGCTGAACAGTAAAGGCTGGACACTATCAATATGTTAGAATTAACATGGTCTCTTGGAGTGCTTTTTAATCTGTATGAGTAGGCTGGTCATTATTGGTTTAAACGATGCTTCATATTAATGCCTTTATTCAGACTAGTATGTCAGCACATAGTTTGCTTTAAGGACTCTGCTAACAACATTAATGTCAATGATGATACAAAGGTCCTAAAATTTAAATATCTGCTAAGATCTTAAACTGAATCAGAGCCTAACTGCAAATGGGACAGAGGATAAAATCAAGAATCTATTACCTACAGAAATTAAACAAACAAAAAGATGTAAATTACTCTAAATTTTCTCTGGTACACTCAAGTAAGAGACATCAATTGCTACCTTTGAACATTTAGCATCACTTTGTTAATTGGCACATTGTCATTCTGCCCAGCTATTTTGGTTCCAAATGTGCTTGGTCTTGTGTAAAGAAAAAAGCTAAAAGTGTTCCTCAGATGATATTTCAGGGTAAGTATCGCAGAGAGTAGGAAAGACTATTTAAGATCTTTTCTGCTCTGCACTGTAGTCCAAAAGTACTTTTAAAAGCTTTTATAAAATCCATTTAGTTTAGGACAGTATATCATAGAATCATAGACTCATAGAATAGTTAGGATTGGAAAGGACCTTAAGATCATCTACTTCCAATCCCCTGCCATAGGCAGGGACACATCACACTAAACCATATCACCCAAGGCTTCATCCAACCTGGTCTTGAACACTGCCAGGGATGGAACATTCACTACCTCCCTGGGCAACCCATTCCAGTACCTCACCACCCTAACAGTAAAGAATTTCTTCCTTATATCCAGTCTAAACCTCTGCTGTTTAAGTTTCAACCCATTACCCCTTGTCCTATCACTACAGTCCCTAATGAATAGTCCCTCCCCAGCATCCCTGTAGGCCCCCTTCAGATACTGGAAGGCTGCTATGAGGTCTCCATGCAGCCTTCTCTTCTCCAGGCTGAACAGCCCCAGCTTTCTCAGCCTGTCTTCATACGGGAGGTGCTCCAGACCCCTGATCATCCTCGTGGCCTTCCTCTGGACTTGTTCTAACAGTTCCATGTCCTTTTTATCTGTAAACATGCTGAAATTACAAAAATATTCTTTCGTATTTTTACAATCCATATTATACTCTTGATCCATTTAAAATTAAAATTATTTAAATATATTAATATTTTCAATAATTATTGTTTTTTCTTTTTTTTTGCACACTATTTCAATGCCAGAAATATTTTGCTACTTAGGAAGGGTTCCTGCTGTTTAAGGAAAAGTCTTTTATCACAGATTTTTTTCCATGTTCCTAAGTGACAGTAATGAATTATTAACTTACTCGATTTTCCTCTGACGATTTAGAAATAATAAAGTGCTTGTAGGTCCTCATAAATCCCTCAGAAAAAGAAAAATACATGGAATAACTTTAGTTACTTTAAGATATTTCCATTTGCTAGCTAGAAAAGCAATATTAGTACTTGAAAGAAGACTTGATATTCAAGAGGTAAAGTTCAAACAGACCGGGTGCTCAAGTGGGCAGAACTTTAGCTAGTTGTAAAATGACATGATTTCACAGAATCATAGAATAGTTAGGGTCCATTCTATGATTCTATGGAAATTTGTGTTTTCCACAAAAAGGACCTTCAGATCACCTAGTTCCAACCAGGGACGCCTCACAGTAGACCAGGCTGCTCAAGGCCCTGTTCAGCCTTGCCTTGAACACTGCCAGGGTTGAAGCTTTCACAGCTTCTTTGTGCACCCAGTTCCAATGCCTCACTGGAACTCGTTCAACTACACAGATCTGTTTTTCTTTTTACTAAGTTAAGACACAGCTCAAAATGGCCAAACTATGGTGTGCATAAAGTGTTAACATGAACTTCAGCAGTATGAACAGCAGAAACTTTAATTTTATTGAAATGAGATTCTTGTAAATTTAAGACCATTAATTAGATGTTTACATGGGAAGTTTTCATATGCTCAAGGCGACAGTTAAAGCATTATTATTGTAAGCTCTGTAACAACGTCCAAATTGACTATAGCAACATTACTAGAATATTAACTGCAAGTGGTATTTCCATGTAACACAGCAATGAAATTCAATCTTACCCACCTACCTGTAAGATTATATTGCTAGAGATACTGCTGTCATGTGAAGAGTTGTGTCAATATGAACAACTCACCCCCAACACAAGAGGGACACGGAGCTCTTGGAGGGAGTCCAGAGGAGGCCACAAAGATGATCAGAGGGCTGGAGCATCTCTCCTATGAAATCAGGCTGAGACAGCTGGGCTTGTTCAGCCTGGAGAAGAGAAGGCTCAGGGGACACCTTAGAGCAGCGTCCAGTACCTAAAGGGCCCACAAGAATACTGGAGAGGGACTTTTACAAGGGCATATAGGGACAGAACAAGGGGGAATGGTTTTAAATTTGAAGAGGGTAGATTTAAGTAAGATGCAAGGAAGAAGTTCTTTACTGTGAGAGTGGTGAGACACTGGCACAGGGTGCCCAGAGAAGCTGTGGCTACCCCATCCATGGCAGTGTTCAAGGCCAGGCTGGATGGGGCTTGGAGCAACCTGGCCTAGTGGAAGGTATCCCTACCCATAGCAGGGAGGTTGGAACCATATGATCTTTAAGGTCCCTTCCAATCCAAACTGTTCTCTGATTCTAAGTTACTTCTGAGAATGGGAAAAGAATAGTTTGATCATGTGAGGTTTAGATTATTTTAGCTCTTGAAACAGAGATGTTTTCCCGAGATGTCTGTGGAACTGTCAGCATTTAGAAGCTTGTTAGACCGTATGCAACAAATATTGCATGGATTAGCATAGTGATAAAAATTATACAATAATATAATTGTGCTTTGTAGTAAGAAGTCCCTGCCAGCTCTCTGGTTATTCAAACCAGGGATCATCATGCTGTGAGCAATAAGGGCATTCCTTATTTCTTTGTTTAGTTCTGCAATAATTCTGAATTTACTCTTGGAAATTTCATCACTTTCTTCTATTATCTCCACTGACAATTAGATCTCTCATGAAAGATCTAAATAATCTATCGCGAAAGATCTAAATCATCTGTCACTACATCCAGAAAGAAAGCAAAGGATGGAGGCAAAAAGCTGTCTCATAGCTACATTTTGTTTCTCAACTACTTCACACTTTGAAACAGGAGCTTTTAAGTGGATAAATCTGTGTGATAGAACAGACTTCACAAAAAATGTGAGAAGTGAATGTGCACACCTGACAACCAACCTTTTTTCTCTAGTCCCATGACACTGCTCTAATGTAGCTGTGATATAGTGGCATTTCTATATATTTCAATATAGATTTCTATATTGTTTGCATCCAACACACTTCCTGACTGCATCCTCGATGAGTGGTGTGCTTAAGAGCCAGTAGCTCCTGGGAACATGTCGTTGCCTATTAAGACAAGCTGAGAATTCAGAAACCTGCATTATGAATAGCAGCGCAGACTAAAAGCTGTGATGTTTCTGCAACATATACAGAATTACCCCAGGAATATTTGATCTGGAAGACAGATTTTCTATAATGCTACCTTATTTCTTATCATTGACAATTTTCTCTTTGTTTCTCCTCTGACAGTAAATCCATAGGTTAATGATTATGCTGACAGGGTCTTGCGATCTTTACACTTTTTTTTTTTCGGGTGGGGATGTTAGAAAATATATCTAAAGATACTGTAAAGCTGACTAAGCTGTATTAGCTTCCTAACATCTTGTGAAAGGGCCAGTCTGACCTGTGGATGCAGACATCTTGCAGGAAGGAGAGACAATCGGTTAAGTGGAGATGCAGTTTAAAAGCATTGGCTCAGCTCAAAAATATTTCTAGACTGTAGGAATTGTAAATGGGATTTTGAACATAACGAACTAGGATATTATTGACACCAGTTTTCAGGTCAGTTGAATTCACTTTGCAGTCTCAAAAAGAATCTGGTACTATGGCTGAAAAACTAGGCAAAATGACCTATTTTATTCTAGTGTTACAAGATGAAATAGTCTTCTAACTGGGAAAAGGCAGTTAAAAAGTCGTGTTCCTTCAAGCGAACTTCATTGCCACTAACGGTGAAAAGGGTGCAAAGTTCTTACTAACAAACAATCTATTGATTAGGGTCATTTGAACCTCAAAAGCTTTAGTTTGCTTTGGAATACCTTGCACTTTAGCCACAACTGAAAAGATCTTGATTACAAGATGTAATAACAGTTCAGTAGGAAGTGCTTCTTTTTAAAAGTGACATATCTATCTACAGCTGTATCACTGTGCATGAAATAGAACAGATGGAATTACCCCAGTGACATAAGTTATGGGAAATATAACATCAGACACAATGTAATAATGATACAAGAAAAAAAAAAAATCAGTGTCATTATCTGTGCTATTCTGCCAGGCTACTCCCAAAGATAGTTCTTGTTTTAGACTGGCATGCTCCATCATGCACAATGAGATGGTCACAGACCTCTTTAGGAGAATCACTATATGCAAAATAGGGTGCCCTCAGGCTCAGCCCATTCCTTTAAGCACAGACCATCCATGCACAGCCTCTACCTCCTGCCTTTCAGTGTCTGAATTGCTTTTGTGATGATGGCGAGTTGTGATAGGCACTCAGTCCGGAGAGGACTATGGAGCCAGCAGGAACCAGTGAGAAGCACCTGGGGAGAAGATCCAGTTACTTATGCCATGATGCTGGATGACCTCATCATTTTGCACATTTGAACTGCTCTTGTATTGTGCTTGCTGCTGACAGCCACAAGCTCTCTGATGGGTAGCACACAGTACCCCTGAGCTCATACTTATTTACCATGGCATGTCTGAGTGCACATCATTACATCATGCAGGCAACACCACATACTCATAGATGATACAGATGATAAGTTGTGGATTGCTAATTTCAAGATATAAACTGTCATGGTTGCAGTGCCACACCACCAGTTGACAGTGGGTATTGCAGGGGATCTCACATTGGTCTAGAGGCAGCAGTAAATTGCTGTGTGGCATTAGCTCTGTAGCTGTCATACCTTCAGAACTGTGGCACAGCAGCTATGCAATCATTCCAAGGTCTCTGCTGCTGTAATTATAATCAAAAACTCTAATGTAAAAAACTGGGTCTTGTTTCCTATTTGAGAGAGTCAAAGCAACACTAGGGAGTTCATGTGGTACAAAACTCCAAGACTTCCTGGCTCTCCTCATATCAACAGCCTCAATATATATGCATCTTCTCTCACCAGCACCAAAACAAGAGCATAATACTTCTTAAATGACACAACCTTCCCCATTTTCCTAAATTCTGTTTGCTTTGTTCAACCTTTTTTATTCTTAATCTTTCTTTCCTAAATCTCTTTTCCAGCATATAGCCTTCTTAACTGCTGCCTCACCTCTCTTCTTCCCTAACCTTACCTACAAAGTGCATTATCAATGACATCGTCTGAACAAGGAACACAGAATACAGAACACAGGATGAAAAAGTTACTGGGTCAATTGGGATAACCCACTGCCAGACACGCATTTGTGTCCTATATTTACACAGACAGATTAATCTGAAAACCCCATTTTATAAGCTCCCTTCTCAGGATAGTGGAGTACTGAATCAACAGAGACCTCTCTGCTAACTATATAAGCACATCTCACTTTTGCACACAATATTTTCTATAGCTATTCAAAAGCACTTTGATCTCTTTTTAATGACTTTACTTGTATTCTCTGTATCTACTAGACCAGATGACTTCTTCCCAGGGACCTGGCAAGGCTAAGCTAGTATTTAAAGCCAGTAGTTTGAATGTGTCCTCACAGCAGATAGTGACAGATGGCATCAGTTTTGCCTGTCATTTTGTAGTTCACTATGTAGGTATCTCTCTTTCTCTCTCTTCTGAGGTCTGAGAACAGACAGTCAGGAATCAGAGGCAATGAAAAGAAAGTGGTTTTTCCTAGGGATAGAGAGGACTACATAGAGATTTCTTGAAACCTGATGAAAGATTACTGAACTAAAAGCAAACCTGAAGGGATGGATGAGCCTTCCAAGGACACAGTGATGGGGATAATCTGTTTATAGCTTCACTATTCTGTCTCCAAGTTTGCTTCATTTAAAAAATGTTCCTTGATTTATTTCACTTCTAAGAAAACATAGCTCCTATGGTTCAAAGACTTTTGGTGCTTTAGAGCTGCTCACTTTGATTTGAAGTTGCAGACATATCCTCAAAACCATGGCTGCCTCACGCTCCTGTCACATTTATATGGGTTCCTGCTGAATGGAGATTACTTTGAACTTGGAACCTTTGCAGTGCTCCTATATAGTTTACTGGATATGATTATAACATTATTTATAAGCTGCACAGAAGTAGAAGACTGTAAAGACCATTAAAGTGACATTTCTTTTAATTCAAGATTTCACACTTCCTCTCAGGGACAATCAGCAAAAGCAGATGATTTTATTTACGGCTTTTACTGAAAATGGAAAATGAAGCTGCCATTTAGCAGCAGGGCTGTGGAAGGGAACATGGGAAGAATGGAGTCTGCTACAGGGATGAGGTAAAAGCATTAATTTGAGAATGGGTTGTAGTTTAGAACCTAATAAAATGGAGGGATCGGCCTAGATAACATGTGATAACAAGAAATATCTGTATATTCAAGGTGTTGCTTCACAACTTCCAAGATCACATATGCACTTTTATTTAGAACTTCAAATACCATAGAATCATAGAATAGTTAGGGTTGGAA
The DNA here is from genome assembly GCF_012275295.1 of Melopsittacus undulatus. Taxonomy (NCBI): domain Eukaryota; kingdom Metazoa; phylum Chordata; class Aves; order Psittaciformes; family Psittaculidae; genus Melopsittacus; species Melopsittacus undulatus. Next base: position 12,561,388 of record NC_047528.1, on the reverse strand, counting down.
AGGACCTTAAGATCATCTACTTTCAATCCCCTGCCATGGGCAGGGACACCTCACACTAAACCATGTCACCCAAGGCTTCATCCAACCTGGCCTTGAACACTGCCAGGGATGGAATATTCACAACCTCCCTGGGAAACCCATTCCAGTACCTCACCACCGTTACAGTAAAGAACTTCCTTCTTATATCCAATCTAAACTTCCCCTGTTTAAGTTTCAACCCGTTACCCCTTGTCCTATCACTACAGTCCCTAATGAAGAGTCCCTCTCCAGCATCCCTCTGTAGCCCCCCTTCAGATACTGGAAGGCTGCTATGAGACCACACAGTCTTCTCCAGGCTGAACAGCCCCAACTTTCTCAGCCTGTCTTCATACAGGAGGTGCTCCAGTCCCCTGATCATCCTCGTGGCCTCCTCTGGACTTGTTCCAACAGTTCCATGTCCTTTTTATGTTGAGGACACCAGAACTGCACACAATACTCCAGGTGAGGTCTGACAAGAGCAGAGTAGAGGGTCAGGATCATCTCCTTACACCTGCTGGTCACGCTTCTTTGGAATCTATGTAACCTATCAAATCTAATGATATTCCTACTCAGATTCAAACTGTTGGTGTGAATTGGGAGATAACTAGAGAAAATGAGCTCAATTCAGTATCCTTTTATAATTCAGGAATATTACCTTTTTGTGTCTTTTAGCACTAATCTTCCACAGCTGTTCCTCATACTCAGAAAAGGGGCCTTTCAGTACTTAAAAGGTACTTAAAGAAAGATGGGGGAAGACTTTTTAACAGGGTCTGTAGTGATAGGACAAGGAGTAATGGTTTTAATCTAACAGTGGGCAGAAGCAGACTAGGTATAGGGAAGAAATTTTTTTACAGTGAGTATGTTGAAATACTGAAACATGTTACCCAGAGAGATGGTAAATGTGCCATCCCTGGAGACATTCAAGGTCAGATTGCACAGGGCTCTGAGCATCCCGATCTACCTGAAGATAGAATCACAGAATAATTTAGGTTGCAAAAGACCTTTAAGATCATTAAGCCCAAGAATAAACAATGGCTGGATGATGTCCCTGCTCATTGCTGGAGGGTTGGACTAGATGATTTTTAAAGGTCCCTTCCAATACAAACCATTTTATGATTCTATGAAAATAGGAGCAGTTAATGGAAAAGAAGAAAACTGACTTAATTTATGACAAAAAGCTATGGGTTCTGTCTCATACAAAGGGAGATATAATGACTGCAGAATAAATGCTCAGGAATCTGAGTGTCGCTACATTTGTAATCCAAGCAGGAAGACACATTCTATGCCTGGAGTCTGAACAAATGGACAGCCTTCCTCCTCAGTTGTTCAGCTGTGACACAAGCAGTAGATAAGGCAGTTTGTTAATCAGTTGGTCTTACTGCCGAACATGAAATAAGTATAGATTTGCCGTAATTATTGCAAAGGAGACATTAGTGATCACTATACCTGTGTGAAGAGTTTGGGACCTCTGAGTCATTCATGAACAATGGTACCTTGATTGCTCTTTCACCGACTCCTGTTTCTTCCTAATTGGGATTTGCATCTAAAAGCTCTTCTTGGTCAGGCTCAAATTAGATGTATTTATAATTTGTCTCTCCATATTTGGTGTTTATTTAATCAACAAATAATGATTTTCTAAATTATTAAGCATGTCTTACCTCAAGACTTGCTAACTGTTAAACAAATGAATTCATTAAGAGGGAGATTATTGCCAGCCTTGCAAAGATATGCAAATACCAGTGAAACTTTCTTATTACTTTCCAAGCAATTTCTTGCAAGGACCAGGCACTTTTGTGAGTTTTGCACAAGGAGGACAGCGGGTATTAGAAAAGAGTGGGGAAGGACAATTTGGGATGGAGAAGGTGACAGAGGTTCTTTTGCAGCCTGTGCTTCCTCAGGAGCAATTCAAGCTGTCTTCTGAACTACTGTAAAATTTGGGCAATATCACTCAGAAGTTACAATCAGATTGCAAACTAACTAGAGCATCAATGACTAAGTAGTATTGAAATTATCAAAGAATAAAGTACTACACACTAGATCCCTTAGGCAATAAAATGATAAAAAATAAAAACCAAAGGCTGAGATGAAAGATTTGTGCTCCCATTTGACTATAAAGGAACCTTATTGCTGCAAGCTAATAACACATAGTCTATAGTTATTTTAATCTCAAAATGAGAATGTTTATGTGGTCAATATTACACATCATTAAAAAAGGAAGCCCACAATTAACAAGAAAGGAAGTGGTTTCTAATCAAGATATAGGTTTAATCCCATTAGACATTTTTTTCTTAACATAAAAAGGACATGGAACTGTTAGAACAAGTCCAGAGGAGGTCCACAAGGATGATCAGGTGACAGGAGCACCTCCCATATGAAGACAGGCTGAGAAAGTTGGGGCTGTTCAGCCTGGAGAAGAGAAAGCTGCATGGAGACCTCACAGCAGCCTTCCAGTATCTGAAGGGGGCCTATAAGGATGCTGGTGAGAGACTCTTCATTAGGGACTGTAGTGATAGGACAAAGGGTAACGGGTTCAACCTTAAACAGGGGAAGTTTAGATTGGATATAAGGAGGAAGTTCTTTACTGTGAGGGTGGTAAGGCACTGGAACAGGTTGCCCAAAGAAGGGGTAAATGCTCCTTCTCTGGAACTGTTCAAGTCCTGGTTGTACGGAGCCTTGGGCAACATGGTCTAGTGTGAGGTGTTCCTGCCCATGGCAGGGGTGTGGAACTTGATGATCTTCAGGTCTTTTTCCACCCTAACTATTCAATGATTCTATGATACAGTGCTTGAAATCTTGGTTAGTCTCAGCTGCACTTTAAATCTCACAATTGTGTGATTCGTCAAGTTTTTACTTTTTCTTCCTTTTTAGCTTAGCTTTAATCCAATTCTGAATTGTTTTCCCTTTAAAGATGGAATCATCTAACTCTAAGAACACTTCTAGAAGGCTAGTCTTTCCTGGAACACACATTACTTACCAAACATTTGCTTCTGCTTTGACTATAGAAATCTAACCAGGCTGTAGGCAGGACAGAAGTCCAACAGACCACTGAAGACATTGATTTCCATGCTCAACTTTTGGGGTAGATACATTATAAAGGAAATATATGGCTGATGCTCTCCCTAAATTTCAAACCCAATCATAATTCACTAGCTCCCTACTTGATTCTTCATTATCACATGAAAAATGTAGACCAACAAGAAATTACTGAATGCAGCACTGGCTTTGCACCACATTCTTAGCCATGATGGCAGAAATGTATGTTTAAAATAAAAGTTAGACGAATTTCCTTTCCATGTATGCAATAATTTGCATGACAAAAAATAGACAATATTCTAAAATAATATTCTAGTATCAGATGCTTAAGGTTTAGATGATATTCAAGTGTTCTAGAGATAACATTCTTGTAGTTAACTCTGTAGAATTAACCCAGCCTAATTTGCTACAGAATGTTACTTTTTCCCCACCCTAGACTTCCAGAATTCCATGCGTCTTGAAAATACAAAGAGAGCATATTTTGAAATGACTATGTAAAAAAAAATATCTTAATACTCAACTTTCTACATTGCTGGACATTTAAAAAATGTAAAATATCTACAGTCTTGAACACTCTAAGACCTAAAGTACTGTTTGGGTATTTGGTCATAGTACTCACTATGAGAATGGCATGAATGGAGAAGAGTAAATTCTGTGATCAAAAATAGGGACTTTAAAAATTAATTTGGTAGGTATTGTCTGACTAAGCTTTGTTGTAAGTTACAAAATCAACTTCAGAATTAATGCCAAGCCTAACCTCCTCTCTTTACAGCTTATTTTACAGATCAATATTCCTATGCATGGAAATTTGTTTAAATAATTCATAGCTGCCTGAACAGAATTGCTGAACTGCTAGTGGAGTATTATTTTCATGTGCAAAAGGTCACCTGCTGGGCAAAAGCCACCATCTTCATCAGAAAATATAAAACATTAGGAATTTTAAAGGATTCCATTTAGATTAAGCCTGTGTTCATTGAAATTTAGAGGTTGAGTCTTGTTTCATTCAAGGCAATATGCCTCTCTAATTACTTTATTATAGAATTACCATTTCCATCTTTGTAAATGTCAAATGAATTAATCACCATGTCTAAACAATGAGTATCTTGGCAATTAAATAATGACTTGCATTTCACTGTATGTTGTTACACTACTTCTTGGTCTTCATGTTGGGACACTAGCCATAAGATTTCACCTAATTTGATTTAATTAATAGGAAACTGTTAAAATGAAATTCACAAATACAGAAATTCAATTTGAGTTTTCATATGCCTGATCAAAGACAGCTAATACATAGATAACTGCACTTGGAAACAGAACTACTTAAAAAGGAAACAGGGTGGACTGCTAAAAATACCTTGGAAAGCAGGACTATATTTAACCCAAATTTACTATTTTCAGGTCTGTAACTGATGAAGGAACTGTGTATATTTTTTTAGCAGATTTAAGAACTCTTTCTATTCCTAGTGTCACTGAATCTTACACTGTCATTCCACAATCACTCTGGATAATTTTCCATTGTAACTTTGAACCAAAGAATGGTATTTCCATCCAATTAACCTAAATTTAATATTAAGAGCTTATGACCGTCTTACGTTTTTATTGGCTTTCCAATGGCATGGGAGGGCAGATGACTTAATTCAGACAAAGTCTACTAAGACTTTAGGGTTTTTTTGTTTTTTCTTTTTTTGTTTTCGTTGTTTTTTAAGCAATTCTGAATCAGCAGATTGCTTTTGTTGGTTTCAGGTTTTTTTCATAGCACTTCAGCACGCTTGGTTTTGGAGAAAGCAATCTATAATGGTATTTACTTTCTTGTGAGCTACAGGCATAGGATGAGTTTTTGCAAAGCAACAGAATTTCACCAGTGTAGGATGCCGTGATTCCACAGAGTAAGCTCTGTCACTTTCCAGTGCATTTGACAGACCTTCTAATTAGTAGAATAGATTTGAACTCAATGCATATAGGGAGTGAAATTACTCACACATCACAGCACAAGAATTTGGATGTATACATGTATTATTTAAAATCAATATGTTAACACAGAAGAAAAATCATTTAATTTTAACATACTAGTAAAATTTTCTCCTAATGCATGCTGTTCAGGTTTGATGTATCCTAATTCATGAATGCAATAACTGCTTCCAATTTTTCTTTTATCTACCTGTCTTTAACACAGACACTTCCTCAGTTTCAAACTGGTAAAACACTGATAATTAAATCACTGGCATAATATCACTTTCTCATCATGACAAGTTTGATATTACAATTCTACTATAAAAGCCTGACATGCAAAATGTCTGCAATATGTACGATGAAGATGCAGTCAGAAAGAAGTGCAGTGGGTAATGTAGTGATAATGGATTTATCTGAGTGCTACAGACTACTCTGTCTGTGTCCCTCTCTGCTACTGGACAATCACCCTGTTAAAGAATATAAAAACCTAGTTCTGGCTTGTTGGCATGGACACTTGATTACTTTGAATTATGGAAAGCTCTGCTTCCAGCCCCACAGCATTTAGTCATTTAATTTATATCTAAGAGAATTCCTCTTAATGTAAAATATTTTCCCTCTGACCCTGCTCAAAACTGGTACTGCTACATCTTGTAGTTTAGCCAGACCACATGCACAGCATTCTGCTTCTATTTAATATTCCTGAATGATAGTAGAGCTTGAAGTCAGCATATAGGCCTGGAAAAACTACTGATGGAAAAATATTATGATCTTCATGTTCTTTGCTGTCTTTCTACCAAAGAGAGAATCCTGTGAATGTAGTTCACATATTTACTGCTACCCATCATGGGATAACTATGGTATCACCTGGGTTCTATTTAACCATAGTTTCTTGTGATAACTATTAATTTGAAACAATTCAACAGCTGATAAATGTACAGAGACCCATGAATTTGGAAAGTCAAGAAAGACAAAACTTGCAGCCGCTGGCTGTAGCTTTAGGACATCTGAAAAAAGTAATTCCGATACTTTATTTGATTTTCAGCTCTACATTTTGGCTAAAAAGGATAGCCCTTTTCCTTTCCCTTGCCTTATTTCCATCCTTAGACCGTCACTGTGCAGCAACCCTGGATTAAGAATTCATTCATGCAATAGCTAAGAATTTCCTGCTATGCTTTCATAATTATTTGATAAAAATATGTTGGGTTTTATTAGTTTTCTTTTAATTAATGTATTATAGGTAACAGACAAAGCCATCCACTTTCTCACTTAAACAAAATCTTACACCCTATATTATAAAAAGAGAAGGAAGATAGAGATGGGATTTATTGTCATACCTAGTTTTAAATGTATTATCTCTATAAAACACTGAAGCATTTTGATTCCAAATTCAAGCTCAAAATTAAAGGAAAGGAAAATGTTGTCTCCAGAATTCCAATGTCTTCAATGCACAGATGAATAACAGCTGTACTATTGGATAAGAAATAAAAAATGACACTGTAAGAAACTGATGAAGTGTTTGCTCAAATGTGAAAATAGAAGTCTCATCTTCATTTATTATTTTGAATAAAAAAAGACTAAGATTCACAGACTAAGAATCCTAATTTAAACTCCCAACAGCAGTGAATTTTGGCAGATCCAGCTGAGTAAACTGAATATATCGTTTCTATAAAGTTAACTCAGTTAACAGAGATATCTGTGGGTATAGAATAGTATATCTGTAACTGCACAGATAAAGGTGACAAATAAGTCATGTAGTGAAATCAAATAAATCATGTGCAGTAATGAACAAAGGACTAAATTTTATAGCACTTTAAGGAATATATCCAGCAAAGTGGATGAGATGCTGTTATGTTAGACATAACTGAACTAAACCCAAACAAATGACCATTAACCTGAAAGGTTGAAGCTAATAACATGCTATGAAAAGAACAGGTGCAGAAATACCAGGAAAAGGTACTGGTTGCTTTTAGATTGGATCTTTACAAAGCATTCATTAGCAAATGTTAGTTTTTTCTCTTTTTCTTCCTCACTTTCTGTAATTTCTAAATCTAAACATGCATTTAAGTGTCACAGGGCTCTTCAAAAAGAGAATACTTCTCAAATGTTGACAATTAATGAAAATTCTATTATCATTCATTATGAAAAGACAAAACAGAATGCCTAATTTCTAATTTATGTCTATAAAATACACAAGTTCACCGTATGAATTTTTGTTCTGAAGCCTCAGAATTTAGAACATGCATGTTAGAAATTTGTGTAGTAACTTAAATTCCTCCTAATATGTAAAGATAAATCCCTCACAGCATGAATTGACTGGATTTTTTGTGATAGCTGTCATGCAGCCACATATATAAAAAGGGGATGGAGGTGTGGGGAAATGAAAATGGAAAAGGGAAAGGAAGGTCCAAGGCTGCCTTTGGTCCTTTCAACCATTTATCTCCTCTTCAAGATTTGGGAACATATGTTCCCATCTCAGGAGTGCAGGTTGTCCGTACTTTTTCAACACCACACTTGTGGCATGGACCCAGAGAAAGTATAGGAATATTATGCATAACCAGTGATAGCTTGCTTCTCCTTGCTGCCATGTGAATTCAAGGGAAGGTTCCCTTGCCATGTGCTGTCATGCTAAAGACAGGTGGCTCCAAACCCTTTGAACCAGCAGGTAATGGCTACATTCATGGAACAGCAAACACCACTGGAATCATAGAATAGTTAGGGTTGGAAAGGACCTTAAGATCATCTACTTCCAATCCCCCCCCCTCCCCCCCCCAATGGACAGGGACACCTCACACTAAATCATATCACCCAAGGCTTCATCCAACCTGGCCTTGAACACCGCCAGGGATGGAGCATTCACAGCCTCCCTGGGAAACCCATTCCAGTGCCTCAGCACCCTTACGGTAAAGAATTTCTTCCTTATATCCAGCCTAAACCTCTGCTGTTTAAGTTTCAACCCATTACCCCTTGTCCTATCACTACAGTCCCTAATGAATAGTCCCTCACCAGCATCCCTTTAGGCCCCCTTCAGATACTGGAAGGCTGCTATGAGACCACACAGTCTTCTCCAGGCTGAGCAGCCCCAACTTTCTCAGTCATGATACTTCCATGTTTTGTTTTAGTTATTTCTACTAGTTTACTTTTTGCATTTTACTTGTCTCGATTAACAGTGACAGAAAAAATCTAAAACCTGAAGCCCAGGTGTGATTTATTCTGTACTCAGTGGGAGTTAGCTGTCAAAACTTTGCACACTAGTGCAAGCTCGTGATCATGTATCTGATGAAAGCTACTTCTGTAAAACCAGCACTAGTATTCTTAAACTTTAGTATGGAGAAAGAATATCCTTCTTCCCCTTTTGAAACTTATTTCATGTTTGACTGCCATTGGAAGGGTGCAACTCTACCTCTGAATTCATGGGTACTGACTTCCTCAGGTTGAAAAACATTTCAGATGCAAAAGAAATGGGCAATTTGAAGTCCAGGAAGGAGTGATGGGCTGAAATGAAGAATTCTGGAGCAAGCCGAAGACTGCTCGGAGATAGCTAGACAGATGGGCAGACTGGTATTTATACTGTACTATATGTACCTGTAAATATGAGGAAGATAAAAAAAAGTGTGGGGGCCCTCTATGAGAACTGTGAGAGCAGCTGTCCAAACTTGGTACTTATTCATGCTACTAATGTGAGTGTCTCAGTGCTGGCATATCTTGAAACTTTCTCTGACTTTTGATACCAAAAATGATAGAGAAAGTGCACTGTTACTAGCTCCCTCATCAGCCAGTAATTTTGGTACGAATGTTCCACTATCTAGGTGTGAATCCTCTCACTTGAACTTTCTGCCTCTCGCCACCCTCAAAAAAGATTGCCTAAAACACTGAATTCAGATATTCTTCATTTCACAGTGTGCATTCATAGTGCAGAAGTCTGCAACTTTGCCAGAGCTATCATTATACAGTGTGGTGCTGGAAAACAGCACATGCTGTCCAAAAGCAAATCAGAAAGAACTTAATTTCTCAACTTGTGATATAGGTGAAATAATTTTTGTAAATTCCACTGAGTTTACAGAATCTTTTCCCAATGACAATTCAACAAAATATGAAAAAGAGCATACCCTGAGGCTCCTGAGAAGCATAACAGAATCTCAGCCTGTAGAAGTTTTGAGCTGTGTACATATAATATAAGCTAATGGAGGCAGGGGGGAAGCAGAAGTAGTTTTAGCCTACTGTATTTGCAGTAACTTTAAAAATAATATCATCTATCTTTGGACTAGCACTCATTGTACACAATATTTAAGATAAGATTTTTAAATGTTCTTATGAAATAATTAAAAAATCCTCACAGAAAAATCTGAATAATCTACACAATTTGGCACTATCAGTAACAGCAATAGGAACATGATACCCTTAGTATTCATATACATTTCAGTTCAACTGACAAGGGAAAAATTACTTCTCTTCTAACATGTCTAAATCCTTGATGAACATCAGATAATATTACAATACATTCCTTGTTATTCCAGTCAGAAAAGTTGAAGGAGTGGGGCTCAGCACATACAGGACAATGCTGCTGTCTCCACAGCTTTAAGAAGATAAGTGTTAGATGACTATCTAAAGCAATAGTTTATCTCTAATGGTAGCGTTCAATAAATGCGTTAGAAAAGCAAAGAAATCTATCACAGTCTATTTCTAAAATTCACATTAGAGATTAAGGCCAAAAGCTCTTTTAAATGTTAATAAATATGTTCTTACAATTTGGATATTATTGTACAATTAAATATCTAATCCTTCGCTGAATCTTGTTATAACCTTAGCTTCAGTGATAATCTATTGTGATAAACACTACGATTATAATATCTGGAATGGAATTAATTTACCATACATGACAATGGGCATGGTTATAAACTGATTTTTCATCACAAAAGATAACTATACCAGAATGCATTCTGAATGCAACTAAACAGCTTGAACTGAAACATTTTGACTCCACTTTTGTACGTACAACCAGAATTAGAAAGTTTCTAGGAATCTCAAAAATTACATTGTCAGTAAATTTATATATAGCTGTTTATCTTGACACATTTGTGTGCATGGGTGCATTTCTTATGAAACAACTTTTTGAAGTAAAGAGAAATAAAATCATTCAGTGTTTTTGATAACAAATCAAAGACAAGGACATTAGCCAGGTGCTCATGCTTATAGTTCCTTTAATCCTTTCTTTCATGGCAGTTTAGTGCACGTTCATTGTTGGTAAGTCATTTCATGCAGAGAAAATCTATATCCCAACAGTAGTTGGCTGACTGGACAGCTGAAGTGAAAAACGATAGATGTTGAGCTAAATGTTTAATGACTTCATAAGTACCTACTTATTTGGTCAGCTCTGCTGTCTTCCTTGGAAGTCAAAGGACAGAAGAAATAATAAACATTAACACTGTAGCCTCAATTAGGGCCTCAGTTTGGGCATTCTTCTCTGGTGAAATTTTGTTCACTCTTTCATGCAAAATTTGTTCAGGACTGTTGAATCAAGATGTCAACAGCCAACGCGTTTTGTGTCAGACTCAAAATCGTGTCAATTCTGTGAAGAGTTCCTCTCAGCTTCTCTGTATGATCCTGACTTCGCATGGAATCTTGATTTCTTTATCTTCAGTGTGGGGCAGTTTAGATAGTGTATCACCAAGTAAATTCTATCCACATTCAGAGGGGCCTAATGAGATTTCTCCAGCTCACACAGTCTAGGCTTTTGGGATTGTTTCTTTGTGCTTGGTTGCTTAAATTCTTATACCTATTACTGAGGCACAAAGCTGATATTGCCATTATGATCTCCAGCTATGAGAACTCAGCTCCATAGCTCTTAAAAAGTTTGGACTAAAGGCAGAACACAACTTCGTGTGTTATGTAGATTAATCCTTGCTTACGTTTCATTTGGCTCTGTTAAACACAGGACATGAATGCTCCAGTCTTTCTGAAACTCAGCCTGAGTGTGCTGGCTGGCATCTGTATTTTGCTCCTACACAAACCTTCTTTTGAGTCACTTCTACTGAGCTTGGTTTCTTTACAGTTGTTTTTTTTCCCCTTATCACCAATATGTTATTCTGAGATAATTTTTTTTTTTTTTTTGCTTATCTAATTGCTTCCCTTGTTTAACTGTGGTTATGACTTAGGCTTTCAAATATAACCTAATGAATTTTGTGAAACAAATACCAAACCTTTTATCATGCATTGTTCATTTTGACCCCACTGTCAGCAGTACACTGGTTCATTTTTTAATCTCTTAAGATTTGCCTTCCTGTAATGTGATGTAGGAAAAATCAGTGAAGAATATAGTAATTACCTTCATTTGAATGCGTACATTAATGACTGATAATTTATTCTCATTCAGTAGCAGCAAATGAGTATAGCTGACATTAAAAGCCTGCATTATTGCATTAAATCTGTGTTTTTTTCACAGAAACTCATTATATTCCTGTGTATTCCACCTAGAAGGTTTAGATTTATTATTTATGAATTTGATTTCTCCTTCAACATAAAATATTAAGAGTAGATCTATAAGCCACTGAGGGAAAGAATTCATTTTCATCCAAGATACACATAATAGTAAAAAAACCCTTACAAAACCAATCAAAATCAGTGGCAAAATCTACTTTTTGCTTTGAAAGCTGAAAACGTTTCTTATTTTGCAGCAAGAACTTTAAAAAGAAACATATTTTGTTAGTTTTATCTAGCTACTAAATTATTAAATTGCTCCGACTGACAGCTAAAAGCATCATTTTTCAAGGCTTCTCAGTTTCCCACTTCTGTTATCAAGGTCATGGAGTGGATTTTGCTGCTGCTTGTTATGCTTCAGAAACAGTGATTACCTGATGCATAAAATCAGAAGAATGACAGTTACACAGAGTCAGACCTTCGCAAATGTGTATGTACTTCATTTAGTGAGGATATCTGCTATCCCCAAGGCTCAGATGACTGTGATGGAATTTGCCTTTGATTCAAAGTAAAGAATTGAGTGGACTTAAAAGCAGCATGCATCAGTGCTGTCTTCCTGTCTGAAACTGCCGCTCCAGCTCTTTCACATTCACACTAATTGACAAAGATCATGCAAAATTTGACTGGCATCTCCCAGTCTACAAAGAAGAGAATTAAACAGTGCTTTTTGTTAAATACTTCCTGGTAAAAAGTAGGGTACATTATGGGAAAAGAAGGTCTGGCTCCTTTATACTCTACGCTATATGTCTAGCAGCTCCATTTCTGCTTTATGAAAATTAATCCATCTGCTCATAGAGGTACAAAGGGGCAAACCTTGTAAAAGAATAATTAACTTAATCATATTAAAATGGAACTCAATTATAGACTTCAGCATTTATGACTAAATAAGTTCAAGGAAAACAGAAATAGACATGCAAGACTGGAGGTAGCAGAACTAGGTAGTACCTTCCAATTCTGTTGTTACTGGGGTACATTAGTCTCACTGGCTGCATCAGTTTAACAGGTAGTGAAGAACTAGTGAAAGCTTTGAATGTCTGGTTATTTTTAAACTAATCCTTTAACTAGACTCAGATCCAACCTGATGGCCATCATGCCCATGCAGGCAGCCTGAGCTCACATCTGCCCCTGTCATACCAAGCTGCTGCACTGTACAGCAAAATCAGTGTCACATACTGTTGCGCACTGTTGGTGGGTTCTGCACCAGTGACTACACTAAACACTATTAATGCACATGCAAATGCTTATGAAAGTAATTGTACATCCATGGCCTTGTATAGGATTAAAGTAGAAGAAACTTAGGAGGCCCTGCCTGATCTTGCCCTCTGTTTAACATGCCTACAGTTCTGCAGATCTGTAGGGTACCACACTGAGGTCTATTATCTGCAATGTGTCAGAGGGCTATTGATCCAAACAGTATCAATTATGTCAAAAGTAATTATGCACTTCTGTAATTATGCAAGGAGAAATGCAAGAAGAGAGTTGCAATTAGAAATAATCTTACAGTAATCTCAATAACAGATTTATTAGTATATATTGGTATTATTAATATACATTTTGCCATACAGTACTCAAGACTAACTATTACTATTTCTAAGTAATAGAAACTAGTGGCTTAATTGCCTTTAATATACTTACAGCAAGAGTTTAACTTTTTGTAACACATTATATTGCTCATTGCCTAAAACTTCCTTTCAGGAGCGTTTAACTATACGGTTTACAGTGATTTCAATTATAGTCATAAAATACTGGAACAAAATAGTTCTGGGAAAATAATGCCAAAATCTCTTATGAACTCTCTTCAGAAGAATAAGTTGATAAGAATATTTATTTTATTGTATCACCTCTCATAATGCATTTCAAAAAGACAGAAACAAGCTGTTCTATCCATCCTCAACTGCCATCAGGCAATTGTGAGAATGATAAAATATGACATTAATGTGATTAATGCATGCATTTTGTAAACAGAACAATTAAAAATAAACCTGAGTATTAGTTAAAATTCATGGTAATTGCAAACCTTCATTACACTGCACAGCTGAGGACATTAGATAAAAGTCTTAAGAACTGCTTGCTTTTCAATCAAGCTCCTACTATTGAATGTTTTGTAAACAGTAATTTATTATTAACTTGCAGAATAATTTCTAGTGTCCTTAAATCTCTTCAAAAATTAAGATAAGATATTTTCCTTTCGGTTATTTTTTGTTAAATTTAAGTGGCAGAGGTGCTGGCTGGTAGGAAGTGCTATATTTCAGTGGAGAAAGAGAAATCGGAAATGGTTATTGTTCCCAAGAAAACTGATAACATCAAAATCAAAAATTCAGAAGCAATCTTGTTGCGACACTGCTTTAGCATAATGAAAACTGGCAGAGCAGCATCTGTTGTATTTTAGAACCTTGGAGGAGAGATTTCCCTGCTACCTCTGATTGATACTGGAGATCCATCACTCAGTTCAGAGGCTGAGCATGGCTTATGTATTTTACTGGTATCTTATTCCATCTTTATTTGACAAGGGGTAAGACAAACACAGTCACACATGAACATGCTAATAAACTTGAGAGATGGGTCTGTGTTTTTTAGGAGTTTGTGTTAATTTGTCTGTTGGCTATTTAAGACAAATAAAATAGGGCAATTAAATAATTTTGAATGAACAATTTAGCCCTAATCTGTTCATATCACACCAGTGCATGGTGTTGTCTCCTACGCCACATGAAGTTACAGCTTCACATGCTCCTCCATTCTCATTTGGACAGCAGTCATATGTGGCTCTATGTTATTATCCTTACAATGTAGCTAGGTGTTTGCTAAAGAAGTTGGAAGCATGAGCATTTCCTAGTCTTGAACAAAACAAGTCAGAATTTGGATAGTGATGCTGCTGCTGCAGCCTGCAGATCTCCAAAATAATGGTTAATTCCTTATTTCTGAATTTCACTAGCTCTTTTTGGACTTGTGGGATATTTAGGTAGAGAAAGAACGGTGATTTTACTTTAACAGGTTACACTTCTGAGAATAACACTGGAGTACTGCAAAAATGTTGTGTTTACATTATGCTTTAAAAAGACAAATAATTTTTGGAAAGAATTCAGAAAAAAGTTTCCATGTGAATCAAGATGCAGGGAAAGATTTATATATTGAAAAACTCAGAGTTCCATCTGCTTGGTTATTTTAAGAGACTTATCTCATAAATCTTTTGGGGGCAAGTGAATGCTAGATTCCAAAGGGCTTCATAACCTAGAAGAGAAATGGATTAAAAGTGCAAATAGCAAGAAGCTAAGAACAAACAAATTAAAATTAGAATAATACATTTCAAACTATGAGAAAGATCATTTGCTGGAAGAAAATTCCCAAAACTACCAAGTAAAGAGCTGGTTACCCACCTTTTTATGTATTTGTATTAAATATAGGTTCCTTTTAAAAAGAAGACATATTCAAACATTCTATTTGGCAGGGAATTAGGAGGATCTGAGGTGTAAAGCAATTTAGACTAGATTATCTAGCTGCCCATTACAGTTCTAACCTTTATAAAACCAAGAAATATTCATCTATTGTATTCTTTTGGGCTCTTTTCACTAGCACTGGCAAAGAAGCATACGCTTATCTGCCATTAGGTGTTAAACTGCATTCAGCAATGCACTACATGACACAACATATTTAAGACCATTTAGCTGTGTTTTTTAGGTAGCAGAGATTATAATTCCTTGGATCTGATAGTTGCTGTCTAACTGTATAGTAAATAGCTCTTTTGATATATTACAATGTACAGTAAAATCTGTTCAATGTTTTAAATTTTCAGAAAAGCAGACCTATACTGAGCTGGTAAAAGCTTTTTGTTCTGTATTTCTCTGCAGTAAATCAAAGCAGTACTCAACACAGTAACTATACTCGATGTCAGTATGTTTTGCCTTCTTACATAAATGTATAGTATGATAAAATTTACTGAATACACTAATTTAGTCAATCTAATATTTGGTTATACAGAAAAAAAACCCAAATATATCTAATAAAAATAAACAATACAAGAAGATTGCATGTGATAACTAACAGCCATTCCACTACAAGAACAACATGTGAGAAGGTTAATCAGCCTTTCCATAGTTTGGAGTAAGGTAACTGAAGACATTGGAGTTGTATTTATATCAGGCCTGGATGTCGTCATTAATGATAAAGCATTTGCAGATTTTCTGACTGATGGAAAGATAAGACAGTTGTGTCTACTCCTGTTTCTTATATAAATTGTGGAAGATTCTTATATTTAGGTAGTGAGAACATATACAGCATTTAAAGGAAAGGCAATATACATTCAAGTATTCCTGGATCATTTCATTCTCATATCAGTGGAAACAACTGTTTCTCTTTTCACTGAACCAAAAATAAGTATAGGCAGAAGATGCAATACTAGAAAGCTAATTAACTTATGTATCAAAATACTAATAATTTAATGGTATGAAACATGCCTTCATGTGTATTTGCATCCATGCCATTTGTAACAAGTACACAAATGTAAACTTTTTACTTGATCATACATGATGGGCCATGATGGGCTCAGATGACACTGAGCACTTCATCTCTACTGTCATACAACTGTGCCATTCAGGAGTGAAGTATTTTTCTTGACACTTGTATACATTTTTTTTGGAGAGATTATTAAGACGTTTGCACACTGTATGAAGGGAAGAGGCAAGGTTCACAGACATATTTGACTTCTTTCAGTATAAGCTGAAGTCAAGTATCAAATGCATGAAGTTTAGTGCAGTTTTCCATTTTAGTAAGAGTAAGAGCTGTGCAGATACCCACCACACACAAGAAATCCCCTGTCAGTCAAAGACATGAGGGGAGACAGTTAAGACCTGCTCACTTGCTCTGAAAAATGTGTGGAAAGGGCACAAGTTTGCTACTTCAGAACATGTGCAGAGGTGTTTAATAACTGGTTTGGGGAGAAATGAGAACTTTTGTCATGTGATTTTCAGAACAGGAAATACAGAAAAAGATAATCAGGAAAAAAAAGCATCTACCTGTAACCGCAACAAAATTGTGCTTGAACATGGCAGGGGTTTGCCAACAAGGTATGAAACAGAAAACCTAAGGATTACTCATGAATGCTGCTACTTAGAATGCCACATGTTGTTTTCTAATAAGCTTCTTGTAATAATTCATAACAATGCAAGGTCCACAAGCTACAGAAGAAGGTTTTATCCTTTATAGAAGATAAGTAAGTGGACAGATTTGAGGCTAATATGCTACGCAATTCTAAGTTTAATTACTGTGTTTACAGTTACTACTATAGCTTTGAATATAGATAAAATCAGGCAGGAACAATCCTAGCATATTAACTCACAAATTAGGGCAAATAACTCAGTCAGGTATTAGAACAAAGCTCCCAATTACCTTAGTATCCCACATGATTTCAAGATAAGCAATTTTTAAATCTGCTCAGATATATTAATTTTTTTCTGCAACATTTAATAAAGAATAATTAGGGACAGACTTGTCTTAGAATTCATGAAAATAAGAATTTTCTGCCACACATCCTCGTATAAGGTTGTGCTAGAAACACTTGAATCACTTGAAAATAAATACCTTTAAGATAAAATTAATACTTTCAAAACCTCTCTTTAATTAAAGTAATAAAAAATATGAAGTCTCACTAGTTTTTATCTGGCCCAAAAAAAAAAACAAAATGTCATAGTATTTTTCATCATATTTTGTCCAATAAAAAGTACATGTAGGCACATTAACGAAATTCTGTAAATACAGTCTCAGGACTAAGTTTTATTTTGATGATGCTCTCACACACTCAGTAAATTCCACTGGGGCAATGTGAAAACCCATTTTTTCCCCCCAAATGTTTCCTAATGATTATATTATTTACTGAAAAGTAATTTTCAAAAGTACATCGAAGTACTATGACAGCCTGATCTACTCAGTGATTACTTTGCTTTAATCAGGAGTGACTGGGATTTGTGACCTTCCAGGGTCCCTTCCAACCTGAATGAGGCTCTTATTCTATGAGTGGTTAATTCTGAAAGCCTCTGCAGGGTGAAGAGGAAACATTAGTTCTGTCCTACTAGACAATATGAGGAATCCAAAGTGTTGTCACCTAGGTTAATAGCAGTCCTTGTCAAAGTCAGGTTTTAGTCATAGAAACATAGAATCATAGAACAGTTAGGGTTGGAAAGGACCTTAAGATCATCCAGTTCCAACCCCCCAGCCATGGGCAAGGACACCTCACACTATAGCACCCAAGGCTTCATCCAACCTGGTCTTGAACACTGCCAGGGATGGAGCATTCACTACCTCCCTGGGCAACCCATTCCAGTACCTCACCACCCTAACAGGAAAGAATTTCTTCCTTATATCCAGTCTAAACCTCTGCTGTTTAAGTTTCAACCCATTACCCCTTGTCCTATCACTACAGTCCCTAATGAATAGTCCCTCACCAGCATCCCTGTAGGCCCCCCTCAGATATCCCAAGGTTCCTCTGTCTTCAGAGTGACAAGAAGACACAGAATGTTTTATGTAAAAATAAAGAAATTAAGATCATTTCAGATGATTATCCAGAAATTTTGATCTCTACTGAGTGGAAACTTTGGAATATAAAATGTATTGAAAAAGAAGCAATGATAAAAGACTCTTGTAAGCTCAAAGTTCAGAGAGACATGGAAACACAGCGAGTTCACAACCGTCTTTTGCTGCAGTTCTGTTCCTAAATTTAGGTTGATTTTCTGTGGCGGAATTCATGAGAGTAGTAGAAAGGCACACACCTCCTCCCCTCCCTTATGTGATTAGCAGACAACCAGTGCATGGGGCATTTCACCAACACCTAATCTAGCATATACCTGGTTTATTAACCTTTGTCTTTTCAGTTTAAGAGCTGCTCTGTATGATTCTCATGTATTCGGCTTCTGGTGTGTATTGCCTGTTAACTAAAACCAAAAAAATCTTTGTTGATAAACTTGGCTCAGTTACTCAGGAGAAAAACAATCTCCAAATTCTAAACACTTAAAGAAACAAATTTGCACTCTGTTTTGGTCTGTAAATAGTCAATCCCCTCTTAACCAAGTTAACAGTTGTGCAAATTTTCAGTACAGTTTTATCTTGTGGTTATATGCAATTTTAAGAATTAATAGAAGGAAGGGAATGTAAACAAAAAAAAGCTAAACCACCAAAACAAAAATCCATTAATTTCATACTAAGGTATGTCCCCATATCCAGAGGAGAAATTGAACATGAATATGAATATCCAGTGTCATAGCTGCACTTGAGCCAGGAAATTTATACCAGTGCCAAATCAATTAGAGGTTGCAGATGTCCAGAATCAATTAAAACAAGGTATCTGCAGAAAAGATATCTGGAGAAAAGCAGAAAAAAAAGTAAAAATAAAAAAAAGTATTTTGTTTATAGTAAAATGTTGAAAAATAGCAGAAAATAAATGTCAGAAATAAAATTGGCAGTTTTCATCATAAAATCTAAGATCTGTTTGAAGGTCTCTTCTCAAAGTACATTAAAATGTGCTTAATTTTTAGAAAGGGTTTTATAACAAGTTACTTTGTTGTAACTTTGTTATAACAGTTCATCAGGTTGGATGAAGCCTTGGGTGATACGGTTCAGTGTGAGGTGTCCCTGCCCATGGCAGGGGGGTTGGAACTTTATGATCTTAAGGTCCTTTACAACCCTAACTGTTCTATGATTCTATGATTCTATCTGATGTTTATACTTTCCATGTTTAAGTTTAAAGCTAACAGACACTAAAATAACCTGAATTCTGTATTGCGCAGACAGAAGCTTTAGTGCAGGTAAATAAATACTTGATTTATACGTGCAAGTACAAAGAAAATAAATTCATATGAACAAATATTTAAGCATCCTAAATGTTCAAAACAGTATATGTAAAGTGATGCTATGTAAATATGTATGAACATTTTTCAATATTATTCTTTGTCAGTAAAAACTGTTTATTTTTGAAATCACGTCATACAGTTCTAAGGTCAGAAAAAAATCTGTACTATAAAAATCCCTATAAAACCATGAAAGTCCAATAACAAAAAACCCCATGGTTTTCCTAAATCTTAAAAAAATGATTGGACAAAGTCAACTTCTACATCCACAAACTTCCAAGGACAATAAAGTTGCAATGCATACGACACAAGTCACAACAATGTTGTTTTCACTGAAATGGGAGACTTTCAAAACGAAAAATGTTGGTGAAATGTACCAGTTTCCAGTGGTTCAAAGCTCTATCTGAACATCCAATTCATCAGAACCTTGCTTCTTACTTTTTCTGAAGCTTAAAACTTAAAACTGTAACTAAACTTTAAAACTTAAACTGTAACTAAAAAAAGTTAAAAGAAAAGCAGATAAAAATCCAGGAAGGTGGAAGAGAGAAACAGAGAAAAAACAGAACTCCAGACACTTGCCCCACTGCTATAAATACAGTGGAATGAAGAAAATAGTATTAGGGAGTAAACAAAATGGATTCTGTAAGCTTGCAGCCATGAAAGTGAAGGTCTATTTGAGTAATTGGGGCACAAAAGTCATTATAATTTGGAATGCTCTTCAAATAGAAAGATATTAGGTCTGTGCCCAGGACCTGATGTGTAGATTTTCACAGAAAAACTACATCTGGTGATGAGATCTTGCAGATGGGATATGTCTCATCCAGTCTTGGTCTACACTACATCTTCTTGTCTCTTCCTACAGTGAGTAGACAGAAATAAGCATATCAGGGGATAATTCACATTACTAGTCTTGGATGGGTATTTTGGCCTGTGTGCAGTACTCTGACCAGCTCTTGCTTTAAAGTGTACCAAAAGAACAGATGACTAGCTTAGAGAAAGAACCAATCTTCTGGATTGCTAAAGGCTGCTGTGAATCAAAATCTCAGTCACTGCTGAGAAAGGAAAAACAATCTGAGTTGCCCAAAGAGGAGTGTGAGTAAACAGAATAGTCAGGGACATCATGGTTCCTGTGCTGAGAGTGTCACACCTGCAGGAGTTGTGACCATTAAGCTAATGAAATTACTTCTCAGTATAGCCATTTACAGTGTTTATAAATGCAGAAGGGACACCTGCTACTCAAGACATTTAGTCCAAAACAACTGAAATGGAGAAAAACAACAAAATAATTTAATGGAGAGGTGGCATTAGCTACAACACTCCTAACATTCACAAAAGCATCTCAAAACAGTGTGAAACTTTATGTGCTTTGTTTCTGAATTGCATACAAGGATGGGACAGGTCTTTAAACTCCCTCTGGCTTTTCCTGTATAATACATTACATTTGCAGTCCCTTCTGCCTGACAGAAGTGACAAATGCAGTTACCTATGCTATCTTGAAGAGTAGATGGGCTGAGAAGAAAGCATTGTGAAAAGAGAGCTACCAAAAGCAGTAACTCTAGTCAGGAAACTATTAGCAATGAACTTCTTTAGTTACCTGTGCTACAAATAAAGAACCCAGCTTTTGAACAGGCTTTTCGAGTAATTTTAACTATAAAATTGTAACTATAAAAATACACACACTTGTAAAACAAGGGGATGACAGCTGAGAATGTGAGAAATCTGTAAAAGAGATGAGGAAGCGAAGACTAACAACTCACCGTTATAAAGCAACAGTTAATAGTCATTCTCACTGAACGGGTATATTGGAGACACAAAATACTAGAAACCTTGTGACTGGGGACATGACTGTAGCCAATATGGGCTTTGTATTGTGTAAAGCAGTTATGAGTTTCATCAGCTTCTAGCTTTCTGGTTTGAAAACAGTAATGTTGTATTACTCAGTCCTGGGTACCACACGGTCTTGAGTTGCAGCCTCATTTTTCTGATAGTTTCTTTCATGCAGCTCCCATTCACACACCATCTGTTTCTTAGGGCTTGATTTGGCCTCAGATCTTGTCCTCCAAATCAAAGCTTCTTGTTTTTAGAGGCAACACACATAAAGACAGGTAGATAATAAACCTGCACCATAGTTACAACCTGCACCTGAAGATTTTTCATAAAATGTTGCAGACTAAAATGACTGTCCTCAATATATCAACATTAATGGGGTAAATGCCTCCCATGACCCTTTCCTTGTCTATAAATCACAAACTATGAAGATACACCAGGGTGATCGGATCAGTCAGTAGATGTTTAATTAAGTGTACAGTTTTTCAAGCTACTATTGATAAACAGAAGTAATTTTTCTCTTGCAGTAGAAAATTAAAGTCTAGAAAAAGGTTTAAAAATTTGATTAAGATATACTTTTTCTGGATTAAAATTTAATCAAAAAATGCACCTACATCAACTCACTGAAAAAACGCATGTCAAATTCTACCCTTTTTTATGAGCATTGTTTAGCATTTAAAGAGGATCTTCAGCATGTGTCAAAGAAAATATTGCTGCTTTTTTCATGTGTCATATTGAATATCAGTCTCGCTAATACCACTAATAATACTTCAAAGTCTTTTAATATGCTATGTTTGCATGTCATGACAAGAAACGTGTCCTGGGAAAAACTGCAAGTGACAGTTTTTCTATATGGAAAACGTAAGCTTTTCATCTTAACTTCTAGAATTTAAATAATGAGTTGCATTTCTTCTACAAAGATTGAAACCTGCTTATATAATCATCAGTCGTACCAACTTGCATTCTCATCTGGGAACTGCATGTGCTCAAGCATTGCTTAGTGCAATGGATGCTAAGACAACATTCATATCAAATGTGTTGTTTGCACATGTTTGGTAGATAAATTGTTATGAAAAAAAAAGTTCTTCAGAAAGAATAAATGCAATTTTATTTGCTCCTTTCCATTCAATTTTCTGCCTTTGTTTGGATTATTAAATAGCATTTTATGAAATTGTTGATCTCAATTCAGATGCTAGTAGACAAATTTAAAAGACTATATATATATCAGTTCAGGTTATGTTCCAGTACCTTTCAGTTACAAACTAATGAACCCATGGAATGACACACAAGGTGGCTGTTCAACATCTGTGATCCCTGATTTTACCTGAATTCAATTTGCACCTTCTTTAATCTTTCGCTCATGGCTTTGAATAATTTGCATACATCGAAATATGACACATTTTCTCTCAATAGACGTAGGACGGAAATCCTCTGGGATAGTTTAAACACTAAAAATAATCAGCTTGGATAATATTCAGTCAGATGCATCAGCTTCTTCATCATGTTTTGGGCTCAGAACTGATATTTCCTGCTAAATGAAAAAGGTGCCAGTCTGCGGTGCTTTAGCTGTTTCTCATTTTGGCCTTCTCTGATGGCAGTTCTTTGCTCACGGTCAGTTTACTTCTAAGAATGTGTCAAGAATGGCTTGTAATTTGTCAAGACTCTTTGAGACTTCCTTTAGTTGCTTCAGTAAGTTTAATGCCTATCCACAGAGTCCCTTGTGTAAAATCCTTCCTATTAATCAAAATCCTCCACTTGCTAAGTGCAAAATCCAACTTAACAGTACACGGATAATAATGCCGCAGAGCAATCAACCACAGAGCTCCACAGAGTGCTGTTAAGAACTCAGGGCATCAATACTCGTTTTTTAAATCACCTTGCTATGAGAACGATAGCAGCTGCAGACACATTTTTAAACTTCCATAATGTGCATTAAAAGCATGGCAGGTGTTTCTTGTTTCCTACCAAGGTTTCAGCATCATACTAAAGAACATTAAACTGCAATCTAGAATAAATTCCTATCTTCAGCATTCAAGGAGAAAGGAAACTCCTTCTGAAGCCCAGAATCTAGAGCTTTAAACCAGAGTACATTTTCCTGCACCTTGTGTTCATTGAAGAGCCACTTCTACTATTGGATGACCTATTCTTGATCAGTCTTAACATTCTTTTATCTTGTACTCCATTTTTTAGTTGAAATATGCATTGTGAAAATGAGAATGCAAATTTTGCTGTTTGCAATATTACCAGAGAAATGCATCAGTAATTAAATTAATTTTGTACTAAAGTGAAAGCCCTGCTAGTTTAATACATGATATCAATTTTGTCATCAAATATTTCCTTTAAAGATGCTTTAAAGTATAATTAATGATATAGTTTTGATACCTTACAAAAGCATCTGCCTAATTTTCTTTTGGTTTTCCCATAAAAGTTAAGCAGAATCTTGAAGTAATTATCCAGAGGGTCCAGAGTACATACAAATCCTCTTCCAGTCTACCCTCCAGTGGTTCTTTTACCCAAGTTCTTCTCAGATGGGGCTGATGGGGCAGTCTGTCTGTCTGCAGCCTGTTTGCTGTCATAAAATCTGACCCTTTGTTATTCTGCTCACAACATAGTGCAGACTGGTAATTTAAGAACTACTGGAAGCCCTGAACAGAGAGAAATTTAATAGTCAATATTACATTCTGATAATGCTTAAGTACTGAAAATATTATTATTAGAAATAATAAACTTCTTAGAGGTCATTTCTTTCAATTTGATCAATTAAAGGAGTCTGTAAGTCTGAAGCAGTTGCAGGAAGAATTAAATTTGCGTTTGAGCAGATAACTTTGAAATACTGGCAAACAAGAAAATGCTTCCTAAAATCACGTCACACTTGAAGACAGCACTTTGGATTTAGTAATAAATACTAATCATGGTTAATGCAATTAGTCCTGAACATGACAGACAAGTGACTCTTTCTCCAACATTACTTTTTTTACTCCCTCCAACATTCTGGAAACAGGACTTGGGAGCAGAAACTCAGTGACTTATTTACAGATGAAACCTTGGGAAGCTACTAACTGGACAAAGGTACAAAAATTATGGGGAATTTGGGTCTCAAACAAATGGTAAAACTTACTTGTGGGAATGGGCTCCAAAACTAAACTGAATAAATAAACAGACTGAAACTTATCACAGAAATTGGAAAAGAGGCTATGGCAGAGAGAAAAGGGAATATAGAGAAACGTAAACAGAGCTTTGCTACACACTGAAAACTGTATAATGCATTGCACAGGGAATTAAAGTAGGGAGAAAGAACAGCTGTTTGGGTCATTTGAAAGGAAAACAAAATTAAGTCTCTAAACTACAGTATTTTCTCAATTAATGTCCCTGAAATCATGTTGAATACAATGACTCAAAGTATTAAAACGTGTGTCAATCTGAATAAAAGAGCCCTCAGAATATAGGACACAATACCCAAAATTACCTTTCACATTTTCTCAGCTGACCTCACATCATAAATGTAACCGCATATACTACTAGGAAACATGCCTGGCTTTGAAGAGAAACATGCCCATGGAAAGAAAAGCAATGGAAGACTGGTCCTCTGAAAATGAAACCAGATGATACATAGAGGTAAACAGAAACACCTTGTTTGTATATTTACAAAACTGATGAGCTGACAAAGGGAACAGAACTTCCTCTCTGCTGTTGCCTGGAGAAGAGCTACTGTCAAGTTAAAGCTACCCACCACTAGGCCATTTCTGCAATCAAACACTTTGAGACCAAACAGATGGAGGTCAGTTCAAGACTTGTCTGGATATAGGCAATTAAGCCTTTTATGTGTTCACAAAGCTGAATGAATGGTGCAAATGCCACATAACTGTGATAAAAAGGGACACAATGATTCCCATGTGTGAGTTCACCTTCAAAAAAACGAAAAAACACTCACAAAAATCAATACACACCCACAAACAAAAAGTGACAGATAGGGCTAAATTAAAGTAGACTAATTACAGAATTAGAACATGATCAGCAAGTGACACAGTCCCCAGTTTTATTATCTGACGTACATATAGTCAGTTTTATTACACAGTCCTCTACACTATGTGGTCCTGTTGGAAGTGTCTATATTAGTTTGCTTCAATATTATGTTTATGCAGAGGCATTTTTTTCATTAGTATCTTATGGAAAGTTACATTCAAAAAGACAGGAACCCCTTTGCTAAAGAATAAATGAATTTTAAGAAATAAGGATTAACTGACTGCTGTAGTTGCAAGTATTTCTTTTTATAGGAGTTTGTATTAGACATGAGGGATTCTCTTTGATACAAAATCTGGATTATACTTTCTGATATATGCTTTTATCTGAGTGTCACATGAAAGTGCAATTGAGCCACAATGCAGAAGCAAACAACAGGCAGAAATGATGTCTTAAAGGAAATAACCCATGTGCTTAAATTGAAGAGTCTGAATCACGAGTCTTGACATTACAGTTTAGAAACCACTGTGTATTAATGCAATATCAAGAAGTATGTACAATATCCCTGAGTAGGTATCCAGTGGACAACAAAGAATTATTAAATTGGCCTTGATCCTGAGAAAAGGCACAGAATGAAAACTTCAAGCACAACTACAATAATACTCTTTGTCTTGCATGTGAAAGTGGGGAAATGTTGAAAAACTGAT
The DNA here is from genome assembly GCF_012275295.1 of Melopsittacus undulatus. NCBI lineage: Eukaryota > Metazoa > Chordata > Aves > Psittaciformes > Psittaculidae > Melopsittacus > Melopsittacus undulatus. Next base: position 12,535,587 of record NC_047528.1, on the reverse strand, counting down.
TCAAGACAGAATCATCACAAGGGGGAATATGGTGATATAAACTTCAACAGATATACCATCCTGAATGCTGCATGTAGTTCTTGAAGTACTAGGAATTTTAAGTCCCCATAAATACTACTTTCCATCTGAAGGATCTTCAGTACAGAGATAAAGTACATGGTGCAGTTTATGGCTAATAACCATTAAACCCAAGAACTCACAGTGAAAACCAGCATCTTTGCTGTCACATAACCCAGGCAATGTAAACACAGAGGGTCTTTTACTTCTGTTTTTACCTAGAAAAAAAATGCAGTAAGTATTCCCATTAAAAGGTTGTGAGAGCAAAATTAGTGCATGGTGTGCTCTGAGACACGGAATGCTCAGAGCTTATGAGCATGAAATCAGAATGAGAAGAAATACCAGAATAAGGAGATAGGCTGAGAAAGATTTGTCTGCAGCTACAATGATGTCAGTCATAGAGTCTGAACCTTTTAGAATAGTTTCCCCTGATTCCAGTTAAGGTCTAAGGTAAATTAAAAGTACACCAATGTTAATATTTTTTAGTTTTACTTTTTTTTGAAATTTTACTTACAATGTATGCAGTTTCAGTTTCTGAGTTGTAAAAGATTGTGTATTTGACTGTGTTAAGCAGCATGCTATTTTAAATGCATCTGTTAGCAGCTTACAGAAAGGTGACTTTGGCATTTTGGTTTACTTTTCCATGAGAATATAGGTTTAACCTTTTTTTTTGGTAAAGAAAATTAGAGCTATTTATTACAGATTTTAAAGGAATGTTTTTAAATTCCAAATTTAGATTGTAACAGAACAAAACAAAATTAAAGAAAGAAAAATGAAAAAAAACCCACAGCAGGGCGGTTGGAACTAGATCATCTTTAAGGTCCCTTCCAACCAAAGCGTCCTGTGATTTCTTGAAAAGATAATGGAAAAAGGTGATGTTTTGTTTTGGTATTTTTAGGGAGGAGGCAGTTCGTTTCTTTGTTTTAATAATAAGTCTTTACTAACTAGCTCCTCATGGATTCACATTTTGCTTTGGACTGATGACTGAAAGACTTGGATTTGGTATTGTTAGTAAAGTATGTAAGGATCCATTCACAGCAAAGAGGCACCAAAGATGTACAAAGGAAACTTTAGAAAACTGCTGATAAAAAAAAAAAAGAATGAAAAAGTTAACATGTTTCAAAGTTGTGTGTTACTGTATCAGGAAAAACAGGACTGGCAATAAGTGAGAGAAATTTGAGGATGCTCTTTTCTGTAGGTGGAGGAATAAGGGATTATGAAGATAGGCTGAAATTATTTGTGGAGTTGTTTGGGGTTCTTTTCTAGTCTGGAACATATTTTTGCAGTTTTTGGGGGAGGGGGTTGGCATCTTTTGATTTTTACTAGACAAGAAGTTTTGAGTAAAGACTCACAAGTTTTCGGATTATGGTAAAATTCCAGCAAGCTACAGAAAACCTTTTCAGTTCTAACTCAGAAATGAAGAGTTAATGTTCCACAGGGGAAAGGTTTCTTTTAAAAAATACAAAAATATATTATCACTAAGTATATGTCACTTGGCCAAGTACTGACAAATGAACTACACCACAGAAGGTTCACAGGGCTATGTAGCTGCTGTACATACTGAGGGGTAAAGAAAATTTAGAAAAGGAAGGGGATACTCATATGAAATTGTAAAAATAGAATTATAAAAATATAAGAGTAATAAGCACTAAGCAGTCAAAAGTCTAAGAGAGATTCCTATGAATAATGATAATTGATTTTGCCAAAGAATCAGTCACACATACATCTGAGAACATTGAAAGAGGTTGTTCCTACAAAAAAAAAAAAAAAAAAAGGACAACTGAAAGGTCTTTCTGCTCTGTGGTTTGAGAACTTAGTAAACTGGAAAGCTTATGGAAGCTACATCAAATACTTAGCATCTTCAGAAGATGCATTTTTTGATTCCTACATAAGCATACTTCCACCATACATATCACCTTTTTATACTGATACTATACCATGTCGTCATTTTCAAAAAATATTAGACTATGTAATGAGGAGATTTTATGCATTGTGACCTTAAGTCACACATATAAAAATAACACACTTTTATCATAGGTCTTCCTGAGTTTTTAACTAGTAACTGTAGATTTTTAATCTTTATTCAATGGCTTTAGCACAGTTAATTTAATGACACCGTGGCAAAATTTAAGTTACACATTCCCACCTTTAGACTACTGTGAACATAGGCGAAGAGGTCATAGCCAATGAGCATAATATAAAAAGCATATTGGTGACTATACAGAGATGACAGGCTAAGGTGGCAGGGGTAGAAAAAATATACAGTATTACATGAGATCCAGTGAAATGCTACAGATATTAATGTTAGTGTAGTTTTACTAAATTTTTTTTAATAATCTGATAAACATAGACTATTAATTAACTTGGAAGCTATTATTTGTGAAAGTTTGAAAACAGAAACTATAGAGATATTTTTATAAAGGGATTTTGCAAGAAGAAAGTGGAATGGAAGGGCAAGGATTAGGAACAGTAGCTGTATACAGCCACTGAAAAGAAAATGAGAAATACAGGAATCTTCTACATACATATCTGAAATCTAGTGGAAGTCACTAACATTAGAGTAACTTGATTTTCACTGGTGCTAGTGGATTGTAATGGCAAAACTGGTGTTATACACAACTAGATCATATCAGAAAAAAATTCTCTCACAGTGGTAAATGGGTTTACAGTTTGCAAGCAGTGATGGATCATTCGTGCTCCTCTCTTTTATAAGTATTCTGAAATTCTTGCTTCCTCTCTACCATTTATTAAGGAGAAATTACTGAAGCCAGCACAACTGTTTCCATCCTATTAAAAGCTCTTAGCTTTTAAAACATGCTGGCAGTACGTGGACAGCCTAGCTGTTTTTTGCATGCACAAACTACTAAAAGGCTTAAGGACTACTTGGGGACAGCTACTTGATGCAGGCTAAAATCCAGCAAGGGACTAACTGCTTAACAACATAGCTGGTTGCATCCCAGTGCAATCCCAGGCAGCATTACATAGCAGCTTTTAATTTAGTCATGCAGGTAAATCATCTGCCCTAACTGGTGTACCACCCATATAGGCGGGAAAAGGGGAAACTTGCTTTTTGTGCTGCCCTCCTCTGCTTTAAGAACCTCTCTTCGTCCATGGCCAGCCACTCCAGTCCTTTCTGGGCTGCTCTGGCACATACATATCTGCATCTGTGTGACCAACTGGCAAGGGAAATGATCAAACAAAAAAACAGTCTTGGGAAATAAGGGACTATCTTTCAGACCCCTAAACCTTTTCTTTGTAGAGAAAGAGGTCTGAGATAAGGGAAGGAAGTTTCAGCAATTTAATTCTGTCCCTGAAACCAGACCTGACTGAACTCATAGGTAGAGAAAAATCAAATCTCTTGCCTAAGGTCCACAAAGCAGGAACGAATGTTTCTTTAATCACGTTCTCTGCAAGAGGACATGCATAAAGACTAAGACTTGTTTGGGAGCATGGCCAAAATCACTATGTTGTCAAAACTCATGTTGTGTAATATGATCAATTAGTAAAACAGTGCTGCTTTTGAACAAAGAACCTGTTTTGTGGAGGGATGATCTTGCCATTTGTTTTTACTATTTCGTCAAGGTTATTATTGTTTCCTTTTTCTACTTTGTAACCAGATCTGTAATTCCCATTATGAGCCTGACACAGCTAAATTAGACTATGATTTATGCAAAAATTGAAAAGAAGTGATTTGTGGAACTCTCTCAGGAAGACAAGAGTTTCTGTCATGAAGTTTTCTTTCTTAATGTCCTTGGCAGTTTCTATCTTCACTACTTTTTTGATCATTAAATTGACACTTGGGAATTTGGGGATCAGCTGGTGGCATGAAGTTAAGTGTTGAAATTTTAGATTAAGTTTCTATTAAGGACAAATTATGCTGAAAGTCATAGTCTGAAGAGCCTTAAGCAAAGAAAAACCTTTAGGCGACTGATGATTTGTCATATTCTGCCTGTGTGCTGCAAAAACAGGCAGCCAGTTATAACAGCAAAGAAACAAATCATGGTTAGAATCAGAATTCACTAACTATTTGATGAAGTGATAATTAGTTGTGTTGTGTAAGCTGATATTCAAGGCATATTTAGAAGATTAAATATCTTGTGGTTGTTAACAACTTTAAAAGGTTGAGCTCCTCAGCTTTTTCTTTTCAGTAGGGTTGTGGGATATATATATACCTATATATATATATGGGATACTTAACATTTCAGTAACTGAGAAAACAAGCAAGAAACACAGCTGTACAGAGATACCAAAACACTAAGTCATATAAGGTGGGACTTGGCTCCTGAAGTATAAAGTGGTCCAAAACATCCACATGTTCTTGCTGGATACTACAGAGTAATTATGTGAGACTGATGAAGCAGCTGGCAGCTAGGGACGTTATTGTAATGAACCCTGTATCTGTTTTTACACAATTAAATGCTTTTTGAACTGAAAATTGGCAAGATATGGCAGAACACTTCCTCAAATATCAACCCAATGAGTAAACAGAATTACTTTCTAAAATAATGTATAGTTCAGCGATATGTTACCTAAACACACACATCTTTATTGGTATTTAGCATTATTCTCCTAAAAACAGTCAGCAAGCATCTAAATACCTGCATAGCAGTACATAAAGTACCATATTAAGGCGAAATAATAGGAAGTATTGTCCTGAATACCATTCCTTGGAAGAAAGGCTGAGATATTTCAGTTCAGAGAAATCATTTTGGATCCTGTAAATAACAATTTCCTTTAATATAATCACAGGATTAATTCAGTAGACTATAGAAAATAATATTTGTTAAACTAATTTGTTAAACTGGTATGTGGCCATTATCTTTGGTTATTTAACTGGGGTCACAAAATAAAATATTCAAACTGCTTAATAATCTGCTCCTATAGTTGGATTAATTCTTAAGGTCTTTCTTTATTACCAGGAAAATAAATACATATAGTGTTTTCACCAAAAAGTGGAAGGGCTGAGCTATTGTGGCTGATCACACAGATGCAGAAAAGCTTGTGCCAGATGCAAGTTGAGCCTGGTGCAAATTAGGGACCAACAGACAATTGTCACAATTGTTACAGAGTAATCTACTGCCCATTTGTCCTGCTTTCAGCTGTAACAGTTATTTTTAATTCCTAGTAGCTGGTGCAGTGCTGTGTTTTGGCTTCAGTCTGAGAACAACACTGATAACACACCGATGTTCTAGTTGTTGATCAGCACTCTGATCAAGGACTTTTCAGTCTCTTTTCAGTCTGCCAGTGAGGAGGGGCACAAGAAGCCAGGAGGGAGCAGACACAGGACACCTGACTCAAACTAGCCACAGGGGCATGTCATGCCCAGTATATGGACTAGGGGGAGTCACCCAGAAGGGACCGATTGCTGCTTGGGTTGGTCTGGGTATTGGTTGGCAGGTGGTGAGCAGTTGCACTGTGTATCACTTGTGGTTTTTGAGCTTTCATTTCTTGTTTCCTATTATTCTTATTATTATTTGTATTCTTTCTATTATCAATATTGTTTACATTATTTTAGTTACTAAACTGTTCTTATCTCAACCTTTACACTGCACAGGTTTCAGTTTAAACAAGCATTACATACAAGTTAGATGGAACTGAAATTCTTATGGAAAGTTACCACCATGATTATGGAAAAACATATAAGACATACTTCTGTTACATGCAAATACATGTTCCCATTTAAAACCAACACGCACTAACCAAAGCATTTTATAAAATTGAATAAAAATTTCACCTCCAAACTATTTTTTTTTCCTTTGAAACACCCTTCTTTTTCTTTTCTCCTTTGACTTTCTTTTTTTCATAGCAACTGAGCTGAAATGCCATTAAAATATGAACTTACAATGGAAACACTGACAGATCCTTAAATATAGTAGAGTGAAGAATAAAACTGTAATAAGAACCTGTCAAAAGTGAAAATGAAGGAGTCTGAGAGACCAGAAGAATATTAAGACATGTCCATTTCTATGTTTTTGAATTATGATATTTTTAGATTTAAGTGCTCTGTGAGTTTCCACTAATTGCATAGCAAAGTGTGACAGATGAAATATGTAGGCATACAGGAAAACTACTTTAGCTCAAAGATTTCAGCATTAACCTGAAGGTAGGTAAAAGCCAATAGTTTCAGGCTTCCCTGTGTCTCTGTCTAGCAACACTATAGCAATCCTATATTAGTATTTGGAATTCAATGTTTCTATACCAGACCTCTTTCTTCTCTCTGACTTGTTTCACAGCTGCTGAATGTTAGAGAAACATAAGGGAAAGAACACAAAATGTTGCAAACAGGTAAAGGCAAAACTTCACAGACTGAATTCACTGCCTCATGTGTTATGTTACACACAGTTTGAACACTTTGTCCCCTCCAGTGAATTTATCCTTCATTTAGTACCTACAGACAATGATTCTCACTTAATGAGTACTCTTTATGTCTTCCTGCTCTTCATAGGTCAACGTGTGACTTGAAATCTTATATCCACAAGTCTACAAAACCACAATCTCCTTGTTAAAAATTCTTAATGTTTTTAATGCCTGATAGCTTCACAAATATTTGTCTTCCTGTTTTCAGTGTCCAGTTTTTTGATACGTGATATTTAAAGACTGACTGTTAGAGATCACACTATTAACATCCAGTAGTTCATTGCTTGATGTGTAGCTTCTACAGGCTTCTCTGTGGCTGCACAGGCACACATTACTGTGTGAAAGAAGAACATGTCAAGCAGACACCACCTTTGCTACACAGCACTACACAGCGGGCAAGTTTTGTATGAGTGACAGCTCCATTTTATGAATTTTAGTGTCCAAGAAGGTTTGTGGCAAACCTGAACAGAGAATGCAACATGTCATGGAAGAAATATAGATATTATTTCATTATATGGACATATTTATTAAAGATAAGAGCCTCCCCACTGATCAACTAATAAACACTTTGATGGGAAGCAGTAAGAGACACAGCCAGGTTCTTCTCAGTGGTGCCCAGTGACAGAAGAGGCAATAGGTATAACTGACATAAAGGTTATCTATTTAAACATCAATTCTATTTAAACATAAGAATATCTTTCTTTTTTACTGTTAGGGTGATTAACTGGAATATGAACAGGTTTCCTTTGTAGGCTGCAGTGTCTCCATCCTTGGAGACACTAAAAACTTTACTGGACAGGACCTTGAGCAATCTGTTCTAGCTGACCTAATATGAATAGCGAGGTTGAACCAGGTGGTATCCAGAGGTCTATGCCAACCTCAGCTGTTCCATGACTCCTTGACATCATATGGAATAAAAATATTTTATCAACTGGCAAACAATAAAAAAAGCAACCGTGGCATATACTGCAGGAATAAGGATTTCAAAGTTTGCATCCTGGCCAAATCCAGGCCAGGCTATTGCATTCAAGCTATCTAAAATTCCCACTGCTGATTAACCTGCCCAAAATTAAGTAGGTAGATTTAGATTAGATACAAGCAAGAAGTTACTTACTGTGAGGAATGTGAGACACTGGCACAGGTTGCCCACAGAAGTTGTGGCTGTCCCATCCCTGGCAGTGCTCAAGGCCAGGTTGGACAGGGCTTTGAGCAACCTGATCTAATGGAAGGTGTCCCTGCCCATGTCAGGGTGTTTGGAACTGACTGATCTTTAAAGCCCCTTCCAACCCAAACTATCCTATGATTCTGTGAGGTTTTCTTCATCCTACCTCCAGAACCTTTCAAACAGAAATGGAATTCAGGGAACTAACTGCTCTATAGGAAAAGTGGCGGAATTGAAGTGTCAGGTGGAGTCTTGTTACCATTTATCTTCCTCACAGAAATGTTTAACACATTGAGGTCGTGAGGAAAAGTTAACCTTTGACCTAGGTGGATGAATATAAGCAATTGTACAATGGACACAGAGAGACTGACACTGCTGTTCTGCTCATGGTGATCTATTGTGAATCTGACCTTCAGAAACTGCTAATATTCTGCAAAGCTTATTCTGGCATGTAAAGGAGAAAGCTTAGACTGTGCCATATGGAGATGCAGCAGTCAATAAATGCAGAACTAGATTACCAATGCATACATGTATGTTTAGACATCACTGAATTTAGGGTTTTTTTTAGACTACATACTAATCTGCACACAAATTCAGATATACAAGAAATGTTGATAAAATAGGTATTATTATTAGATAAGTTTCAAAAGGAAAAGGAACAAAAGTAAAATAAAGCAGCACAAAATTAGCACTATGAAAATTCTGTGTCCTTAGTTACCCATTTGTTGGTTTAATTGTGCTTTGTTTTTTTTTTTTTATTTCTTGGTGGTCTGAATGGAGAAGAAAAACCAAGGACTGAATAGAACTCTTTGCACTGCTAGAGTGCTTTTGATTGATTTTATTTTAACTATAATTGATGGATATGGAAATAATGAGCTAGAGTGAAAATTCAATATAATTTTAATGAGAAAATATTTTAGATGCAGAAGAAAGAACAAAAACAGATGAGCAAAGACGTATAATGTTTTTTAATACCTATGACTCTTCAAGCATATCTGTTTAAACATCAGCTTTAATCACTACTATTGGATAATCTATACAAGAAATGCAGGCAACTTTAAGAGCAATGAAAACAGAGATTACAGCTGATGGACTAATGCCTTGCAAAAAAATTGTGCATTAGTAAATTATTAGAAAATACCTGCATTTGTGGAAGCCTGGAAAGAGGGGCTAAAATAATTTATAAAAAATGTCCATAATTTAATCATTGACTTTATTAGCATTGCACATTATTTATATTGATGTAACCGACAACAGACTCCAGTTTATTCTACTGTGTATTATAAAGTTTACTGTCTACATAAAATAATAATAATATTAACTATCACTTTTGTTGACTTCTTTTAGCTTGATATTATATAAGTTTAATGAAATATTTAATCAAAAACTCCTGACTCACTTTTTGTTCTGAATTGTCTGGGCTTGGGTATTGTTTAGAAGATGCTACTGTAGTAAATGAGTGGTTGATTACAAATTAAGAAGTATCTGATTGGAATATTTCAGAAATCTCACAAAAATGTTCGTTGATCACCATACTCTTGCCCAAGGGCCCAAGTCTTCCTCTTTAGCACCTAAATCAAAGTTCCATCAAAACATTTTATTACAAATCATGGACTTAGGTTTTCAGACTTGGATTCCAACCTAATCCACCTTTCTATAAAATAAATATTACTTATGAGCTAAAAGATTCAAAATTTACTTACAAAATTCTTATGGACTAAAAATCTTGATGTTCTAATCAATAACTAGAGTATAGTTTATTGCAGACTTCCACAAATGGCTCACAGTCATCTATAAGTCTTTGAGATACTATAGTTCAGGGAAAAGTGGTTAGTAAAGATAGTTAATTTTAATTATTGTGAGATGACTAATGAAATATGCAGCTTAAATATGGTTTTGTAACTACACAATTCCCATTGCTGTTGTGCTCAGGCGTGTTCTAATTCCAATTGGAACATGAATATAACAATAGCATTTTTCTCCTCCTCTTAACTTCCAGGTGAAAATACTGATGAACTTACATTGTTTAAATGCATTAACCACACACAGATAACAATATATGAAAGAGATTTGAATTTTATATGTAGTTCCTTTCAAATACTGATAGTGATCACTAAATGTCCTATATCAGTAAGCTTCACAGACTATGCCTTGTTCTTTGGAAGTTTTAATCATCTGCGTATTAGTACTCCAGTAGCATATATTTTATTTAATTAAAATGTGGCTTTTGCAGTGGGCCTTGATCTTTACATCTGGTTACTGGAATGAATTGTGAATACCTTGGAATCTTTATTAAACAAGTATGTTTCTATAGGAGTAATTCATGAAATTTAAAACATTTATGAGACTGTAACACTCAGAATGATAATTTTTGACAGCTAATATTTGTGAATATCCAACTTTTTTTGCTCTACTTTACAGACCTACCACTCATTCAGAATACAGTTCAAAAGAGCTGTTATGATATACAAGTTATAGATATATACTGTTATAATATTCCAAGTGGAATCAAATGATCTGACTGCTTAGAACAATGACTGTCCACCAAGGAGAGCAAACCTAGCATAGACACTGTGAATATGAAGACCTTGAGCTGGATAATTTGTTCAAAGGTAAAAGCAGATCAAGAGATGGAGTGCATGAAGACTCCTTCCACAATCACGTTGCCAAGGTCCTTTAGGCTTTTGAATTAATCTGAAACCTTTGAGGCTTTCAGACTGCACCATATTCCAGATGCTACAATCAAGGTCTGACTGCAGTAAAAACTGTACTGAACTCAGCCTTCTGCTCAGTAACAAATGGAAATTCACTTGAGGTACTTCTGTCAATGAGCTTTGGGCTGGAAGAACACCTAGGGATGCAAAACAGCTTGAAAGGCATAGATGATAGCAGACCCACTTAGTCAAACGGAGTTTCTTATTCTCTGTATAGGGGAAGATCTCTTCTGTGTTGACCCTTTTCTAAAAGATATGGATAAATGAAGCAAATTCCTTTTCTGGGCTGGCAGACTTAGCAAAAATAAAACATAACATGCACTTGGTACAAGCATTCTAGAAGCGGAATAAGCTGCAGCAGAAAAAAGAAAAAGATACATTCTGCTGTTCTATCCTTGCCCTTCCTTTTTATTTATTCAAAATGCCTTTTTTCCCTTTTTTTTCCCCCTAAATCTCTGATGGTTTAGCATTCTATGCAAACTCATCACATGACAGTTCCTTATTGCTTTTTGCTGGGATTTTTATCAGCAGTCTATGAAGAATCCTCATTGCAAAGTATTTACATGTGCTCATCATGTCACATTATTCCTTTTTAAAAATATGTTACAGAGTTCCTTTCCCACGTTTACTTGTCAGAGTGACCAAAACATGGAAACATACATATTACCTCCATTGGTTTACATTTCATTTGTCAAAACCACAAGAGGAGTCCTCATCTCCTCTTCAAACAAATTCTATTTTGAATGCTATTTGTTTAAAGAGCACTGTATGTAGAGGTAAAACTGAGTTATACTGAAGCTGATATTCCCCTCTCCCCACCCCTCTATAAACAGTAGGTGCAGAGGAACTGCTCTGAATGACACAAGATACTCCCTGAACAACTGACTAAAAATTAAGTTGAATAAAACCCAAACCTTTCAAATATTTGAAACAGTTCAGCCAGCTTTTTATCTTCCACATTTCATGTCATGAAGTGAAAACAGTTAACTGTGTAGCCACAAAATAGAGACATCAGTCTTACAATATTAGATATTATCAGAATCTTTGTAATGTCATTCTGTCATCTTGTCAAATGTGTACTATACAGCTCATACCTGTTAGTAAAATGTATATAATGTAATTTTGCTCTGCCCTCCTCCCTCTCAACCCAATGTGGCATGAAATGTTACCCATTTTTCCTTCTCAGAACAAAAAAAAAAATTGTCATGAGATGAAAATAAAACACACCTGAATGAAATAATTTTAGCAGCTAACAAGTATAGATGCACTCTACTGCTTGCATCTGTATTGCACAAACGAACAAACAGGACTTGCTTTTATCTTTTTGACTAATGCCATACAGATCACTTTAAGTGATTCAGTCACATTACCAGAAAGAAGACTGCTCTGTGTACTTGAAGACCATGTGCAGGGTGGCAAAACTAGTTTAATGCACAGACACGCAATCGTGTAAAGTCCAATTACAGCTGGCATTTAACCTGCAGTGCTTAGAGTAAGTTTAATGTACAGAGCTGGATGGACCTTATTTAATTAAATATATCCTGTTAAACAGATGTGCTGCTGAGTACAGAAATTACTTTTATAATTAAATCCTATAATGAAATCATATTTTCTTCTCTCAATCATTTTAAAGCTATTCTTAGACTTCCATTGAGATCAAGCTGCAAATGTGCTTTATTAAAATTTCAAATTAATAAGCACATTTGATATTTTATGCTGTCCTGACTAGTTCAGCCTCTATGCTTTTGACAGTGTATATGTAACTGAAGCATTTTTGAAATGAGTAACAGAAAATAGAGAAAAACCCCAAAATAATAAGTTTTCGTCTCTCTGCATCTTTAAGATTTTTTCATTTCAATATTGTGGAAATAATAAAGGCACTACTGTCAGACAAATCAGCTTGACAGAATAATTATTTCATAACCATGCTAGCATACGCATGTTCTTGTCACTTGCATTTTCGTAACCTACCACAGAATCAAACATGCGAACACAGTATTTACTGAACAGGCATCTGACCTCTTACTCTCCCTTAATGCTTTGTCTCCTTTCTTCCAAGTGATAGTTGGCTTTGGAGAGGCTTGTGGCTTGCACTCAATGAGAACTTCTTGGCCCTTGGTAATAATTATTGTTTTCTTCATTTGATTTAGTGGGAAAGTGGGAGCTGAAGCTGTTAAAAAGAAGCGTGTTAACTCTACACAGAACAATCACAGTTTCCTGTTTCATTAAATTTTAATAGAAGATTAGAATAATAACTCCAATTTGGAGGAAATTATTACACTGTGGATTTGATGGAATTTTACAAAATATTTTAAAATGAGCAAGAGCCAAGACTAGGTGGCAGGTCTGTAACTTAAACCAGTTATGAATTAGTGAGATGTCCCATACATCAGAACCAAAGTAAGTTTGCTTATGAAATTCAACAACTTTAGAAATTAAATAGTATACCTGATTTAGCTACATCTTTTTCCAAATCTTTGGATTTCATGGACGATTTCTTAGAAGTAACTAGTTCAAAATGAAAAGTTTAAATTCCACAACTATACCAAATGCACTCTCTAGAGTTAATTCTTACAAAAACTGTTACTTAGAGAAATGTTTTTTTTTTATTGCAAAGTATTTTTCTGAATACTTTCAATTGAAAAGTAAGAACACAGTAGAAGATATTTAACTATGTCTTGTTCTTAGCATTTCATTTTTCAAGAAGTCCCAGTGATAATAATACATGATAAATGTACTATAAAATTACAATATGTAACACACACATCCCAAAATGACACTACTGTGATTTCCTATGAAGAAAGGACTGTTGTTCTCAAGTAATTTCATTTGTCTGTGTTTTTCTTAGACAAGCTTTGCAAAACCAAAGTTCCCTCTGTAACTACCTCAGCTACAGATACAGGAACATATTACACCCCATTGCCTCAAATATGTAGAAATTTTCTACTGTTACTTTGGGTAATTTTCATACCAGAGCTATTTGTATGGACAGTTTATTTTGTTATTTTCCCTTCAATAATCCAGAAAATCAAACAGAACTGCTTCTTTAATACAACAGAATGGTTAAAATTTAACAAGAGTACAATTTCACAAGTGACAAAACCAAAGGCTGATTTTATTGCAGCACCATTCAGTGTCCATTTTCAATAACGAGAAAGTGCACAACTACCTGTTTTATAATAGATATATATAATAGATATAAAAAAAAACTAGAAAATCTTGCAACCAACGAGGACCTATTTGCTGACTAAATCACAAATGACAAAGGAAAGTGATGGAAAGCGAGCAACCACTCTCTGGGTTTTAATTTATGGCTAGATAGAAATATTTTGAAGAGCTATCAGTGAAATTCTAAAGTTGGCCAGCTAGCAAATAATGGAAATCTTCTAGACCTGTTATTCTTCAGAAGAACCAAATCTTTGCTCAAATGTAGTATTATTATTTCAGTAACTTCAGATTTCTTATTCATTTGGGAGTTTACATGAATGATTCTAGATGCAGGTTTCGAAATCTGCAAGGTTTGAACAGTGCAGAGATCTCTAATATCTGATTTGGCCACTGAATTACCCTGACAGATACGTGTCTTCCAGTTACACAGCACTTTAACAAAGATCATGAGACTCGTACGAGTTTGCCTCACTTAACCCTGGTGAAGTCCTCTTATCACTGTTGTCTAATTGTGTGTTACCATAGTTTGATTTAAGAAAAACTAGTGTTCAAAAGACGTGCTTCAAGTGTTCTTCATTAACCCCCCGCTTCAATTTTTTAATAACAAGATTTTTACTATATTTTCAGGTAACACTATGCAGTGTAGTTGCTTTACTATGGATGATGTTAGCTAAAGTATGTAATTTCCACTATTCAATCAGTTCTGATGACTTCATATGAAATTTTTAAACCTTTAAAATTGAGATCATACTTAATTACCTTTGAATAACAGCCTTGGTAGAAATAAGAATTTAATTTAACAGATACTAAAATATATTTACTTCTCTAAGTTTCCTCTCTTCACTTATTTTTGAGGGGCTAAAAACTACCTTTTCATTTATTTGAACTGCAATGCCTTATATGAGGATTTTTCACAAAATGCAACCAAGTCAATTATTTATGAAAAAAATAATCAGTTAATAGAAGGATCTGTGTGCCCTCAGGCAACAAAGGACCCACTGATATATTAATAAGAGTGAAAAGGAGCCCACTTTCATTGCTCTCCTCCATTTGGACTGGCAGAAGCTGTTCCTTATAAAAACAGACCAAGAACTAGTGTAATTATGAAAGGGAAAAGAAGTAATGGTCTGTTCTATTTCAGTAATACTCACCTAAAATCTTCAGCTCGGCACTGGCATAAATGGTACCATACTTATTTTCTGCTAAGCATTGATACATTCCAGCATCTGAGACATTCACACTGTGGATCACCAGAACACCATTAACCATCTCAATCCTGTTCTGTAATGGAATAATAATAAAAACTCTATAAAAGCAAACAAGCACTGGAAATTTGCTGTGCTATTAGCTTCAGGCAAGAGGACAAAAGACATTATTATGCTAAAATAAAACTGAGCAACGAATTTCCTTGGGATTCCTTTTTTTTTTTTGTTATATAAGGAATGACAAGGAAAAAGCAGATGGGGGAAGGCAGAAAAAAAATTCCAAAAATAAAATATTTAAAGATAAACATTTTTCAGTGCAAATTCACTGTCTCCATGGCGCATTTCTGTCTGTTTGCTTGTTAGTCTGCTATTAACCTTACATGATTTTTAAAAGCAGTTCATCCTGGGAACTTTAATGAGGCAAGAAGTCAATTGTAGATGTAACATATCTTCACATCTCTAGCAAATGTTTGATTTCAGTCACTGTATTATGTTCATATATGTATATGTGTAAGATTGTTGGCATGAATAAGAGTGAAAGCGCCTAATTGTCTTCATCATTTGTGCAAATTCATTATTTGAAAGTTCCACTAGTAGAAAACAATTAACACAGCTGGAAGAGAAGGGCATTGAAAGCTGTTTAAGGAAATGTATACTTCATGAGCTGTATAATTTGAACTGTTATAAAATATCTCTAGATTTCATTATTGCAATTGTTGGAGGTTTAATTAAAAATAGATAAAGAACAAAGTGTATGGGAATGCAGAGGAAACTGTGAAAACAAATTCTCTCTGCTGTAAGCCCCCAGTTTAAACTGAAATTTAATTTGATATTTCAGAGCCTGGTGCACCTAACAGTTTGAAAAATCAGAAAACAAAAAAGAACAGATATTTAAATTGCTTCAATTTCAGGACTAATAACTCCATCTAAGGAGGCAGAAATGGATAAAGGCATATAACCTTATTTTGAATGCCTCACAACTTGAAAAGTAAGCTGTGTTTATTTTTCCTTTCTTATTGTCTGCATAATCGGTCAGTGTTCACAGACAGAAGTGGCATTCACTGAAAAGGAAATCATTCCATCTTTTATATTCATAAATCCTTTCTGTGAATTCATTTCCAAATGAAGACTTTGTCTCCCAGAATTGAACAGCTTTATTTTAATCTGGAAAAATAAATAAATCTGCAAAACTTTAATCTACTCTAACTAATTTGACACTATAAGAATGTAAAGGTGTTAGGCAACAACCCAGATGATGTGGCTGACCTGTTGACAATTCAGTGAGAGAAAAATGAACAAAATGAAATAAAAGACAGGCCATGCCATGCATGCTCTTTTAAAAGGAATGAGAATTTTATTTACAGAATCACAGAATCACAGATTCCCAAGGGTTGGAAGGACCTCGAAAGATCATCTAGTCCAACCCCCCTGCAAGAGCAGGGTAACCTAGAGTACATCACACAGGAACTTGTCCAGGCAGGCCTTGAATATCTCCAACATAGGAGACTCCACAACCCCTCTGGGCAACCTGTTCCAGTGCTCTGTCATTCTTACAGTAAAGAATTCTTCCTGATGTTAACGTGAAACCTCCTATGCTCCAGTTTACACACTTTGCCCCTTGTCCTGTCACTGGATATCACTGAAAAAAACCTAGTTCCATCATCCTGACACCCACCCTTTACATATTTGTAAACACTGATAAGGTCACCCCTCGGTCTCCTCCAAGCTAAAGAGACCCAGCTCCCTCAGCCTCTCCTCATAAGGGAGGTGTTCCACTCCCTTCATCATCTTTGTGCCTCTGCACTGGACTCTTTCAAGCAATTCCCTGTCCTTCTTGAACTGAGGGGCCCAGAACTGGATGCAATATTCCAGATGCGGCCTCACCAAGGCAGAGTAGAGGGGGAGGAGAACCTCTCTTGCCCTGCTAACCACAGCCTTTCTAATGCACCCTAGGATGCCATTTGCCTTCTTGGCCACAAGGGCACATTGCTGGCTCATGGTCATCCTCCTATCCACCAGGATCCCAGGTCCCTTTCCCCTTCACTCCTTTCCAGCAGGTCAACCCCCAACCTGTACTGGTACATGGGGTTGTTCTTCCCCAGATGCAAGACTCTACACTTGCCCTTGTTGAATTTCATCAAGTTTCTCCCTGCCCAACTCTCCAGCCTGTCCAGGTCTCGCTGAATGGCAACACAGCCTTCTGGTGTGTCAGCCACTCCTCCCAGTTTAGTGTCATCAACGAACTTGCTGAGGGTACACTCAGTTCCCTCATCCAGGTTGTTGATGAAAATATCAAACAGCACTGGTCCCAGCACTGACCCCTGAGGGACTCCACTAGTCACAGCCCTCCAGCTAGATTCTGTGCCATTGACCACAACTCTCTGCCTTCTTCCTATCAACCAGTTCTTGATCCACCTCACTACCTGATCATCAAGCCCACACTTCCTTAGCCTAATTCTAAAATACATCAGTAGTTGACTGTAGTTAAAGATATCACATTCTAGGAGTTTTATATGGAGCATTTGAATGGTCTTGATGAGGAGTCCTGTTACTTACAGGGAATTAATGGAGTTGGAAACAGATGAAAAATAAAAAAGTCATTGTACCTTTTATATTAGTTTGATAGTGTTTTGAGAAGTAGGATTATGCACAAGCAAAATGTGGTAAATCTCATAATGACATGACATGAAATAGCATAAAACATAACATATATCATAACATAACCTACATTAGGGGAAATATGAAGGAATGTGATTCAGCAAATAAAGCACTTTTTTTAGTTGTTACTATCTTTTTATTAAAAAAAGGCATATTACCATTTTCTAAAAACGAAAATAGTATAATACCATTACCTAAAGGAAAGAAGGGAAGAAACAAACACACAAACTGCAGATTGCTTAGATGTGCATTACAGTACAATGGCAGATTCTGCTTCAGACACAACTCAGAAGGTTCCACCTCCCAAAGATTTCTGAACTACAGAGAATTACTGCTGAACGCAATTTTACATCACTTGAAATGATTCAGTGGGGACATGCATAGAAACGTTGTCTCCATACAAATACTTAAGAAACTAATAAACACAGAAAACAGTAATTTGTAAAGTGCTTTTCTTTACTTTCTTTAACAGGCTTTATCTGAATAAAAGGAGAAACATGCAACATACGGGTGACTCCTCATCTAATGTACCTGTGGCCAGAGAGGAACTCCATTTTTCAGCCAATGATATGTGGGCCTTGGCTTTCCAGTGGCTTTACATTCCCATCGGAGCTGATCTCCACTGTCTAATTGAGTGTCATTAAGTTTCTCCACCCAATGTGGGTATGCTGCAAGAAAAAAATACCATACTGTATAAAAAGGGTATAAACTGTAAGTCTCTTGCTAATGTGCAAAAACCTAATCAACTAAAAAGCTTAAATTATGGCCTTTATAAAGTTCAGTTTACTCTGAGAATGAAGCACATTTAAATAAACAGCCAAAACCAAAAGTTATGAAATTAACACAATTCCATAACTTTAAAGGAAATGCTGTAATGGCACAAGGAAGTGAGCAATATCATGAGGAATAGAAATATTCCTGATTTAATAAAGTCCAGTGTATTAAATTACAGTACTATCTATACATGCATTAATTATTTCCTTGGTAGTCCCAATAGTGTATTTAGTAACTTTTCAAGACCTAAGCTATTTAAATTTTGGAAAGCAGGTCAGTCATCACAGACTTTGTTTCATGCAGTTTTCTCAGTTTACTAGAAAATCACGATTTATTCAGCTAGGAATGACTGGGCATGTGGTAAGGTATTTGCACATATTTTTGTTAGGGTGTCTTGAGTTGAAATCCATCTGAAAATGCTTGCAATGTTTTAAAGCACAGAACCCATGAGATTTTTAGCATTCATCAGAAACATATATTACACAATAAAACTTTTTTAAACCTTTCTTAAAGGCAGTTGGCAGGTATGTATGTGATCATTAGTATTTAAATTTCATGTAATAATCAATTAAAAAGCAGACCTTTAATGCAGCAGCTGATCAGACAGCTCTATGTAGAATCTTATAATTTTGGAACACTTTGTATGACTCAGTGAGGAGCTGAGCATTCATATGCAGGAACAAAAATGTATGTTTAAAAGCCATCTTTTGTTTTTTCACACTGTAGCCATATCGATTTTTATAGCAAAGACGATGATAAATGAAATTGATTAATGATATTAAGTGTTGAGTTGTGGGTTCTTTAGTTAGTAAAGAATGAATAGCTAAAAGGCCTTCATTGCTAAAAGAATGTAAAATTCTGCTTGGTATGAATAGAAGTCCAGATCTGTCACAATGAAGTCTCTGCTTCAAACATCAGATAATTGATGATGTACTTAAACATGGAGAACTGAGTGTAAAAATAAATCTTTGAATCTAGCTGGCTTTTGACAGGTCACCAATCAAACATGTGAGAAGATATGAAAAGGCATGACAGGTGACAAACTGCTTCTAGCTTACATCACGTGCATGCATGATAAAGAAAGCAAAGGAGGTGTCTATCATTCCTAAGCAGAGAATTGTCTGCTTCAGAGTCCCTGACCAGACAATTGTCAGAAGCTGGAAACAGTAGAAGAATCATTCATATCCCTTTTAGAAAAGGAAAACAGAGATAAGAATGGCTGGATGTCACTTGAAAACCCAAGACCAGAAACATCTGCTCCCTTATTATTACAGTCAAGGCAATGCATGACATGCTCCATATGTGCTCTGCTGCACTGAATTACTTGATTCTTAAATTATATCAAAGGGTCCTATGAAATCCTCAGAAGCAGCTTGCAGCAGTCCCTGCTCACTTGTTGTCTACTAATTGTCCTAAAAATATAATCCAATTGCATTACATACTTGATGCTATTGTTTTATTTTTGATGGTTTTGGTATGCACAAAAGGAGCATGCTGAGAAGTAATTGTTTCCTTTGAAAACGAATACACTAATACGATTCTGGAAGATGTGACTGTTCAATGTGCAACTAAAAAAACACAGAAGTTATCCAGTGGTGCCATAAAATCATGAAGTTTCAAAGAGGTGCTAAATTGTTCCTATGTATATTTCATTCTTTTTATTATTTTGATTTTCTGATAATTCTACTATATGACCCAAAGCATATATAATTTCATTTTACATGTTGAATTTTATCTCATCATGAACCAGAGCATTCAGAACTAGTGTGAAACTGTTTTCTCTTAAATTTAAAATACTGTTTTTCCCAGCCTGGCTGCAGAATTGTTCTCCTCAGTACACAACTGTCATTCCCTATCCTCTGTCTTGATAGCATAGTCATAGCACAGATTTTCCTCTGTAACCACATACTTGCAAATCACAGTGCTATGACTGATTGGTATTAGCAACCTTTTTTATTAGTTGGTGTATTTCTACCCTGTATTTTCTCTTTACAACCTAAATGGCCTTTGGATTCACAGATTCCCACACCTTTGAGAACAAGGTAGCAAAGCAATAGGTAGATGTAGCAGAAATAGAGTTAAAACACATGACTGAGATAAATATTTTCATAGCTATTGGGTTTCCTTTTCTCCTTCTATGTGCTCTTTTGCCACAAAGAGCTCCCTCTCTGCTCATATGGTCATTCTCCATAATATCATAACACGTAAAAAAGTGAAACTTGGTGCAAAAATTCTGACTGATATGCATATGGGCAAAGAAAACTTCATTCCATGACTGCACTTAATTTTAATTAGAACATATAAATTCTAAGAAGCATTTAAACATATTTCAAAAGTATCATGTTTCTTTTTTCCTTTTTATAAATTCAACATTTATCTTGGGGGAAAAAAATGCACGTTTGCCTGGGTTTTATCTGTCCAGTGAAGAATTTTGGGGTGAATGTAAGAATAGAAGTATGTGTTTCTTTATTCAGTAGTCTTTCTGGATATCATGCCACAGCATTACACAGAACTCCTGAGATTTTAAAATCACTGTCCAATCCTTGATTTATTTTATGCTGCATTTCTGCGCCTGTTTATTCAAGAATGTCAAAATGTTTTACAAACACAAATTGGCAATAAATCTGCAAGATTACAGGATGTTTTTTACACCCCCTGTGCAAAATGAAATTCAGATGAAGAAAACTCAGCCTCCTTTCTCAAATTATTCATTATTTTAACTGAGAGAAAATTGAGAACAAAATTTTCAAAGAGAAATTAATTCAGACAGTGTCTGAAAATGTGAGTGCAGAGTTTGGGGTTAAAAAAAAAAGTTTTCTGGACACAAGGCTAATTGGGAACTATACAGGAGGTGAAGAATATGAAATTATTACAGTGAGAAAGATAAGATAGCAAATTTCACCTAAAGGTGCAATTCTGACTATAGAAATCTCCTCCTCTCAAGCCAAGGTGTAACCTGTAGTGGCACCAGTGTATTTTATTCCATATGGATTTCATAAGGAAGTGATTAATTTTATTTTTTTTTTTTAATCAGGATATTCCATTACACTGCATTACAGAATGCTCCTGTCATCAGCTTGTTCCACTCCTCTGTTATGGCAAACCTTCCCTCCTGCTGTAGCATCACTTCTGCTTATAGGGCACTGCTGTGAGCAGGATCAGGGAACTGATACAGCCAAAAAAAAAAAAAGGCCATAAAAGTGTTTTTGTGGTCTGCTTCATATCACCACTATC
Source organism: Melopsittacus undulatus (assembly GCF_012275295.1). Classification (NCBI taxonomy): domain Eukaryota; kingdom Metazoa; phylum Chordata; class Aves; order Psittaciformes; family Psittaculidae; genus Melopsittacus; species Melopsittacus undulatus. The sequence continues at coordinate 12,514,258 of NC_047528.1, read as the reverse complement.
TGCTCAACTGGTACTAGTGAATAGGTAGCACAGAAAAAAACCCAAAAGGTTCAGAGTGAGAGAGGGGAAGGAATTGCACAGAACAGCTCTTACCATTGGGAAAAGGCTACTAGCCAGGATTTGCGGTACAACTATAATTACAAAATGTTAATGGCCAATTTCTCCACCCAAATTTTAATTGTTGTGCTCTCTTTTGTTAGTCAATTTGAGCCTGAAGAAAATTTAATCAAAACTTACAAGATGAACACTTCACCTGGGGAAAAATCACACCTCACAAAATAGGTTGCAATGCATATGAGGATGTCTTGCATTGTCAATATTATGTTTTTAATGACTGCCATTTCTACAGTTGAATTTCCATAAAATGCCAAGACTACAACTATCCAAAACTGTCAACATACAATTTTCTGAACATCCATAGTGTCAGCTGCATCAGGCATCCATGGTATATCTGTATTGCAGCTGCAGGTAAGAAATGAAAAAAACCCACTGGTTTGTTATTAAATGTGATCAGACAGCAGACTGGGTGTCCTGGGCTGTCTCCAAAATACTCTGTGGTGACTCAGATCAGATGCAGTGGTTGAAATGAAGAAGATTCAAACAGACAGTGAGTGAGTTCCTACAGACATGCAGACAGTGAGACTGCAGGATGACACAGCTGGTCCTCCAGCCTGCTCTGAAATTTTACAAGAATCCCCTGGAAAGGAATGATGGCCTACATCCGAATTTCTGAGCCAAAATAATCGTTGTGTCCTGGAGGAACAGGATGTCAGTGGAAAGAAAATGAGTTTAAAGGTAAATAATTCATGTTGACTGTTGTTATGAACAAGAGGTATGTCAGGAAATGCTGTTTCAAGTAATGCCCCTGAATCTTGCCATATCAGCTGTCAGCAAAGGAAAATGAGAATCTTAAAGTAACATATGGCTAAACTTTGTGCTGCTAAAAACCTTCCTACCTAAACTCTCTTACATCCCTGGAAAGGGTTGCTGAGATATGTAGGCCAGTGAGATACTAATGCTATGAGGCTGCAAGAGGCTCACTGTGGAGTATTTAATATCAAGGCCAAGAAAAGGCACTCTTAAGGGGTTAGTGACAATTTGGGTTTCTGCTGTACTGGAGGTCACTGCTGGTCTCTTCCATCTGAAAGCCCTCTGATACCTGCTCTGACCTTACTCCCTGCTAATGCATATAGGTGAAACTCTGACTCAGATTTGTTTTGACTTATCTCTAAGACAGTTTAAAGGATAATAATAGACGTAAGAGAAACTTAATAACATATTAACTCACATATCTGTTAATCAGAGGAATGAGACAATCTGAAGTGGACCCCCTTGCTATATTTTTAAAGGAGTTCTAATATTTTTGCAGAAAATTCCAACTAGCACAAATTTCACACTATTCATAAAGGCAGAGACAGTAAAAACTATAATTTTGACAATGGTGGAGAACTAAAAATATGTATTTCCACTTGGGCAGAGTAGAACAAAATGGGTTTTTATGTTGAAAATGTTTTCTATGGATTCCTAGATTTGTGTATCATCTTTATTTCTGCTCAGACAAAAATGTGTCCAGGCTAATGAGGGAGGCAGAGCTGTTTAGAACACTACATAATGTTGCTGTGCTTTTATGCCACAGGTCTGCATGGTGATCTTGAGAAAATAAATTCATTTTTTAGCATCTTATCTTCTCTCTTGAACAGCACCTTTTATATTCCTTTAACTCTGAAAGAGGGAGGCAAAGGTAACATTAGAAAACAGCCAGTAAGTGTGTGAGCTGGGATACACCTAATAAATCATTATTATTTTTTAATTTAGACATTTTAAGAAATGCTGAAAAAGACCATGTATGCAGCTAAATTCCCCAGCCCCAGGTCCCTAGCAGGTCCTACTGTACTTCCTTGGAAGTAATTGACATTAAGAATTTGTAATAGCAGATAAATATCACTGGGATATTGGCATAGGAGAAGGCATCAAATAGTTCTTGGACTTTGACTGCTGTTTTCAGCAAAAGCCTTATAAAAACTTTGCTGCCAGTGCAGTATAGATGGCATGTCCAAAATGAAAGCTGCAAACTACTATCTTTGTCATCACTTATTTTTCCCAGCATATGCAAAAAAAATTGAAGACAAAAAAACCTGCCTTTGGCTCTAGATGGATGAGAACCAAAAGCAAGGAGAGAATCACTATCCAGAGATATGCTGATACTCACTAAAACCAAGGGACTAAGATAAAGACACTGGAAAGCTGGAGGAGACAGGAAAATTGATTATGGACCTGCAAAATATTGACGTATGTGGAAAATAAACCAAATATATGATGCCAGCCTACGGTTATTTGATGAAAAAGTGTAACAAAGAGAACTGTGTATAGTTAGTAATGGGGAGAAAGCACTAGGAGCATTGGACTAGGATCAAGAAAAGAAAAATAAAATTGATTAACAGGAGAGACTCCTTCTTAAAGGTATCTATTAGCCTGAGGTCATGTCTGAACTGCAGCAGTTGGAATTCCACTAACTGTGATATCTGAAGACAGAAAACAATTCAGTCTGAAAGATTCACTGCATGATCTTCTGTAGTAGACCTTTCTTCTTAGGTATTTAAGCTAGTAGGATTCACAGAATGATAGCAACTGGAGTAGCTTTAATTGATAAGAAGTGTGTGGGTCTCAACCACACATTCAATGAAGGAAACTAGGTTGTAAGTATTCAACCTGATGGACTTTTTTATGCCTACTCAAAAAACTTTTAGAAAGACCAATCTTAGAGAGAAAATGTTCAGCAATTTGTGAAAATCGGAACCTTCAGATACTATGCATGCCTAAATTGAGAATTTTCTACAAAATCAGAAGCACTTTTCCAAGCTTCAATTTCTGATTCTTGTACAAGGAATTTGACAAAACTCAGCACTCAGGCATGGTAAGCACAAAACATTAATAAAACTGTGATAAAAATCCCAAGATATTACTAATATTCTTTTCTGACAGATAAATCATGTTCAAGTTCTGTGTTGTTATATATCATATCAGAAAGAAAAAAATGGACTTTTAAAATTACAGTGATACTCTTTAAAAAAATCCTATAAAACCCCATAAACATCAAATATGATATTGTATTTAAGACAGTTCTTTGAATCAACTTTGAATCTCACTTTAATGCATTACAGAGAAATAAATATATATATCTTAATTCAATAATAATTTTATTTTAGAAGAACGATATTTTGTTTCTGTTGGACCAACCATCTATTGGATGTAGTTAAAGCCTTAAATGTGGACAAAGCATTGCTGCATAGTACTGTGTGCAGTTACACTTACTGTACACTTGTAGCTGTCCTCTGAAGACATTTCTTCCACGAGAGTTTTCAGCCTTACATTCATACATTCCCGCATCCTCTAGCTGCACATTAGGTATTTCAAGCACAGCTTGGGATTTTCTCAGGCGGGCTTTACTTGGATTATGACCATTAACTTTCTTCCAAGAGATTGTTGGAACAGGGCTGAAATATTTAGTAAAATTACTGTTAGAACACTTCCACTATGGAGAATATAGATTCTGCTATCTGGTAGTTTAAACACTTAATAATCTAAGTAGCAATAAAATATAACCACAATTAAGGTTCATATAATGCTTGATATACCTCGCTTTCTGTAGGGAGTCCTTACTAAATGGTTTGTTACATGGAATGTGTCTCTTTCATCCACAAGGGAGGCCAGATTTTTATTGAGATCAAGTAAATCACTTGAAATACTCTCTCTAGAGCTCCTTTAGAACTCTGTGTTTTACTCCCGAACACTTACACTCAATAGGAAAAATAACAACTTCAAAATCTGGACGAATTTAGCAAATTCCAACACATCCCGATTTTCCTGCAATGAAATTGCAGTTCAGGAGATCAGTAAGTGATAACGTCTGTGTAGGTGGGGGATTTCAGTACCACTCTATCTTGGGTAAATGAAGGTGACCAAAAGTTTGCAATCCTTTTCTGCAATATTATTTAAGTTACAAAACTGGTTGTGTATGAAGTATGTATGCACTACTGCTTTTGACTCACAGCATTATATGCCTGCTTGTGGTGGTGTAAGGGCTTTTCATTGTGGTTTGCTATTCCACAGAGGTCTGTGTAGATTCTGTGTCTTTCTTAACTGAGGGAAGAAATGGATTAAATGTTGTTTTCGCTCATTGAATTTTCTTTTCCAGCCCAAGGACTCATCATTCACTGTGCATCTACTGGGCTTATAGATATAGATATAAATTTGTCTAAATATGGCAGGCACTTAAGTGGGAAGGAAAAAAAAAAGAGAAAATGTAACTGACACTTTAAAAAAAAAAGTGTTTATTGCTTTACAGTTTGAGCTTACATTTAAACACAGTTGAATCTTGAGGCAGTTTAGGCGTGGAAATAGCACAAATTCAAGGTTCTATTAATATCTGCCATAATTTGCTAACTTCCCCTTACTGTAACTATACGAAGTTGTATTAAAGAATTACCTTTCCCTAAGAATTTCAGGGTCTGAGACACACAAATACAGACATGGCAACCAACCATGGGAAAAGCTCTAGCTATTCTTCAGACAGTTAAAATCAGGCTGCGAGACTGCAGTTGTCCTCACCATTCCAGACAGTATGCTCCAAATTCCTGTACTTTTTAGAGATTCAGAAAATTCCCAGACTTGTAGTTGGAGGTCAGAATGTTTCTCTTGTTTCCCAAGTATCACAAATCACTGAATTTCATTGAGCCTATTAACATAATTACCTTCACAAAGTCAATTTATAGTCCCATATAGAATGGTATACACTACTTATTTGAATATATCAGTTTGCTTTACTGATTACTTCACCTGACAAATGATACTTTATTTTTAGCGTGTGCGTATTAATTGCCGAGGTATAGTCCCTACAATATCTTTCTGTTTTTGCAAAATGGTCTTTTATCACTGCTCACCATGGAAGAAGTATATGTACAGAAATCAAATCACTTCTTTCTTTTCCTTAGTAAATAAACCAGATTGATCTCTTTTTCTTCTAAACTCCAAACATGTATATAGTTTTCTTTTTATAAATTGTTGTGGATCATATGGTGGGTGTGAATCATATAAGCTCTTTTTTTCCCCTTTTGTATCACAGAGAAGCTTGACAGCTTACATGCTATTAGACTTAAGTTTTAATTTTAATCATTTTATAATTAAATTTTAATTTTAATACTTTCTTGCTGACTGATATAAAATTTTGGTGTCCTGTAGGTTTGGTTTGAGGACTCCTCTGTGCAGTTTGTATGAGCCTTATTTACAAATTTTGCTTCCTATTAGAAATTATTTTACCTAATTTTCAATTAGACAATTAAAAGAACTTCTCATTCTTATTTGACACTAGTACTTCAACCTGTTCAATTCTAAATATGAGGTATAAACAGGATATTTCTGTCTCTGATCTACTAAAAAACCTTAGTGTCTTTAGCCCTATCACTTACGATATTCATGACACATTCATGGTTACTACACTTTGACAGTATATATTAGAAGTAGTACAAATAACAATATTGGGTTTTTTTCTCCCATTTATTAGTTCTCATATTTTGTTTCTAATTGCACATTTAATATGTGCAATTCAATAAATTCAAATGTATACCCTTTCTGGAAATTTTGTAAGTAGGTCTGTTTTTTGCTTTTTGTTCAGCTTTAAGTGTAAATTCCTTATACACTTGTTCTCTTTCTATACAGAATACAACTATGTCATGATTGCTGGCTGCAAAACAAACCATGGCCAAGCAAGTGTTTCATTAGTCATTATCAATCACAACACAAGTCCACAGCAGGAACCCTATGCTGGTACGGTGCAATGCTAACCAGCAGCTGCTGTTTTATGAATGAGATAGACAGATGTGCAGGTACACTTTATTTGGCAACATAAGGGTGCCATGCTTGTTGCCCATTGTTGTTTACTTGCCCTTCAGCCCTACTTCCAGAAAGGTTAGTGACAAAAATTCTTTTGCTGCATTGTCATGGAAGAAAAGTGGTTCTGCTGAATAGAACTGGTAAGTGGAATTTTTTCATAGCCTGTATTTCTGAGAAATAATGAAGATATTATAAACTGTGAAAATTGTCTCATTTAGCTGCTATGCAATTATTCTGAAAACCAAGTATTTAGAAAATTTCTTTTAAATTGCATTTAACTATTTTTTTAATCTGCTTTTGTGTCTGCCTCAGGAAGTAAATGTGCATAATATAACATGGCAAATACAATGGAAACTTGTTCTCTGAGTCATTAAGAAACTTTTTGTTTTTAAAAAGTCACCTTTTTCTTCATCAGAAGATATCAGAGATAAAGTTATTTCAGCCATGTAAACTTAATGTTATTAAAGGAAAGTATTCCCAAACTGCAAATCACTATCCACTGACAACTTGTAGTTCTGTTTAATGAAGCTTATTTTCCCTGCATAAGTTACTACTAAGACGTGAATTTTACATCTGAAATAAAAATGTATCTATACCTATTTCTCCTCTGTGTGTGAGAATGTAATGAAATATATCTGATTGAGGATGTGGAAGAATAAAATTGTGTGGCTGTTCCAGAAAACTCATGAAATACACCATAAAAGCTAACTAATGTATGCATATATTTTTTTCATACTTTCCAAATGATCCACAGCTTTTTAAAAAATAGAGTAACAGCAAAAGTATCTCTAACATTAATACGAGTTTAATGCAATATGCATAATTGTTAACTTATAATCATTATAATCCATTTTATTTTGGTCTCAGCAGGCATCTATGGAAATAGAGTTTCCTTGTTTATTATGACTCTGTTAACATTCAAACCCTATGAGTAATTTGCTTCCAGTGTTAACTGAGTTCAAAGATAAGATTTTAAGATTTCTCCTTACTTTTGGAAAGAATCTGTTAAATAATACTGGCAAATCTTAGCACCACTGAGAAAAAAACCCCTGCTTGATTCCAGAAATACCATCCTTAAACTTCTGAGAGGTCACTGGTGACTATGACAGACATTACTGTAGGTTTATTCACTTTGAAGAAAACATGAGTTATGGTTTTACATGTACATTTACAATGCAAATATTCTAAGTGCCCATTTTCATGAGTATATTATTTTGGACAAGTGCTATTGACTTTGTTGGGACTTCTTCACAAGTTTCAATGGAAAACTTTTTTTTTTTGAAAAAAACTATTGAAAGCAATTAATATTTATTTATTTATTTCACCTGAAAAATAATTTAGTTAGATCTAGAAAGAATTTGTTTATTTCTAGAAAGGGATGTGGTGGAAATATGAGTAAAGTCTGAATTTGAAAGTAACTTTTTCATGGATCTCAGCTCCTAGTTTTTCAGCAGTATCTTAAATACAAATATATAGGTTACTTTTTCTACATTTGGTTGCTAAAAATGGATGTGCTTTTTTGAAATATTTTACCTTCTACTGCAATTTCTGTTTCTTTCCACACTATTTCTCTTCACCATGCACCAGTGTTCTGAGCTGTGCCTTCAAACCCACAGGTTCACTTCATAACATATCTTGAAAACCAAATCATGCCTGTGTATTTGACACTAGAAAAAAATCCTTTCTCCTTATGCCCTCCAGCCTTGCAGCCCAGTTAAATATATTCTAATTATTATAGAATAATTTTATAGGATTACAATGTCAAGGAGTATCATGAAATTCTCTCCATCAGATACTTTTCAGAAACAATCATCAGCTATTTACACAACTTTAGAATGTTCCATATAAATCAGTTAGGGTAAGCTGCAGAGATTTAGGAGACAAGATAATAACTTTTCCTTTCATTTCGTTATTAAAAGACAGTACTCATGAAATATAGCAGCAGTGAGTACTGGTGATTTAAGAACAGAAATAGAATAGAAGGAAATGATGATGAGTTTGAAGCCTGTGTGCAGGAACAAGTCTAGGTCTGCAAGTCACATCAACACATCTATTACTGTACTAAAAAGATCCGATGCATGTATCAGTGTCACATACTAATGTGGATATGCTTTCTCTGCTGACTTGCTCTTTATGGCACAGAGCAAGGACAGTGTGCCTGCTTAGCTGAGTGTCCAACTCTATGTCATTTTCTCCACACTTCATGTCCTAACACATTAGAGCATCTCTAACATCTAAAACAGTGCTATGGATAATGATTCATTACCTATAATGATTCATTATTCAAAGTAAATTATATGCCAGAAGCTTCCCTCTGCTGACTGATCAAGCCTAAAGCAATTACTTCAAGCTTTTTCAAAATTCTTAAATTAAAGTTAATAATGAACACAAGAGTCATCTGATTTGAATGTAATCAACCAAGAGAACAGGAGATTTACAATAGGTGAGGTATTGGCTTCACAAGTCATGAGTAAAGGAAAAACCTACTCTGCAATCATTGGTTTCTCCATTTAAAAGTTACAAAAAGGTTATTTACTCTTAATGAAATCATAATGCCTTAGGTAGTTGAAAAATTTAGTAGAAAAGACCTGAACATCTCCTCCTGTTGATTCAGTGCTGGACACATTGCAAAATTCCATATTACATTTATGTCATCATCCTACAGCAGGTGCTATATTGTGGGATGGAGGAGATGTTGAGATACTACAACTATTACATAAGGACACAAGTAAGCTTTGTTTTTAACTCCATCATTCAGTGATCCTTTTTTTTCTAGTTTCTGTATGACATCCTACATCAGTCTGTTGGCCGGTGTCACTCTGAAATAAGTGGACATTCTTCTGGAAAGTATTAAAGACATAACAAATAACAGCCTGTGATTTGATCAAGGCTGTTAAGATAATCTGAAGGAATGTGAAAAGCAAGATCTGATATGACATCTGCTGTGTTAATATGGAGGATAATATATATTCACATGGATAATACATGTTCATATGGACTCTCAGAGCCAAAATACTACAGTACAACAGTGTTTACTTTTGCTGTGTAAAGCTATTTTATAACTGGCCTTCTCTCATGTCATTTTGCTCCGTTCCTAATTTTGTTGAGGCAGAATTTTTGTAGCTGGCACATAAATTGAGGATTTCCTAAATCTGCTGTACAGATATAGCTAATGCCTGTGTACACGTAATTCCAGAGGAGTAGTTACAATGAGTCCAGGACTTCCAGAAAAAAACATGTCTACCACCAATCATAATGTAAACCCAGTTTGGGGTGTGCAGGTCACCTTTGAACAATCTCATCAGCTGCTGACCTGAAACTGCTGATCAGCTACAGATTTCGAAGACAGGGAGAGTGATGACTTCTGGAAGTGCTGGATTTAAAGCTCTTGTACCACACACTATTATACACATTTATTTCTTTGTGGGAATTCCTGAAGAGAAATACAATGGTAACTATAGGGCCTACTATTGACAATTGACAGCATGTTTCCTTCTGATCCTCTCTACCTCTGACACAGACAGAAAGCCTACATATGTGCGGCATTTCAAGACATGGACTTGAGTTGATGCAGAGACTCAAATCCCCATTTACTACCACCAAGCCCTTTTTAGCCCCTTGTTTGGTACTTTCCCAACCTGTACATACATACAATGTTCAATCTCATTGCCCCCTGTAAAACTCTCCAGGTAAATAGTCCAATCACAATGTTGCACAACCTCTCACAACCTCCACATCCTCTGGTCTCAAACTGAGATTCCAGCCACAGCTACATCATGGCCCATCCTTCCAAGGCTTGCTTGTTTACTTTTCTTGTCCTTCAATGTTCCAACTCATCGCCCCAGGGCTTCTCAGGCACCAAGGCCTTAGAGCTCATTCCCAAACTCTTTTTCATGCAAATCTTATCGACTTCACTCCCAGCACATATGTGCTTCTGGATTGTAAATTAAGAGTGAAAAAAGAACAAAACACTCCTCCATCTTTGAACCTAAAGCAAAACTATGCGAATCACTGAACAAAGTTTGAGCAGCATTTAAAAGTTTTCTTTGATGGCTGTGAGAGAAAGGAAGGGATTAGTAATACTGTTTCTTCAAAAATGACATTCTATTGGAGACTTGCAGTTCGGTGGGTTTATTTCCCCACTTTCAACATGCCATATGGTAAAAACAATTAATTCTCATTTTTTAGATGTACATAAGTAGCATGTAGTCAGAGTGAGGCAGAACGTGGCCTGGCAGTTTTTCTTGAGATTTACCAAAGAATCTTTATTACATTGCTATGAATGATTGCAATATTTGTAACAGCATTATGAAGTCTATGCAGGAACAACCCCACTTCAAGGAAGGCAGAAATCAATCCAGCCTGAAAACTACGAACAAAATCCAATCCTGGTCTAGCACCTTATGACATAAATTCTTATTCAGTATGAGCTAAAAATGAACTTTAGATTGATGAAAGTCTTAGAAAGATTTATTTGACATAAACAATATGTGCTATCAAAGGAAAAAGAAAAAAAAACAAACCCTCCTGGTTCTATTTCTGTCTTATATAAACAAACTCAGCTTGAAGATGCCATGCTCATGTTTAAAAAGGTTCTTTCCTCCCATCACAAATTTATTTCCATGGGAAAAGAGATCCCTGCCTACAACACTGACAAATGCTGTTCTACCGATAGTGTTCATCTCCTTCTTGGATTGTTTTGTTATCAGTTGTTTAACAGTAGGATTCACAGCTTCCAGGTTTGGCACCTGATGGTATTAACTTTTGTTAACAAGTTCCTAAAGTAAGAAGTGGTGTGTAGGGACATTGAGGAACATGATTTTTTGTCCTACAGGATTTAGAAACATGTATTTCTATACCAGTTTTTGTCTACATCTTGCAGTTTAATTTTGGCAAATTATCCTATCTTAATACCCTAAGCCAAGGTTTCCTGCTTTTAAAAAGAGGAAACAGCCATTTTAAGCATCTGTGACCTGTAGATGAAAAATTGAATATCATGATAAGAATTGTTTTTGAGGATGAAGGCAAATTACTACCCCTGGACTTTTACATTGAGAATTTGCTTAATACTCAACAATACTAAGATGCTAGCAGTCCTTGCTCCCCTAGTAATCCTCCTGTATGTAGAAAAAACACTGATTATTTGAATCCCTAGTTTCAACAAGGAATTGGATGTATAGCATCTAGAATGATTTGCGCCATTTAATGTACACCAGGGATCTTGGCATGTCATTAAATTGTGAGTATCACAATACATTTAAAAGACAAGTCTAAATTAACTTCCTTTTTGCTTGAAAATTGCATACTAAATATGGTCAGAATTCCTCAAACCTCCAACCCTTCATTTATCAATGTAGTAATTCATCATGTCCTTTCATACTTTGTTTTGACCAGCAGTTCTGTGGAGGGGATAACAATGTATGTGCTACTGTCACCAGGATTCAGTGGAAATGAGGACTGTTAATGTGCTCTAAATGTCATTACTATAGAATCATGTTATCTGTAGTATCAAAGGTGTTTCTGTGTGTCACTATTATTGTGGGAAGAGGCAAGAACTATTCTATGCTCATGGAAAAGTACAAGGAGGCTTAATCATTTCTGAAAGACAGTACCTAGAAAGGAGCAGCTGGTGGGGCTAAATGGCCATTCCATGAGGTATCTGTATACTTAGCAAAGAGACACTCATTCCCTGAGGCTTTTCATACAGTTGCCCAAGATAAAAAAAATATCCAGCTTATACTCAGGGAGAAAGCTGTGCTTGTGCCAGTCACTGAATTTAAGCAAAGGTCAGTCACAGTATATCATGTATGGAGGGGAAATGCCTTCAGGTAAAGTAGTTGTTTTCAAATGGGTTGGATTAAAAAAAGTCTTTCTGTTCTGCAAATCCTGCATGACACTCAGGATGCAAACCTTTTATAAAATATTCTATATTTCTATGATACCATGATTCTGTGTCTCTTGACTGCCACAAAACTGAAAAAAATTGCTGACATATCCCAAAGAAATGCCCAAAAGAACTGTCATACCTGGCCCTGAAAACAGTGAAGCCTTTTTTATATCACAGGTGTTAATACAATTTTGTGTGTATATATATAGATTTAACAGTATAACTCATGTTATATTCCCTTTTTTGTACGCAGTAATACTCAGCTGCTTTTTGCCACCTAGACCATGCACTCATCTTGATGCCCCTGGGATGCAGAGTAGGACAGAAGTTAATTTTAAGTTTGTTTTAAACTGTGCATTTGGTCTGCTACTCTTTAACACGATATCAGGGCTGGAGGGAAAGGTGAATTCATAGATTTTTATTAAAAAGATTTATGTCAGAAAAGAACTTGATCTCAAAATAGAAATCCTCATGAGGCTTTTTTTTTTGACACTGGATTAGTGGAAAGGGGTCAAGTTATGGGAAGTTTTTGTCAGGTTCTCTTGTCACTTTATAGCAGGAGATGCCACCTGCAAGGTCTGAAAGCAAGAAGAATCCTTCTGTCTATGGCCGAAACCCAAATACTAGCTCTGAAACACCCTGGAACAGTATAAATTAGGCAATATTTGATTAGCCAAAAACAGCTAACAAAAGGATTAAAGTCAGGGAGAAAGATATGAAAAACCCGGGTCATAGCTTTAACTGGCAGACCAAAAGAAAAAGTCCTATTTCACAAATCTGAAGAGCAGAGAGGGTAAAGTTTTGTCCTTTACAGGTAAGAAACGATACGATGTAATGCTGGGAACTTGCATTCACTATGTTGAGTGACCAGATGGCTAACTGCATGTGTAGAGCACTGCACAACCTGGACCTGTGACTCATTATAGGATTACTGTTTGTGAATTTCGTGTTGCTGGCAAAAGTCACATACAGCTGAAGTTCAGAAGAAGAAAAGAAAGGAACTAGGCTCAATAAAATCTTTGACCAAAGATGTACTTCCTGGACGCCTTTAACTTTCCTTTTTTGAAATTATTCTCTTCCTCATCACATGATTTGGCAAACACTGACCAGACCTCACAGAAACATCCAACATGTGTCTTTGTAAAGTCTATCTTTTTACACCTGCAAAAAGATTTGCAATATCTAGAAGCCTTCTTTATAGTCATTACACTATGTCATTGTCTTAATGATCAAAACCGGGAAAAATAACTTCTTGAGATATCTCATGCAGTTCTCCAATATTATAGTCAGGTGGCCTTCACCAGATCATAAAGATTTTTTATGTATCACCACAGTGATCTTTGCTTAAATATAATATTCATTTATCCATTTTTTCCTTTAATTTCTGTATATTTAAAAATCTTCATTAAACTCTCTCTACATGTACATAATCTTCAATGAAAATATTGATAGTGACATAGAATAAATGATAGCATTTTTAACAGAAGCTTGAAGAACAGTTAAAAAAAATCTGTTAAAAGACAATTAAGTCAAGGAGATAAGTTAAAATTCTGTACTCCATGGATCTAAAACATTGAGATATTTATTAATCAGAATTGAGTTGGTTTATTGTTTTGAGATATTTTAGAACATCTTCTAGACTACAAGTCATTAAATTTCATTCACTTCTGTGACTTAAATGTACGTAGTTTCACCTTATTTTATTTTACTTTATTTTATTTTATTTTAAATTTTGAAAGGCAGATTTAAAAATGGTCTATCAGCTGAGTTCTTGCAAGCCATATTACAGATGGGACGAATGTTTATGACTGAGCTCCAGATCCCATCAAAACAAAGTTTCCAATAGAACGATTAAAGCAACTTTAACTGTAACAGCATGAAAAATGCTTCTATCATGACAGCCTCATCATAATTCAGTAATAAAAGGACGTCAATATCTCTATTTTATTCTTGTCTTTAACTAAAAATATTTCACAATATAAGCACAGTCATGATACTAGTAAAGTGAAACACCCTAGCATTTAGAAAGAATATCGATATTTTGTGTAGATGTTATTATTTTACAGAAATAGCACAAGCACAAAACACTCTCTCAAAAATACAGAAAGCCAAGCATATAGGTTAGTAACAAAAATTGTCTGTCAGCATTTTTCTCCACTGACTCCTTTGATTAAAATCTCTAGGTGTTCACCTACATGTTTAAAAAAATAATCATAGGGGAAAAAAGGATGAATAAACTTACTGGGTTTTTTTGGGGTTTTGTTTTGTTTTTTGGTGTTTTGTTTTGTTGGGTTTTTTTTAGCAAAACAATCCTTTTGGTAGTCTACATGGCCCAGGGATACTATTTTAAAAGCAAAGACCGAAAGCTTTAAGAACCTACAAGCACAGCAATAGCCCACATCCTCTAATTTGTTCTAATGAGAAATAAAATATGATTACTCACTCAAAATTGGCTGTTGGCACTATCATCATACAAACTGCATATACTCTTTTTCTTCTGGCTGGAGCCAGAAAACCTTAGCAGTATGAAGTTTATAAGCAGAATAAAATAGAAGCTGCTGTATGGTGTGATGCATGACCAAAAATGAAGTGAGGAAAAGGCTGAAGTGTGAGGGTCAGGTAGGGTGTGTGCATTATATATGATTTGACTTTAAAAAATCTGTGTGAAAGAGTGGGTGTAGAAGAACTATTTGAAAGAGAAACAAGGAGTCAACCTAGAGTTATATGTCAGTGAAAAGAAAAAAAAAGAAAAAAGAAAAACATAAAAGGAAAAGCAGAGTGATACATTTCTGACACTTCCTTTTTCTTGCTTTTGTCTGACAGCAAGGGTTTGTGCTCAGTGACTGTAACTTAGAGTCTTTCATGTGAGCTTTGACAAACCAGTCCTGTATCATTGTTCAAGCTATGAAAACTTGTTCATTTTAAGGCTTTTACCAAAGCCATATTTTCCATCCAGGCCTACTTTTAAGTTCCATGTTAAAATAATAGTATTAAAATCACTTAGGAGATAACTATACTCCAAGGTCAGAAAGTGTTACAGTATGCTTGGATGGCCATTACTGGAAGAGCTTGATTAATGAATATATCAAATGATGGAGGACTTAAAAGTCCCTTTACCAGTACTATTTTCATATCTTTCTAATGAGGAGCTAAATGAAGACATCAGAATTCTTCCATTGAAAAAAGTACATGCAGAAAAGGAATGAAAGAATTAACCAGCTGCCTCCAGATATTCTTGGGAGCAAAGTCAGTAAAATTTTAGAGAAAATGAAAATGACATCCTGCTGTCACAGAAGGCAGTACCTGACAAATTGTATTTCTGCAGCAGGAAAAGCCAGCAATGCTTTGATTGTGCAAGAGTGTCAGATGGAGAAATGATGTTTTTTTCACCAGAATTTACCCAAAGAACAAAGTCATGATCTGTCTTCTTGATTTACATAATAAACTTAATTTCTGACATTAAAATAATGGACTTGTTGGAACAACAGTTTTATTGAACTACAAAGAATAACCTCACTATCAATAAGCCCATTCATGTCTTTTATAAAAATAAATTGGCTTGTCTTTTTCAGTAACAGAAGCCACAAGCAGTGCAAATCATGCCACTCAAAAGCAAATATTACCATATTGCTGCTTAGCTTTATATTCTTTAATGTAGATGCTTTGATTCTTCTATTTAGTAAATTTTAAAGGAAATATTTTCCCTTTTTCAAAATGATTATACTACTTTATCAATGCTTAATGTAAATCTTAATCAGGATTTAACAATTACATAAATTAAAAGGATTTATATCTGTTTTTATGAGAAAAAGAAGATATCAATACTTTGTTATTTCCAGTAGGTTTTGGGGTTCTTTTTTGAATTATTCTTTTTTTAATAAATATGCTCCTCTGTCATGTTAGGAAACAAACATGAATTCAAGTGTTCCTGTTAAAAAAGGACATAATTAAATGGGTGGCAGAAAATATATCTGTATATATAACTGTATATATGCATACGCATATGAAGCATATCTTTTTTAATAACAGTTGAAACACAAGTTATTGAGTGGATGTGACAGTGGATATGGCTGCAAAAACAACTCTTCCACAAAAGAGGGCCAGCATAAATATCCATCACAAATCACAAAAGACCACTAATTGCAAAATGCACACTCTGATATATAATACAATAATTATTTTCTTTTGACTCCTCTCTTTATCATGTCTCCTGCTATACCTCAGCAGTAAATCATGGATATATGCAGGGATTTCTTAGCCAATGATTGATTATCTAAGACAAATAACTGTTTTGAGAGATTTCACTCTTGTATTACTTTGAATTCTTTAGCAACAACAAAGCCTAATTGTAAGCGGCATCAGTAACATAATATTTTCACTTGTAAGGGGACCAGGTACATATTGCACAGATCAGTATAAAATCCTTCTCAGAGAATTTCTGTCTGTCAAGCAATTAAGACATTTGTTTTTAGTTTGAAGATAAAAGCTGCACAGCTCCAATTTATTTAATTCCTATAGACATACTGACTGGCAGTTCTAAACAAACGCTATTAATAAATCATTAATCTGTAACTAAAGACTACTCTCTTTCTGGATTATTTGCCAAATGTCTACTTCAGGAAATCTCACTGGAACATCTGTCATTCTCACAATTACAGTGGAGAGAGAAGAGTGTTTCAGACAGCTAAATTAAAGCATGTGAAAACCAGAAGCACATTGGTTTTGAGACTGTAACAACTTTTGTGTTATTTACAGTAAGAATTAAAACCACCAGATATCAAAATGTTAAATAAAGAATTAACAAATTAGTGCTGATTCAGTTAGGTAACAAGGAAGATCCTTCTAAGCTATCAGGAATAAGAGATGACAACAAAAAAAAGAAAATTATGAAAATGAATGGGAAAGCTGATGCATTTTTACCTCAGCCTCCAGGTCTCAAACAAGGCCTGAAATGTCACTCATGTAATTATTACCATATCAGGTTGAAAGCAATTTCAACTCAGCTGATTTGATTGTTCATTAATGGCTGTGAAAAGAAGATAAGGAATGTTCATGGTAAAAATAGCTGCCCATTATAATAGCAGCAAATGGGGTCATCTTACTAGATAACCTTAAATTCCTTGATCGTTCAGGTGGTTTTGTTTCGCTTTTTGTTTATTAAAGGTTAATGCTAAATATGAACTTGGAAATAACCTAATCAAAGCCTTTCTGTTAACCTTCACTTTCCTTATGTGGCTGTTTAAATAGTGACTGACTGGTTTTGACAGTTTACTAAATCTCAGGGTGCTGATGATGGAAGGTATCAGTAGCTGCATTTCTTTTCTGTCAGTTATGGTTATGAAGGACATGTGTCATGCTTCCTCTTCACTAGAAAGCAACAGTTGACTTGTAATCTGGCAGCAACTAGAATTTAATTCCAGCAAAATGAAGAAAATAAGAACTAACACACTGGTTACTGCTTCAGCCATAGCCAAGAGCCTAAAAGCAAATGCTTGCCAGCTATTGACCTGGCAGAAAATTGGTTAGTGTCACTGACAGTAGAGAGCCTGGAGCTACCAGCCTCTGCAGAACAGCCCTTTTCCTCATATCTTTCAGGGAATCTCTCTATTTATTGCTTTGCTGTCCTCTCTCGTGTACCTTTTTCCTTGTCTTTACTATATATAACACAAAATACAAGTTTTACCCTACAGAAGTTCTCTCACATTTATTTTCTAAGCTACTGCTTACATTTAAGTTGTGAATGAATTTGCAATAGCCACTGTTACTGTCTAATGGCTCCTAATATGTGGGTTATGGTCTCCCATCTTTTGTTTGGACTGGTTTGGCTATGTTCCATCTCTTCCTCAAATTCACCAGGCCTATACAGATGCAATTCAAACACTTTCTCAGAATTTCTTTGTAATTATTCATTAACACTTTCTGTTGAGCTGCTCACTGAGAACATCTGGATATTGGTCAAACAGGAAAAACAGGAAAAATATATGTATCATCCAATCACTAAATAAGACCTGCTAACACAAAAATCTGAACAAAAGATAAAATCCAGTGACACATGAAGGTCAAAATTACTATCAAAACATTTTAAAAGTCCTCTTGGGTGGTAGAATCAGGCTTTGTATATGGGCTTTGGAAGCAAGCTGGAGGGGTGATCCTCAGGAAACAGACTTGTTTCAGAACTCCTTTCCTTTTATGCTTTGCTCCTACTAAGTTACTAAGAAGAATTGGCATGGAAGATATGCTACTCCTCAGGCTGTGATTTGTTAAGTTCCTCCACAGGAGTTACAAAGACAAATCATTCCACTATTTCTTAATCAAAGCCAGGCTCTAAGAAACCTGTATATATGCCTTGATTAGCTGTGAACTACAAAACCAAGCAGGATATATGATATTGAGCAGCATGACTTTGTGGGGTGCAGGAGATGTACAGAAGGAACACCACTATAAAAGGGAACTGAAAAGAATTCAATACAGTGAGATTTATTTCAATACACACACCTCCACGTAGAATTTGATGATGTATTTTGGAAAAAAACTGAACCCTTTCTATTTTTGTATATGTCTCTAGTGAAACATCACTGATGGAACACCTGGTTTTAGCTATGTATACGTACAGAAGGAAGAATAATTTCTTTCTGTTTAAGTGTATACTACCTCTCCATCCCTTATTTTTGGCAGCAATAATAACAGTAACTGCCACAATAATGCTGATATATTATCAATTTCATCCTATATTCTGTAATCTGAATAATGTATAGAAATAATTTCCTTCTTGTTTAATTTATATGAAATAGCAAGTATTTCTAAAACCTTTCTCTCCCTAAGTTGATTTATCAATAAACATATAAAACCTCCTTTGACAAGAATACTAAATACCTGTCTCTAGTAGTGCTATTAGGTCAGGCAGAAACAAGAGAATTGGCACTGCCACAAAGTGTGTTAGGACATATTAAAAACATTGTGCTTTTAGCTTCATACATGAATTTGGGAATGAAAAAAAAAAAAAAAGGAAAGCTATTAATCTTGTTTATTCTCCAACTATAACATTTTGGCAGAATAAACTCTCATTTACTGATTTATGGTATTGCAGTGATTAAAATGGGTGAGTCTGGTAATTTTAAAAAAAAAAATACCCACCTACTTTCCTCTTTTTGTTACAAGAATATTACATTTCGTTTTGACAGTCTTTTAACTTGAATGAATTACTTTCCACAGAAATGGCTGGGCAGGGAATTAATAACTGGCTATTTAGTGAACTGGTTACTTTGTGCAGTAAGAACTGTTTGTGATAATGAAATCCAGCAAAATAATGAAACCACAAATTAGGCATGTCAAATCTTAATAAACAACGAAGTCTAATTATCAAAGAATCTGTACTTACTTGCCAAGTGCAAAACACTCCATCTTAACAGTAGTTCCCCTTGCAGCTGTAACTGTGTAAGGAAAATGGACTTCAATTTTTGGTTCATACTCCCCCATCACACCTGGAAAATAAGGAATGTTTAGAATATGAAATATCATCAGTTTTCTACCTGCTGAGATAATCACAGGAAAACCCTGTGGCTTGCTTTTTCAACCTTCCCAGCAGTAAAGCTTGTAACTGATGGAGATAGCCTTGTTTGTTCTGATATGCTCTGCTCGTGTCCAGTACATGTTCTAAAATGCTCTTCAGAGTTACCAGCAGCACAATAGTGAGCTTAAGGAAAAGGAATTGTTTTTTCAAACACAGGTTAATGTTTAGATTTTGAAAGATTAAAGCAGGCAAACTATTTGAGAGGGGAGAGAATTTCCAGAGACGAAAGCTTTGTTTACTACTGCAGGCACATCTATGTTAAATAAATCGTCATCATGCTGTAGTCAACTGAGGACCTAAACTCAGCAAGAAAAATTCAACTGATGTAACAGCATTTGTGTATGCAGATACAAACACAGATATGCTAACACTTACAAAGTCCAGTTATTCATTTTCAGTTGCCTTTTGATTCAGGAGATGATTAATTTTATCAGAACAACACAGTACCAAAAGACACAACCAGAAAAACATTTAGGAATGAGAAAAATATATACACTGAAATCAATATAGTTATCTTGAATTTGCTGTGGAGTGACTGACAGCTTTGGAGAATCACAAGAGTTTAGGAAATGAGAAATGACCAGGGAAGGGAGACAGGTTTTATAAGGAAATGTGAGAGGTTTGTATTTGATGCATCTTAGAGGAAATGTCACGATTGACTTGGCAGGAGAACAGCACTGTTCAGTTAGACAGAAGACAGGCTACTGGGCTAAGCAATGCTCAGGAACTAAAAGCAACATTAAATAAACTAACAGTTGTTCAGATTTTTAGATAAGCAAAACCGAATAAAATTTGGCTTGTGGACACAGCAGCAAGAAGTCCAGCCTGAATCTATAAAAATCAGTCAAGAGACTCCAAAGAATTCTAGAGCATGCAATTAAAAGGGCAAAAGAGAGACAACAGATATCTTATTCAAGAAAGAGAAAAGAAAGGAGCATAAGGAAGAACATGGAAGCAGAAGAATATGAGATTTGCAGCTCAGAGAAGACCAGCTGGCAGAAAAAGATGGAAAAGAACTCATAGCCTATTAGAGAAAAAAATAATATAGAAGGCTGAAAAGGTAAACATATATTTCTAGCTCTTCAAATATTTCATATGAACTCAGGAGTTTCCGGTGGGGGTGTGCTGTCTTCCTCCTGTTGTCCCACAGGCTCCTGCAGCTTGTCTCTGGGAAGAAGTCTGAACTATATGCATTTAACTACGACTCTGGGGGTTTCAGTTTAGTTAGAAAATCTGAATGTGTCTGCCATGAATCAAGTAATTGAAGTAGCAATCACAAAATGCTTTTAGTTCAAAGAATGAATTCCATAAATAATGTGGCTTTATAAGTAGCAGGAGATTTCTTTTTAAAAAAAAACATAATCATGCAAGTATTACATGTACTAGCAGTAGTGACACAATTATCCTAGAAAACATAACTAAATCAATTTTTTTGACATTGCTTTGTGAACTTGTGGAAAAATACTCCCCATTGCTTGAAAAGACAAATTCTGAACCAATTCTGATATTAAAGCTTAAAAGGCTTTTTTTTTTTTTTTAGAAAAAAACAAAATTAACCTTTGTGTCCTGGGTATTAAAATAAAGTCAGGGCATCAACCAAATTGTAGTCAATTGCCATTTTCCCTAGACTAGACTGAAATCTTTCCTAGTGTAATCTGTCATAAAAATTTTATTCCCATAGGCTTGTACTATGTCAATAAATTATGTTATTTAATTATACTCCTTGTGACTTCTTTTACTGTTTCTGGCTTTTTTTTTATTTTTTGGTGTGTGATTATGAATACCAGTTTCTGATTCATCTCAGTTGAATCATTCATGATTTTATACAATATTTGTCATATACCCTTTTAGCTGTGCCTTTTATAGACTGAAAAATCTCAGACTATTAATCCTTCCTTAAAGTGAACCTTTAATTAACTTGCAATCATGGCTAGTGCCTATATTGCACCATTTCAAATTCCATTCTATCATTTTGAGATGGGAAGATGAGAAGCGCACAGCAGTAAGGAAGCTGTAGATCTTTCTATCACATTTTCGCTTCTTCTCTTGTTTTTGTTTGTTTCTTATTGTTTTCATCATAATTCATTTCTATTTGTCTTATTTGCACTTGAACTGATGTTCATCCACAATGGCACCCTAATTACCAATAATATATAATAAAAGTATTTATACTTTTAGGTTTGGGTGTTACATAAATTTGTACTGGGTGACATTATTTATTACCTATCCACTCTATTATCATGATATCCTTTTGCAGCTCTTCATAGTTAAAGTTTAACTAGCCTTAATAATTTTATATCAACAAGCTTTTCTACTTCTGTGTTCATTTCCTTTCCAGATGATTTATGTGTTGAATGCTGAAGCACCAGAAAAGGAACTAGTTGGTTAGTTGGTCGTTTCGAACCGTAATTATTCTATGATTCTATGATTCTCTTTTGTGGCTTCACAGGATATCATCCTGTTCTCCAAAATGACCAGATGCTCCCAAAACAGATGAACTATTTTTCCCATGTGTTAATTCAAAATGTGGATGACCTTCAACCCTTCTGAGAATTTCATTTAATTGACAGCCCTTGCAGAGTGACCCTCTGGAGAGTTATATGAAACAAAAGTACACAGCATTCATTTGACCATTCCTGTTTATATTCTGCAATACTTTTCAGGAAAGTTGCACATTGACTGAAGTGTGACTTCCCTCTTTAAAACCTGTGTTCATGGGATATGACTGTCTGGTAAAACAGATTACTGCATGGATATGTGATAAATGCAATCCCTCTAATTGTACTTTTCTGTGCTTTTTCTAACAAAATACTTGACATGGAAGTCAGACTTACCAGTCTGCAGTTCCTCAGATGTTCCTAGGAGTCTCCCCACACCTTTTCTACCTACACTCCTATGCCTGAAGCCAAGCAAAAAAAAAAAAATGGTCCATTTTGCTTCCTTCTGTATGAGTTTGGCCTTAGGGATTTGTTAATATTTGTAATGTCAATGTAATATTTTGTCTAAAATTTCATCTATCAAATTGTCAGTTAGGAGAACTTCAATCTTGATAGGGGAACTTTCCTAAGTTCCCTTGTAGTGAACACAAATGAAAACAGTTCATTTACATTTTGTGATGAAGTCTTATACTCCTGAGGTGTTCCTTTTAAATCTCTGGCATTTGTTGACTGTGTATACTTGCTGACACATTTTGCGATTCAGTGGATTTAAACAAAGGGGGGTTTATTTTCCTTTGTGTAAGGCTTTGTTCCTGAAAATTTCTGTGTTGATTTGCAGTATGCTATTAAACATTTGCCTTTTTTAGCCCTGAAAAAAAATGCATTTTGGAAATGGAAATAAGGTATTCTTGTGTTTAAATTAATACAGTATTTATGAACACATCTGAGGAACAATATTAATTAAGTCTCTTTAGTAGCTGCAATCTGTACAAGTATTGAATGATATTCAAGAGCCATGCCATAATTTCATATTCCTAATGAAATTCTGATCTACTAAAGCTTTGTACCACGTCCTGTTCTTCTGGGTTATTGTTACATTGGCAAGTGACATGCCTGCAGCAACTGGCCAAAAAATGAAGAAAAAATACTGAGCAATTATTTGGTGTTCCTATGAAAATCAGGAAACAAAAGTCTATTATTGCAAAGAGATATTTTTCATCCTTATTATTTATGGTATTTGAGACCAAGTAGGACATTAAAGCTGCACAGACATCGAGAGAATTACCATTGCTTTGCTACGGCTATTTTACCTCCAGGATCTTTATCTTTCCCAGTTTCTGTTATGGTAACTAAAAGTCTGTAATGGTAAAACAATCACCGTCTGCATCATTTTCATCAAGACTTCTGTTCATTAGTATTAGGTGCTAAAAGGAACCTGAACTTTTAAGAAATACTAAGGCATTGAGTTATGTGCAATAGAATCAATCTCTCTCAGACTTAATATACATGACTGTCTTTCAGAGGTTTGACTAAGGCCATAAAAAATTCTCTCAGTCATTTTTTATTTTCAGTTATCAAACATGAAATACAACAATAAATAAAATTGATCAGCAAAGAATAGAAACATAATATACGATTTTTAAGTGAGTAACAAATCATAGAGCTCATGTGGTCTGAGCACTGTAGAATGGGGAGCCTCTCAATGCTCCTGTGCTGTGCCTTCCCATGAAGTTATTCCATTTTGGACAACCTTTTCCCCTCCCAGAGATGACTTCCACGATTCAGTCTTCCTTGGGCTTCTTTAGTTAGTTTATTACAGTCCTTATTTTACAAGCTGTGCTTTTCAGCTGAGTATAGATGTGGGTAGTGCTGAATTTGTGATTGGTATGAAACACTACTTAAAATTTTAACTTACCAGATCTTGAATTTTCTTCTGGGATGAAATAAAGGGCTAAAACCCAATTTTCTTGTTTAAGTAAATCTTGGCCCTGGGTTTTATTCTGAAACAATCCCACCTTACATTTCTCACTCTTTGTGTCTGCCCTTTCAATGCCTGTGAGGGAAGCTCGCCTCATGCCTGTCTAGCCAGCCAGGGTCTTCCTTGGCTAGGTGAAGTTCAACTGAGATAAAACACCTTTCTGCTGTATCTATAATTACTGAAAAAGGCACTGATTCAAATTACTGAAAATATTTCAGGACCAAGCACAGCTTGACCTTATTATAATTAATGGTTTGTTAGTCACGTGGGCAGAAATGGTTCTCAATATTTATAGAAGAGTTGATTTCCCTATTTGGTCCTTCAGGATTTTTTTTACGATCATGCAAATATCATAGAATCACAGAATAGTTAGGATTGGAAAGGACCTCAAGATCATCTTGTTCCAACCCCCCTACCATGGGCAGGGACACCTCACACTAAACCATATCACCCAAGGCTTCATCCAATCTGGCCTTGAACACTGCCAGGGATGGAGCATTCACTACCTCCCTGGGCAACCCATTCCAGTACCTCACCACCCTTACAGTAAAGAACTTCCTCCTTATATCCAATCTAAACTTCCCCTGTTTAAGTTTCAACCCGTTACCCCTTGTCCTATCACTACAGTCCCTAATGAAGAGTCCCTCACCAGCATCCCTCTGTAGCCCCCCTTCAGATACTGGAAGGCTGCTATGAGACCACACAGTCTTCTCCAGGCTGAACAGCCCCAACTTTCTCAGCCTGTCTTCATACAGGAGGTGCTCCAGTCCCCTGATCATCCTCAGAGCCCTCCTCTGGACTTGTTCTAACAGTTCCAGGTCCTTTTTATGTTGAGGACACCAGAACTGCACACAATACTTCCAAGTGAGGTCTCACAAGAGCAGAGTAGAGGGGCAGGATCACCTCCTTCCACCTACTGGCCACACTTCTTTTGATGCAGCCCAGAATATGGTTGGCTTTCTGGGCTGTGAGTGCTCACTGCTGGCTCATGTTCATTTTCTCATTGACCAAGACCCCCAAGTCCTTCTCTGCAGGGCTGCCCTGAATTTCCTTTTTGCCCAACCTGTAGCTGTGCCTGGGATTGCTCCAACCCAGGTGTAGGACCTTGCACTTGTCATGGTTAAACTTCATGAGGTTGGCATCAGCTCACCTCACAAGCGTGTCAAGGTCACTCTGAATGGCATTCCTTCCCTCCAGCGTATCAACAGAACCACAGAGCTTGGTGTCATTGGCAAACTTGCTGAGAGCGCACTCAATACCCCTGTCCATGTCACCCACAAAGATGTTGAGCAAGACCGGTCCCAACACCGCTCCCTGAGGGACATCACTCGTTACTGGTCTCCAGCTGGACATTGAACCGTTGACTATAACTCTTTGCTTGCAGCCATCCAGCCAGTTCTTTATCCACTGAGTGGTTCATCTATCAAACTGATGTCTCTCCAATTTAGAGACAAGGATGTCGTGTGGGACAGTGTCGAACACTTTGCACAAGTCCAGGGAGATGACATCAACTGCTCCACCCCATCCATCGTTTCCAGAGCCCCGTCATAGAAGGCCACGAAATCAGTCAGGAAGGATTTTCCCCTAGTAAAGCTATGTTGGCTGTCACCAAGCACCTTGTTGTTTTTTCATGTGCCCTAGCATGCCTTCCAGGAGAATCTGCTCCAAGATTTTGCCAGGCACAGAGGTGAGACTGACTGGTCTGTAATTCCCCGGGTCATCCATTTTCCCCTCCTTGAAAATATGGGTTATATTTCATAGAGCAATTCTCCAGAAATCACATATTCTCCAACCCAGCTAAGAAAAAATATTAATAAAATCAGATTTAATTTTAATAAGTGGTTTCATTTAAGTTGTTCTTCTGACTTGGCTGCAAATCTGTGGTTTGAGTTCAAGTCTTTACTATGCAAAGTGTCCTATGAATCCTTCACTACGCTGTTGTCTGCATTTTAGTTTTCTATCAAAAAAAAAGAATTATAGATTCACAGAATGCTTAGACTCGGAAAGGACCTTAATCTCATCAAGTTCCAACCCCCCTTACATGGGCAGGGATACCTTCCACTAGACCAGGATGCTCAAAGCTCTGTCCAGCCTGGCCTTGAACATTGCCAAGGATAGAACACCCACAGTTTTCTTAGGCAACCTGTGCCAGTGCCTCACCACCACCACAGAGAACTTCTTCCTTTTACCTAACCTAAATCTTCCCTGATTGAATCCATTACCTTTTATCCTATCACTACAGTCCCTGATGAAGAGTCCTGCTCCAGTATCCTTATAGGTCCCATTTAGGTACTGGAAGGCTACTATGAAGTCTCCACACAGCTTCTTTTCTCCAGGCTGTATAGCCCCAATTTTCTCAGCCTTGTCTTTACATGGGAGGTGCTCAAGCCCCCTGATCATTCTCATGGCCTCCTCTGGACTTGCTCCAAGTTTCATATTTTCTTATGTTGGGGACACCATAACTCTACACCAACTGAGGTCTCACTAGAGACGATACATTTCACTATATCACAACAATGTGACAAACACAGATTGTGAGGTGCTCACATACCCCTAGAACAGATGCAATAAAATTTCAAACATTTGCAGATATTGCTACAGCTAAAACTACACTATTTCCTTTTGGCCATTTAATGGAAATGGAGAATGGAATAAAGTAGCAAGATCACTTTCTGACTGGCAGACCTTTCAGCTAAGAACAAGCAAAAAAGCTACAGAGAGGATATCAGTCATTATCACTTTGAAAAGAACTGCTCTACTTCTTCATTTAACCTCCTACTCCATGACTTTTACAGCTCAGACGAAGAGTGCAGAAAAATTGTGAATCAAGAAGAAAAAAAAATGTTAGTCAAGAAGTTTTCTTGCTTTCATGGGGAAAAATTAACAGATGGCTGAGAAATCATGACACATCATCTCACTCCAGCTTACTCCAACTGTGTAGAGGCTAATGCTTCTGTTCCATTAGTCTTCCATATATATTAACTATCCCCTAAATCTCCCAGAACATAAGCTTCCATGATGGCTCCTTAAACCCTGTCAGCTAAAACAATTTGTGTTTGTTCCAAACTGATTTAAGTAATAGGACTTTAACTTACTTCAGAAACTAATTTTGTATGGAACATTTACAGGGAATACTCGAACAAGTGACTGATAAGCTTTTAAGACACTACTTTTAAGACACTAGCTAGAAAAGAATATAGGATTCCTGGTCAAACATAATTACAGAGCTAGGGAGAAAATGAAAGCCAAAGTTTTTCTATACTTAAGAGAAAGATTAGGCACAATTTTATACTTACCATTATTTTATTAGCAAATGATAAAACCCCTGTAGTTCAGTGATTAAGAAAGTCCCTGATCTAAATCAGATGGTGGAGGAATGTTAATCTGGTTCTCTTAAAGCCTGGATATTGCTCTAATCACAAAATTATTGGGGATTTGTATTGGTTTTGATGTTCCTCTCAGTTTCTGAGAAACCTCTCAAGGAGTAATGAACTTGTCCTGCTGCCTAAGAAATTCATATTAGAAATTGAGTTTCCTACCGCCTTGTAATTATGAACAAGATTCATAATTCGGAATATAACAAAACATAAAAAAAAATTGACAAAGAAACTATGGCAGGCATGCTAATGAATAAATTCTTCTCCTATCAAGAATGTCTGATGCAAACAGTGGTTCTATCTGGTATGGGTCTTTTTCTGACAAATGAATATTTAACATTTTCCCTGAAGATCTGCACCATTAAATGTTTCCAAATATATTTTTGAAGAAAGACCCCTGAGTACACACATTCACAATGACAGTAAATGCACAACACAAACCAAATTAATTTGAATATAATGATGATACCCACCATTATATCCTGACTGCAGCAGAAATTTGCAGTTCATTGGGAGGAATTTATTGACTCACTTGCCATTAACCTCATTCAAAGTGGAGGGACCAGCACCTGCTCCAAATCTCTAAAATTTTACTGTGGGAATGGCTTTGTTATGATAACAGCCAACAGAATTCCTTTCACTTAGGGATCTCTTAGTCGAGTCTTGAGCTATAGATTTACCCTTTGAAAAGCCCTAAAGATGCTCATGTGAAACTGCATTCTACAATACACTGAACAGTAAAGCACCAACAATGTTTTCATGTTACTCAGAGAGCAAATCATATATACTAGATGGAAATTCTAGAATCTGTCCTAATATTAGAGAAAATTTAGTAATTCATAATACATCACAAGAAGGGAACAAAAATTCTTTAGTTTACAACTAAGCGATTAGATGTTTATGCATTTCTAATTATGAAGTTATAAATGTAGAAGGTCACACTTAACCAAAACAAAATGATTAACTAAAATTTAAACAAAACTTTCCTCTTCCCACTTTACAATTCATCTATATATTTGCCGTGTTTTAACATGAGCCAGCAATTAAATACCACCCAGGCACTCATTGTATCAGTTACTAAGAGGAAAATTAACTCTGAGCAAAAACCAGAACAGCATTACACTGCATTTCACTAGTCCAGGAGTTACTCTCTGAACTTTATTGAGAAAGCCCTTTATAGAAACACTATTCTGATCTGGAAACATTTTAAAATTACTTATTTAAGACTAATAAATGTTATGTATGTTTGTAATATATACATACAAGCTTTCTACCTGTCTTAAATGGTAAATACAATTAAAAGCACTTCATTTTCAGTTGTAAGTGGTTGTGTTATGACTGAAGGGAACTGGGGCAAATCTTAAGGACACAAAAGTAATGAGGTAATCTCAGAATAAGCAATGAAGGGTGCAGCGATGTTCTCTCTAGTTCTTTAAATAAGAGGCCAGAATAGACTACAGTTTGGGCCACAGAGATCTCTGTTTTCCTGTGTTTGAAAACATCAAGCAGGCAGTAACTGTGACCAAGGTTGCTGGCTCTCTCTATGTAAAGGAGTCTTTACTGAGTCATAACCTAGACTTCAATCCATAAAATTTCTCACATACCTGTAATTTAGAAACTAAGCTCTTCTATAAGCCCAGCACACAGTATGAAATTGAATTTCACCCTTTGGATATTTGGAGCTGAGTGAGGGCATCTGAATGATTTGTATATACAGCACTCCAGTATGAAGATTTATGCAGATACAGTTGTATGGAAACTTGATAACTTGAACATTTTCAGACTCTGTATATAAATAATTTCTCTGAGCACCCATACACATAAACAAAAATCAGGACTCCCCCATATTAGACCATACGTGTTGCTTGAGAGGTTAAAGAACATGATCAACAAAAAGCCAAAAGAACTAACAATTGTTTTGTTTGGTTTGGGGGTTTTTTTTGTTTGTTTTGTTGTTGTTTTTTTTTTTTACAGGGGAGGAGACTGTGTTGAACATGGCACAAGAAACCTGTAGAAGATTTTTCTGGGGCATTATTGGCCAATGTTTATTTTTGCCTACTTTTCATCCAGGTCAGGTTCACAAAAGCTATTTATTTAATCTAAGTTATTAAGAGGAGCACCTGATTTTCATGGGGTTTTTAATTATCTTCCTGATGGCATGTTCACATTTTTCAAAGAACTCCATTTCTCCTACAGTAAATGACATAATTGTTTGTACTTCAAATATGACCTTAAGTTCCATTTTTCTTGTAACGCGCATCATTCTTCTACAGGATGAAAACAAAATATCCCCTTTTCAGTCAGGTACTGTCAAAATTATTATATATTATATATAAAGTGTAAAAATTATTGCAGTATCCCAGAAAGAATTTTTCATTCGTTTCTGATCAATTAGGTCACAAAGCAGTGTTGCTCTAATTGTCACTGTTACCTAATTAACTGGAAAGAGCTTCCTAAATGGGAAATGTTTTCCAGTTGAGACTACTCATGTAGCCAGGAAAATACAAGAACCTATTATTTCCTCAATAAGAGAGATCCAACCAACACTAACATTTCCATTAATAACAGCTGTTGAAATACCCCTTTTTTTTAGACACAACAGCAACAAATCCTTGTTATAATTTTACTCTAGTCCTAACCTCAAGCAAAAAGTCTACTGTTTGCAGTTAAATTATTTTACTATGTTGACAAAAACACCAAACTGACAACTTATTCTTATTTGAACATTATGCCTTACCACAGGACTGCAAAGCAAGCAGTCGCTTGTGAATTTTTTATTTAAGATGCTCAAACAGTAAGATGCAAAACATGAGTAATGACCATTTTTAATCATTTAAAACCATTTGAAAATATAAAGGTTATTTTCATTATCAATGCTCCATCCCTGGCAGTGTTGAAGGGCAGGTTCGACAGAGCCTTAGGTGACATGGTCTAGGGTGAGGTGTACCTGCCAGTGTCAGGGAGGTTGGAACTAGATGATCTTAAGGACCTTTCCAACCCTAACTATTCTGTGATTCTGTTCTATGATTTGCTGAAACTTTAATTTAGTCAGTTAGTTATAACATTAACACCACAGTCTGTCTGAAATTTTAATAGCTACCACTTGATGCAACATCATTCCTAATCCTGAACTGAATTTAGAGGAACAATTTTTTCTTGAGCTCATTTATTTTATGCTTTAAAGCAAAACCAACAATCTTCCCCCCTCTAATTTTATGTCTTTGTTTTCTTTTTTAATTAAGATTACCCTGTTGCTTTTTTTTTAATCCTGCCTTTCATCCTATTATTTTTGACAACTGTGTAATGGGATCTAAGCACAAGAGCCAGAATGAAACAAACAGTGTTTCTTCAGAATACCTGTAACCATTGAAGGATGTATTTTTATTATAAAAGCAAAGACTGTGGGAAGTCTTTTATTTTCAGTTTCATTATGACCCATCATTAAAACCTTACTACAATTTTAGTGGAGAAACAACATCTTTACTACAAGAGTAATAGCTGTGCAAGGACATTGGCAATTTATGAGCCTTCCCCCTAAAGCAGACCTTGTGTACTTTGATGCCTCTGTCAGTGCTATCCGTCTTTGTATACAGCTAGAGATCAAACTTGATTTTGCCCAGACAGTTTGGCTCTGCTTTAAAGCAAATCAAAGTAGGATCATTTCAGGTTTACGCTCTGTCCTGCAGCATTAGGAGCAGATCCCACAGTTTCTAGCCAACCTAGCATGGTTTTTATGGATTTGAACAATTATTTTATAAGATGTGACTGGACACTTAAAAGTGCAAGTTAACTGTAATATAACCCACACAAAAGAGGCAGTGTACAAGGTCAGAAACTCCAGAAAACCTGTCAGGATTAAGTCAGAGCTGTGTAAGTATTTTCAGCTCTCATTATAGTATAGGTATGGTTTGTGTCTTCTAGAATTCAGCTTCATATGAATAAACATATTAGAAGACAAAGCTAGTAATGCAAGTACTAAAGAAAAGATCTATGCGTTTCTGGAAGGGGAAAACTGGCAGACCATAAACGTTGGGGTTAATCTTTAAGTGCATCTTTTTAATGTTAGTTATCAGTTAATTAACAACTGTCAGCATTCTTTGGGGGCGAAAATAGCCTATGTCTGTGAAACTGTTGATTTTGCTCTATCTTTATTTGCATGTATTATTTAAGAACTAACCATCCTATGCTGGTCCTTTTTATTGATTAATTTTCACAAATGGGGACATTTCTATGATTTCTCCCAAACTTTTTTCAATGCTGGGAAAGAGATCTTTAGATAACCCAGTGATGTCCAAACAACATATCCCCAAGTTCAACCTGAATAAACACATGCAGAACACATTCCATCATGGAAAAGCAGAAATTAGCATCCTTAAGATTAGATTGGATATGAGGAGGAAGTTCTTTACTGTAAGGGTGATGAGGCACTAGAATGGGTTGCCCAGGGAAGCTGTGAATGTTTCATCCCTGGCAGTGTTAAAGGCCAGGTTGGACAGAGACTTTTGTGACATGGTTTAGTGTGAGGTATCCCTGCCCACGGCAGGGGGGCTGGAACTAGATGAACTTAAGGTCCTTTCCAACCATAACTGTTCTATGATTCTATGATTCTAATTCTTCAAGAATTATACAATTTTATCATTATGTGAGACTCTTAATCACATAGAATTAATCAACAGTATTAGGACAGACAAGATTCAGATTGGAGAACTATGGTGACATGGCAAAAAAATTTGAAGGCCTGCATTCAGTTATGTGAGTGTATGTCTGGTTAGATACACCGACCTCTGTTGAGGTATTAACTACTTTGGTATAATGGAACACAGTAGAAAATATCCTCTGATGTCTGATACTGTACAGGGTTTTGTTTGTTGGTTTGTTTGTTTTCCTGGAAACTTCACTGAAGCAAAGCACTAGGCAGTATCTACACAGAGATAAAATGAAGAATTACTTAATTCTCATCTGCACAGTAATAAAGTTAAAGTTAACATCTTTTCAAGAGAAATAAAAAAAATATAAAAAAGGAAGAAAAACTGGAATGAAATTGTGTGAACTTGAAACAACTGCCTTACATAATCAAGCATCAAATATTTTGTACTCCCTTGGTTTTTATTTCCTAAATTTGAAGAGGCTTTCTGTTGGTTTTATTAGTCAAGATAATTTACTGCTCCCAATCGGCATCCAAGCCTGCAAAGATCCATTTTAACAACCTGTGTATTATTTGTAAGCAGTTATTAAATAATTCTTCAAAGTTTCTAATGCATTATAAAGGCAATTAATGAAATTATGAGTAATACTTTTTTTTTCTGCTAAAACTTTTTATTTGCTCAGCTAGAATTTTAGAGTGTTTTTATAACCCAACTTGAAGTAAAATTGAATTGTATGAAATGACAGATTGTCAAGGACATCTGGACAAGTGAGATATTAATTTTATTCAGAATCCATTGAAGGATTTCTTGATGTTTTTATTTAATTTGCTTCATATCATGGAGCTAAGTTCCCCTTTGAGACACATACAAAAGAAACAGAAGATTAATAAAAGCCCAGGAAGTTCCTACGTTTCTGCAGTTTGACAGAAAGCCTAAATTTATTTTGGTATCTTCCCCATAGATGAGACCAATGTTGGTATAAGAGTACCTTTTGTCACAAGCTGTCCAGTCTCCTGGGTGCAGGTACTCTTTATATATCAAAATCAGTAAATGACAATAAGTATATGAAGTTGAATTTTGAGTTAATAATACATATGTCCATATGAGAATATAGACTATATAAATAGTTTTATTTATATTGTAGCTTTTGTAAAAGCTGCTTAAAAACACATGCCCTTCCTGTGGCTTCTGACAAATCCGTTTGCTACTTTTTAAAAATTAAAAAAGCTTAAAAAGCCATATTCAAAATCATGTAACTCAGCAACATAGTTTCAAACAAATTTTCAGCTGCTTAGATGTTCTTAATTCCTCTGTTATTAGGGTCCATCCTCAGCTGTTTCTTTCTCCACAAATTACTCTAATTTTCTTTAACTTTACTGGGCACTTCTTTTCAGCAGCTATATTATCCCTGGTTTTGGAATATAATGAATACGTATTTTCAAAATTCTGTCATTGGCCTTTTTTATCTGCCAATGAACAAGGCAATATAACCTAAAGCAATTTCTATCACAAAGAAAAGGCATACTACCATTACTGGAACTTTTATATTAGTTTTTAAAAGGTCCATTATTATTGCATTGTGTGGAGGAAGCAGAACTTCCTAAGATGGCAGAGGTCATAAATCATAAATATGTTTGCGCAACCAGAATTTTCCTGAATGATTTTCAAGGTAGGTTTGTGGAGACTGCAGAGTTAGGCAGACAATCTCGGTCTCTTCACTGAGAAACTTGCTTGGTCATATAGGAAAGCGAGCAATCTACTAAGAAATACTAAAGAACTTCATTGGAATAAAGGGGCTTTTCAGAGATTCCAACAGATAAAAATTAACACATGGAAGCCTGGTAGAAATTATGCATGTGAAAAAAAAAGGAACTGCGAAACTGTTGAGGAGCAGTTCATCCATGTACAAATGCCTCCCCAATACTCCAGTGCAGATCAGAAGGTTGGATTATGACAGTTATATGACAGTCAGCCGTGAAACACGAATTTGCTTCAGGCTGGTATATACTACCCACTTGACATTTAGAAAAATCTGTGCAGTTTTCCTTCACAGATTGTGTTTCTTAGCTCAGAGATGTAGACTGCTACCTTTATTCTTATTTACTCTATTTCTTAAACTGTACTGTGTGCCTATGTACTGTTAGTATGATGTGGGTATTTAATTGTTGAATTTCTGCACAAAGCTGGACTAAACAGAAGCATATACAGTCAATTTTGTTGTTTTGTTTGTTTGTTTTAAATCAGTAAAACTAAACACTTGAAATTTGATAATTAGCATAGTTACTAAGCCAGCAAAAGAAAATAGTAAATGATACACTAAAAGATTCAGCTTTTTGCTGTGGAGGCTGCATGCTGTGCAGAGAGAAATTTCAACTTGTTATGATGAACATTAACTTAATTCCATTCTAATCTGTGGAGACATTTTTTACTTACTCTGTTAAACTAAGAAGTCATCTATGTTTATATGCACCTTCTACAGCATAGGACCAACCTCGGTTCTAGAAAAAGCTACAGGCAAGATAAAAGCCTCAAAATCTCTTTCTCTCCTCTCTCTATGATCCATGATCAATCTCTCTGATTTATGCAAGTATGGATTCACATATGCTGAATTGCTGAAATGTTTTCTAAAGAACTAGAAAGCATCATTAAATGTGGAACATCTCGGAAATCGGAAAATATAGACATGGAATTATTAATTATTACTCTCAAAAATAGCATTATTTTGACAAAAAACAAACCAAAAGGCAATTATATTGTAATAAATATGAATCTTTTATCTGCAAAAAGCAAATAACACAATTGTCGCTATAGGCAGATATTCTGAAAGAATTGGAGTTACATATCATTTATATTGAAATGTCATGCTGTTCTATAAGAAATATTGCAAGGTATTTTCTTTTGATTTTGGGGTGGAAAAATCCTAAGACACTTCTTCATAATAAGATTTAGGTATTTATTTACAGAAAAAAAATACTGCAGTTATATGCCTTGATGAAATCCCAAACTACCTGGGTAACTATTATTATAATCAAAGCTATTGCAGTGCTCTTGGTGATACTTATTCAGTGTATTGAACTGCAGTGTTGAAGTGCTACGTGTCTTTAGTGCAGCAACAGGTAAAGTTTTAAGCAATACAACCTCTGCTCAGCTGTCTAACCATGTGTGCCTTGTGTCATCTGAAATGCATGAATGCACCTCTTGGCATCCTGCTGCTTATCTGTATGCCCTGTGTGGTATTTGCCAGTCCCCCCGTGCATGTCTCAGGTGCCTGAGGGTGTCTCAGTGTAGCAGGGGCCACCTGTGTTGAGGCAACTGAACAGAGCCCTAAAGAAACAGACATTACTGAGAAAGGAGATCTGTTTCTCTCTGTCAGTGACAGAGCACCAGAATAGCAAGGAGTAACTGTTCTAAATGAAATACATCAGGAGGTGTGGGATTGCACCTCAGCCTTCGGAGGTCTAAATATTCTCACAACTGTTAGATGTTTTAAAAGAAACTGTCTCTCTGAGCACCTTTCCTTTGCTGGTTGCTGCAGTAAATGCATGCATATATTGAAAAACAATAAAATCATGGTTCTTAAATTAAATAGAATATTTTTGGCTTAGTATTTTTACTTCCATATGGTACCCAGAAATAATGCCTTTCTTACCATCATTTCTCAGTGTCAGAGGTGTAGGAGGACTCAAAACTCTGGCATTTGTCACTGTGTTTTTTACCAGGCATATATAGCTGCCAACATCAGATGTTTGCACCTTGGAGATGTAGAGATTGCCTGTGTCCTGAGAGATGAAGCGTCTGCTGTCTTCTGTCACAAAAGATGGGAATTCATTAAATACCCAGCTATAGATGATCTCTAAAAGAACAGAGAGAAAAAAAAAAAGAAGTGATAAAGTAATTATTGAAACAAGACTCTGTCATGTTAATGGATACACCCAATAAATAAAGTTAATTAATTTTATTGAATTAGTCTAGCAAAGAAAGAAAAAAAAGCTTTAAACTTTTTATTGAATTTAAAATTGAAGAGAAGATTTTTTTTTCCTCCCCTTGGAATTTTGCAAATAGCATAAACACCAAGTCCACCACTTTCCTGCGAAGAAAGATTTAGTTCAGAAAAGAAAAATGAAATTATTCAATTGATTCAGAGAACATCCATAAAATATCAGATAATTTCCCTTTCTAATCATTCAGGTCAAGCCAAAAATAATATAAAAAGCACTCTTTTCTCTACTCGTTCAGATTGACAGTGAAATATATCAAAATGCTTCCTATAGTGCTAGGGATAACTTTGGCAACTATGTGCATAAAGAGTTTTTTTTTCTGAACATCAGTTTTTTAAAATCAGCAGATTCTAATAACTGCTTAACATTTTTTATTAGTCATATTACTGCACTACACTTCTGTCTTCTACATCTGCTTCTCTGAAGAACCTCAGATCCCTTCCTATATGCAGCTTCAGTCCCTACAATCCATGAATAATTCCTTAAACCGAAGCTACCAACTGCTTCACCTCATAATCTGAGGGATCAAAGTACTTTTCAAAAATGTTAATTAATTGGTAATTTTTAAAAATGGTAATTAAAGCCAGTAGCTTGGTTCTTATTTTATCCTATGAATCATTTTGTTCGCCTGAAAAGTTTTTCCCTTTATACTCATAATAGTTAGTTGAGAAAAAAAAAGATTATTTCCTATTATTCTGTATGAGGTCACATCATGATTTATTAAAAACCTAGACACATTAATATCTCAGCATTAGAAGTATCAGTAAAGTTAATGAGATTCTGATTTAGCAGGGAATTCCTTTCAGGGAATTATTCATGTGGAGTTCCACCAATTGAGACTTTAAAGGCGTAACCTTAAGTATACTTTTATACATGCTGTTCTCCTTTCAATCTTATCTTTCATTGATTCATTTTGTCTTTACACTTTAAAAATAGATTCACTAATTAAACCGGAACATTTGCTATAAGGAATTTCTTCCATAATCTCCCCCCATGATAGTTTTTATAGAATAGACTCCAAAATCACAAAAGCCAAAGCTAGTTCAGGTACAAAAAGTCTTTACT
Source organism: Melopsittacus undulatus (assembly GCF_012275295.1). Classification (NCBI taxonomy): domain Eukaryota; kingdom Metazoa; phylum Chordata; class Aves; order Psittaciformes; family Psittaculidae; genus Melopsittacus; species Melopsittacus undulatus. The sequence continues at coordinate 12,477,410 of NC_047528.1, read as the reverse complement.
GCTGCTCCAAAACTTTATTGCAAAGTGCTCCATTCATATAGCAAGTTCCAAGTTTTTAGGCTCAGAATTCTTAGGTGACTACTCTCAGCTTCAACAGCAATATGAAGACAGCAATTGCACATACGTCAGCCTGGTTCCCTCATACTTTTACCCCCACTACAGTCAAAATGTTTTCTTTACATAAAGTTAGTTGGAAAATGAAAGGGTTAAAGGAGAGGAAACACCTCAAAAAAATTTTTTTTTGTGTCTTTTTCTGCTAATGATGGGAAAGGAACTGGTATAGCTGTTCACAGTACAGGAAGTGTGAAATACATTAACAGCCTAGTTAAATATATGCCATAGTGTGGTTTGACTGGAACAGTGCGGAAAGCAGTAGAAGTTCCAACTGATCTGTTCTTTCGATCCTTACATTGTACTGTTCCCTCATACAGTGACCAGAAAGTAACAGTAAAGCACAATTACTGTTTTTAACCAATATATGACAACAGTTTAAATAGGTCACAACAGTGATGCAGAGATGCAGGATGCTCTGGATTAATTCTGAAGAAGTTCTGTCTAGTTTTTAAGTTAGATGAACATTTTCTCATGAAAAAAATGATAGAATTAGTACAACTATGCAATGTTAAAGGATTAACCACTGACTTTTTGCTTGAAACCTTCTTCAGAGCTAATTGTAATTCTGAGAGGTTACACAAAAGCCTGAGGAATTCAGGGCTCACAGAGAGTCCCCAAGTGTTCAAAAGTTCCAAAGACAAAATACTAGTTAGCCCCCAAAATTTCATTGCCGCTTTTGCTACCATGTCTTACCTGGTAGAAATGATTCATGGCTGCATAAAATTCTACAAAGTGACAATAAGCATACAAGTTCAAGGCAAATGCAATAACAAGGCAATGAGTTTAACTGAAGACACCTGTTACCAATTCAGATGGAAAGTAATCAGCCTTATTAGTTGCTCTGGCTTAAAAGTAGTTCAAACCAAATGCAAAGTAGTCATCATTGTGGGTTCATTGGTAGCTCATGTAGAACAGAATTTTCTCCACTTGTAGTCGAAAAACCATATGAAGTTAATAATTCATTTATAAATTAGAAATACTCCTAAGGAACAGATTTCAAGATGTTATTTGTGCACACCTACACCATCTGTGTTCTGGCCAGGCATCCAGTTTTGTCCACTAGACAAAAGTGCTAACAGTTTACTTTTACATCATTGTCATTGCATTGACATTGAAGGAATTACTCCTGTTTTTCATTTCTAAACAGCAACACCCTGAAAATACATTTTTAAAATACTTAAACACTTTGCATCTGAATGCTCAGCTCTGGAACTGGTCTGGAATTCTGCATCTTTTTTGAAAGTGAAAAGCCCCGTACACACTTCATGAAGTTCCTTTCCTATTAGACCTGGTCAATGAGTTCAGCCAATTGTTAAATATAATTTTTAAGGTTATGTCCATACAGCATGTATAGGCTTCAATGGAAATACCTCGGGAAACTCTGCAATTTCCAATGCATTCTATGCAGAACAGTCAGAAACAACCACAGCTGGCTTGGGATCTGGGGTCCCAACAGTCTTTAGCTGACAGAAATAGATGGATGATCTTGCAGAAGTTATTCTACAAAAGAGTGTTAAAAGAATGACTGCAATTATGGGAAAATGGGTATACCTTGACAATGACCCATTGCACAAATGGTGCACACTTACAGATTTGAAACCATAGTAGAGGATGGAACATGCACTAGTGTTTGTACTCTGTGGCTCTGACTGTTCCCAGTTTATATGCCAGCAAAATTAACATCACAGAATTCATACTTAAGTCTGCCCAAGTACAAAACCTGGGGGGGTTGCTTTGTTTTCTTTTGTTTTGGTTTTTGTTCTCTTCTGGCAGTATTGTGGATAAGAGAATACCCAAATAATTGCAATGATACATAAAAATAACTGATAAAGAATTATGGAGAATCAAGATTTAAAACATTGATGTCTATTATTTGTTCAACATCTTTATTGGTGACATGGACAGTGGAATTGAGTGCACCGTCAGCAAGTTTGCCAATGACACCAATCTCTGTGGTTCTGTTGAAGGGAAGGAATGCCATCCAGAGGGACCTCAACACACTTGTGAGGTGGGCTGATGCCAACCTCATGAAGTTTAACCATAACAAGTGCAAGATCCTTCATCTGGGTCAGAGCAATCCCAGTCACACCTGTAGGATGGGCAAAGAAGAGATTCAGAGCAGCCCTGCAGAGAAGGACTTGGAGGTGTTTGGTCAATGAGAAAATGAACATGAGCCAGCTTCAGTGTGTGCTTACAGCCCAGAAAGCCAACCATATTCCGGCCTGCATCAAAAGGAGCATGATAAGCAGGTCAAAGGAGGTGATCCTGCCCCTCTACTCTGCTCTTGTGAGACCTCACTTGGAGTATTGTGTGCAGTTCTGGTGTCCTCAACGTAAAAAGTACATGGAACTGTTGGAACAAGTCCAGAGGAGATCACGAGAATGATCAGGGGACTGGAGCACCTCCTGTATGAAGACAGGCTGAGAAAGTTGGGGCTGTTTAGCCTGGAGAACAGGGGACTGCTCAGCCTGGAGAAGAGAGGGCTGCGTAGAGAACTCATAACATCCTTCCAGTATCTGAAGGGGGCCTATAGGGATGCTGGTGAGGGACTATTATTAAGGACTCTAGTGACAGGACAAGGGGTAATGGGTTAAAACTTGAACAGGGAAGTTCAGGCTGGATTCTTTCCTGTTAGGGTGGTGAGGCACTAGAACAGGTCGCCCAGGGAGGTTGTGAATGCTCCATTCCTGGCAGTGTTCAAGGCCAGGCTGGACAAAGCCTTGGGTAGCATGGTTTAATGTGAGGTGTCCCTGCCCATGGCAGGGGGCTTGGAACTAGATGATCTTAAGGTCCTTTCCAACCCTAACTATTCTATGATTCTATAGACAAGTCTGTCATTTACAGCACACGCACAGTCAAATATTCTGAATCAACAACAAACACAGTTACATGGCACAAGTCCCACAGCAGTTCAGCACAGGAGCACAGGTATGCTACAAGAAGAGATGCTTGCATTTAAATATTATCTGAAGCCCTACTCTACCAAAATATTAAACTGCTGAGTAAATATTTTGAATTTCAGAACAAGAAGAATAAGATCAAACAGATGACACTAGTCCTATTTGTACACAGCTCACTGCAGTTATCACTGAACTACTTCATGCCTGTATTTTCTTATAATGGTTTATGTTAAAATATTTTAGAATCAGTGTCATTTGGCTAAGCACAAAGCGCGTAATAGGAAACTAAATTCCAGAGATGCATCTCAAGCCTGACAGGTAAACAAATGATCTGCAAGAGATTTTGAAGCTAAAAAGTCTGTGCTACCAAAATCTAAATAAGACAAACTACAACTATAAAATCAGAAAGAAATTACTCTAGATGTGAACCTTCTGAGATCATCTCCTTTTGAGAAAAAAATGATTAAATTGTTTCTCTATGGTGTGCTTTTTTAGCTTTCAGTAAGGGAAAAAGTTGAAATGGAAATAGAAAACTGAATACTGCAGTATACAGAAGTTTGGAATATCTTTACAAAACATATGCTGAGTTTATTTTCTATTTTTATGCCCAGCTATTGTAGTTTTCATGTGACACCTATGCCAAAACCACACAGATGATGCAGAGGTCTTCTTGGAAATTACAGTTGACTGCCAACACAAAAGAAACTTTTATGAAGATACTGTTCATCAACACAAACAGAAACAGAGCGTAAAAAAGGCAAAGAAATTATGAATTACAGAAGTAGTTATAAACTGGCATTCTCATGTGGCTTGGCCTGAAGGGCTCTTCTGCTGGGTACTTCTGTCCTGCTGTAAAAATTATCTAAGTAGTTTTGGTAACTGCAAAACTGGTATTTCTCTTTATGAATGACCAGCCCTGTTTACAGAAGAATGTGTCCAAGGAGCTTTGTATACTGAAGGTCACTTGGAAACCTTTCCAAATGTCCAATTGTTCCTGTGTTTTATTAAGTACTTTTTAGTGGGTTGTGTAGGTGAAGATCTAGGTCACTTAATGATAAAGTAGTGAGTCGAGACCATCTATCTCCTGCCAAAATGAATTTATAGTGTGAAATCTTGTTTACTATAATTTCTTAAATGATTTTTGTAGATCTATTTTCTCTGTTTAACAACACTAATTTCTGAACTGTCATAATGTGAAGTACTTCCCATAATGGATGAAGCCGGCATACTGACATATCAGCATTTTTGTTAGTGCTGTATTGTGTTTCTGGAGATATTATTCTGATGCAGAAAATGTCAGTACTATAGTGATGCAAAAGTCTTTCTGTCACTGTGGGTCAGTAAGAAATAAACCCTCAAGTACTGTAACAAGAGCTGTGCTGGAATCAGTCTGATAGCACCAAATATTCACTCCTGTGTTTGTTAGTGCCTGAATGTTTCCCATATTTGCTTCAGGGCTTTTTTTCCTAAGAAATTGCTTGTTTCAGCCTTTTAACATGAGGTTTCTGGACAGCCTTTTCATCAGTGTTTTGAGCTAAGTGGTATTCCGGGTGGCAAGCAAAGACATAGCAAGAAAATTGCCATAGAAATTCCCTTAAGGCCACCAAAAACTTAAATGTACGGTGAATACAATGGTTAAATAGTTCATCAATGTCATCAAATCCTGCAAACACGCATCCCATAATTGTGTTTTCTGCAGAGTTATTGTGTTTGTACAAGAAACAAGACTGGTTTGTGTATTCTATTTTGATGCAGTGGGAGATACAGTATTACATCTTCTCCAGTATCCTGGTTGGGAAAATGCATTCCTCTTCCTCTTTAGGATTTCCTCTGATTATTCCAATTCCACAAGATGGCAGTACTTGATGAATAAATGGTACTGATGCCCAATGACATCCAAAATCTGAGATAATCTGGGATTTTTAGCAACTCTGAGGAAGTTGCTTCTTTTCTTCCTTTTCTTTTTTTTTTTTTTAGAGAAAACCAGTAAAACCTGCACTCATAATCACAGGCTGAATTTACTATAAATAGCTGCAAATCATGAATTTTGCATGTTGGCTTTGCTTTACCATTCAGAAATATTCTGTTTACACAAAATAGCAAGAAAACGATGCAAGAAAACTATACAAGAAAACTATAGAACTCCCCTGCTGAACATATGAAACCTTATGAAACCTTTTATCTCAAGCCCAGTTTTCACCTTTATCATCACTGTCACTGTTTGGATATTGTGTGCACCAGCCACAGAATTAGGGCGCAATATGCAGCACTCTCTAATGATGAAGATTTTAGAGGGGAAAAGGCTTCTTTTTATCTAAGATGAATGATAGTAATGGATTGTTCCTCCAGCCTCCCACCATGGCCAGATAAATAATTTTGGTACATTTCTTTGTGCTGCTGTGGCTTATTATCAGTACTCATTAATCCTCCAAGAAAATACTTAATGAAGGTAATTTGTTTGTTGCATTGTAATGCATGCACACAGAGCAAACAGATATTGTCAATTTATCAGCTAGCAATGAAACTGCTCCTTTTCTGCTCTGGGGGCTCTGTATCTACTGCTCACTTACCTGAAACACAATTCTACCAATCAATATAGTCTCATTTGTACATCTAACACGTATGAAATGTACCCAGTCATTGAAACATGTAAAGACCGATGAAATCTCTTTCTCATAGATATGTTCTTTAAAGAAAACAGAGAGCATATAGCAAAACTACGGCTTCTGGAAAAAGACGCTAGATTATTAAGTGTATTTGAGTTCATTGGCATGATTTTTATAGTTAAAAAAAAAAAAAAAGAAAGAAAATCTGTTCCAGAAAGAATCAAAATATTGTGAACAAAAAGAACTTAAAACCACGTGAGTTTATTCAGGACCTTCTTTTGCCCTCAGGGAAGATCAGATATTCTCAGCCAAGTCTTTAAAAATGTCCAGTGAGTTATATTCCTAAATTTAGATCTTCAGAATAATCTATTTCATTGCTCAGTTAATACTTTGACAGTTTTTATTAATATCTGTGCATGTATTTTTTTCCAATACTGTTTATTACTTATTCAACTTACTGTCCAGAAAGTATAGAAAATGCTTTGTTGATGACCTATATTAAACTTCTACAGTTACAATGGAAGATCATTATCCTTGTGTGTACCAGGCTTCTGTTTTCTAGGCCAGATCAGCCAAATCTCTACCTTTCCCATAACAATTATGATTTCAAATGCTCTACATAGTTTTATTATTATCTCAACTGCTTTTCTACAGTGGCCAATGTGCAGGATGAGTCATTTGTAAACTGTGATTTTGGTAACTTGTTAATATTAGAACCTTTTCTAATGATGCAAATGTGTTGAATGCACAGTAATACAAATTGATTGTTTCTTAATTTGAATGAACAAGAATTCTGTGGTAATGACAAACTTTTGCACCATATGAGAAGTGTGGAATTGGAAATAATAGTGAGAATATTGTTTAAGGCTCAGAAAAACACATCAATGCATAGAATGATTATAAGCAGGAATTATTTTCTCTGGTAAAGTGATCAACAGAATTTAAAGTTCTGTGTTTTTTTCTTTTTTTTTCTCTTTCACACTTGATATCTTACTTTTTCTCTGATGATGCTAAGATACTGGATTTTCTCTACCTTTTAACGGCACTGGTGTGATAGTTACTACAGCATGGTCTACTTCTTAGCCAAGTTTGCCACAGGGGTGAGCACAATGAAAAGCCATACTCCAGAGCAGTGTTACCTGAAGTGAATGCCAGAATCCTGTACCAAGTGAGCTGCTGCATGACATGGAAATTTCATTTTATGACTTTTGAATTAGGTTAATGCATTTAACAGATTAATGCATTTAATAGATCAAGGCACTTCAAAAGTATGACATTCATAAAAAAAAAAAAAACAAACCCAAAACCACACCAAAACCTCAAATTAATGATAGGATGTTCATCATTCAAATCTGTCAATTGCAAAGAGCTATGTTATCTTTTCTATCTGAGAGATGCAAGATCTCTGTAGCCCTAGCTTTCCTCTACTCATCATTTAGCAACAGAAGGTCTGTTAAGCAGGTTCTGTAATTTAGCTGAAAATACTAGTACTCCAGTTATCAGACCATCAGTCTCTCAAGGAGTTTCTGTGTATGTTTTAGTTTGTTTTTTTTGTGCTTCCAAGAGAACAGATTTGTCACTTTATGTCACACAATGCCAGGAAGAATTAATAGTAGCAGAAATACCTATTTTAAAAGATGAAATTTCAGGTTTCTGGATGTAAAAATGAAAATAGAAGGGTAATGCAGTTCTAGCTTATACTTCAGAACACTACCTTTTCTAACAGCCTTCTCCATTCTTCATATGCAGTTGTTGTCATAGGAATTATACCGTACTGGTAAAAAATTAGTACTCTGGGTCCATAGAGTTGTCTTTGAATGGCTGCACATACTGAACTTCAGATACACACCGCTGTTTCTCAGCTTTGTATTTTCTTGGTCGTAGGTGTTTTAATACAAATTTAAAGACTTTTGTTGAGTTTATCTGCAGGTCAATGTTTGGTGAATTCCACCATGGCACAATATGATTGATGGATCTTCCTTTGGCCTGCTCCTTTGTTCCTATGGTATTTATTATCCTAAGATCTCAAATCAAGACCAGTACCATTATCATCACTTTCATATAATAAAACTGAAGAAGATGGAACTGACTTCCCATCAGTCAAGAATCAGGCCATATTTAAAATGGCAGATTATTTTTTTCACCTTCATTAAGAACTGACTCAAAGTGCAGATGAAGAAAAAGATACGTCACATTAGCAAACTGCCCTAGAATGCTGATAACTGTGTTCAATCATGTTGTACAAATAAATCACTAGAAATAACCTCAACAACAACAAATAATTTAAAATTTAGCAATGTAGAGACTCTTAGCTGTTTCTACATACAGACAACACACTTCTAAGTCCCTGTGTACATTGTTCTGCACTACTGAAAACCCAGTGAACTGCTTCCATCCACCTTTTACTTTTCACATAATTGTTACTTTGAGATAATACATAGCCTTCTGTTGTCTTATTTTCAGCCTAGGGCAGTGTCCTATGATTATAATCTCTCCTTCTCAACCGCTTAGCAATAGCAAAGTGACACTTGCTGTATCAGTTTGTATACACATAAGAGAAATATTATTCTTAAAGTAATGCCAACATCAGGCAATTCTGCTCCTTAATGTGCATGCTTAGTTTTAGGAAGACCTACTATATTTCTCAAACTCCTTTCTCCTTTAGGCTTGAAGCATGATGCTGTAAAGTCAAAAGAACTTGGCTGTGTATCAGGGTAATTTTAGGCTTTTCGTGAAATTTTCTATGATGTTGATCACCCTCTGTTACCCTCCATGAAATTGGTAGTGCTCCTTCCTTCTGTCTTCATTTGGCACAGCTGAAAATGGACTCTTCAGGATTGAACTACACGGTAGTTTGCTAAACTCATAATGGGACTTAGTGTGGCAGGAAAAACCACATTAAGACATGCCTTTCATCAGATTGTCTCTGTCCTTCTTTTCATTCTCACTTCTTCATGAATTTGTATCCCTGCAGTCTCCAATAGAAGGCTTTCATAATTATTGAAAGAGGAAATACCACGAAAATTAACACCCCAATAAACCAATAAATGAAACGAGAATTTCCACTTACAGATACTTTACTCTAGGGCAATAGCATCAACACAACAGGAATTGTATTAGCTGGTTAATGAAGTCATCAGCAGAGATTTTAACAATATTGGAGCACAGCAGAACACAGGAGATAGAAGTGGGCAAACAAATTATCAGAATTAAGTGTGGTATTGATTATTACATTGTTAAAAAGATGGCATTGTGATAAAAAAGAAGTCACTTTTCCACTCTTACTGCTCAGGAAAACATCTTTTGTTGTCAGAAGATAAAGAATCCACTTGTACTGCTGCACAGGGCGTGGATTCATCTGTAATCATTCAGGTTTTTGTCCTGTACTCTATGATATTATGCTTCTTTCTGTTCAGTCATTTTCTCCTTGAAAAATCCAAGCAATGGCCTTTAACATATTCACTGTTAAGTAATAACTGCCTTCATGCCAGTTGCAATTGTACTGGGTAGGACAAAAGAACGTAAGTACAACCAGATATATTATTTCTAAACAATTCCTATTTTCCCCTTTGAAAAAGAAAAATGAAAGCTAGATATTCCAACTAGAATTCTTTTTAGAGCACTTTATTTATTTAGAAAAATCTTCCTGAACTTTTTAAATGAAAATCTATGTTTCATTAAGCATTGTATCACCTCAAATGGCTGTAAGTTTACTTTTAAATCATACTTAGAAAATAAGGAATAACTGACTTTATTACATAGGGAAACTTGCTAATGGCATCTTACACATCAGTTCAGACCAAAGCCTCCTCCTGAATCAAGACTAGACTGACCTCCTAACATTTTCAGTAGTCATGCCTACCAGAATCACCACCGAATTAAGTTAATCATGCCTAGTCTGGTAAGAGTTACATTTTCTGAACACTCCACTGTTTTCATCATTTTTTTAATCCTTTAATATTTTGCCACAATGGTAATGGAGGGAAAAAGCTGGACTCCAGACCCTTGGAAATAAATCCTTTCTCATCTATTCCTCCTTCTTGTCTTTCTTCTTATTTCAGCTATGTGATCAGTATTTTATTTCTGGCTTCTTCTCCCTAGTTACATTGATTAACATGTGCACTCTCACTCTATTTTTTTCTGTGGTGTGAAGTGGATTTTTAATTGGGATTAAGTAGGAATTCTCTATCTGAAACAAAATGGGCTTTCTGACATTTAACTAACTGACATGTTTGTAAAACAGTATTGTTTCAGCCACTAACTTAGTAAAACATCAGAAATAAATAGCAAATGGATTCTAATAGGAAGGTAAATGAGAGTCAATTTTGCAAAAGCCCTGTACCTCTGTGACTATAACTGCTTAAATCTGTTAATGTTGGGCTCCTGCTATTTTAGAAGTTATGTAGCCTTCACCACAAGAAAAAGTTTCTGACACTTTAATTGCTACCTTTACAATTCTAGTTCCAAAAATGTGGTCGAGATACTGTGAATATACACTTGTGTTAAACTTGGCAGGACGATGCTGTCTTGTTTAATCATCAGACCAAGAAGCTCCTGATTGTTATGTCTGTTTTGCTGGGACATCTCAGTAACAGCCTAGTAACTTGTCTCTAGGAAAGAGCAGCTTGTCCACTCCAGAAACTTTTCATCATTAGTGTCCCATTTGTCAAGCTGTAGACTAATAGCCACACAGGCAACAGAGCATGATCCTGAGCCCCAACATACTCAATGCATTTTTTAAGTTAATGTATCTCCTGTGCTTCCTCCCCCCTCTCCTGGTATCTCTTTTCACTTTAATTCTCCTGAACTGGCAGCTGAGATAATATTTGTTGACAACAGTGTGGCTGTGAAACTACAGGACACGTCCCTTAAGCAGAGCACTGTCAGGGCTGCCCCTTCATCCAACACTGTGCACTGCCTTAATTGGCCAAGGTCAACCAGATTTCTTTCACTACATTTTCATAGTCCCTGAGGGAAAGAACAGCTCAGTGAGTGTCCAGGGACACAGAACTTCGAGTTTCTAGTGTAGCTTAGCACATTTTTTTTAAGAATTACTGGTGTTTTTAAGGGGGTCATAACATTCGGAAAAGTGCTTTTTAGAAATAGAAAATTACATGTTCTTTGGGAGAATTTGCTACAGTTGGACCAGTAACATATTTCTGTCTAGTTATTACTTTTAAAATTATTTTTAAGAAGTAGAAAATAAGAGAAAATCTAAACTTCTATGTTAACAAAGTTCAAATTGATAATAATTATTTTTCTATTTCTACTAGATATTGCCTAGAATTTGGGGCATAAGCAGGTCATCAAAATGTACTTAAAATCTAATAACAACACGTTGCCAAAATACTGGGAGTACTTCTTTATTGGCAAACATAGCTTGTAACAATGCTACCCTACAGAAAATTCTTTCATTCACAAACTCTTAAATTTCATAGCCTCAGATGCATGCCTTCAACAAGATTGAGAAAGGAAATCTCCATAAAGTGCTCCAGGGAAGTCAGCAGCAAAATTACTGGTCATGTATTGAGAAATGAAAAGAGCATAGAAGGAAAAAACAGTTAATTGCATTTGTGCATTCTATGATGCTATAATGAAAACTACAGGCACAGTCATCAATCAGTTACACAGATAAAGAATACAGATTCCTCTGCTGAGCTGTATCAGAGGCCATGGACATTCACTTTAATAACAGCACATATGGGAATTAGTATTACAAACAAGAAAAATTTAAAAGCAGTCTACTAAAAGTGATAAAGTAGCGGACACAAGAGGGAAACATCTTCCAGGGAAAAATGTGGGTGAAGAGATGAGATGACCTGTGTTATTAACAGGACAGGAATATAGAGTTTAAAGGACTGTGAACCTATCTTCTAATACTTTTCGTTTTTTTCTCTTCTATTGAAAAGCAACGTACACAAGCTTCATTAGCATTCAAGTAAAATAAACACAAAAATGTAGTAAAAACGAAGAGGGAAGTACACAAACCCTTCAACTCTTGACAGTTAAGTCATTCTGTTGATACATGTGCCTGTCAAAATAGTGTTTTTAAAACATTTTATATGCACACTAGGATAATGTAGAAGTTATAGACATGTAAAGAAATGATAGAGAAGCTGTGCTATCTTGTCTTCTGTGTACGATATATTCAGATTTTATCAAAGAAACTTCTATTTCCTATACACTCAGCACTTATTCCTTAAGTGGCCTGTTTCTGTTGCTCAGCATCATGCTCTCACAATGAATTGAAACGAATAAAAAACAATTGCATGCAATTACAAGAGATCAAAACATGGTTAAGATGGGTGTCCTGTATGTCTTCATATAGATCCCTTTATTACAGATCAACTGTTTGGTAAGTCTAGGACACATATTTGGCTTCCATTTTAACATTAATGTAAGTCTCATGCGAAATAAAACCAAACCCAAAAACAAAAAAACCCCTCAACTTCCAAAAAACCCCAAACAAAAACCAACCAAAAAAACCAAACTTCACTGTTCCTCTAAATTTCAATTCTGCTAGTAGAAAGAGAAGGATCAGGGTACTGGACACTTCTGCCTTCCCAGCAAATTCAGCAGTTAGGACATAGTTGTTATATCCAGTGAATGTGAAATGTTCTATTTGCTATCACCAGTTTCAACATGCTCACCTCTACAAACTTCTAATAGAAAGTACTGACTGATTAATAAGTTCTGCTTAGATTAAGAGAGAATCATGGCTGGAGACATGACCTGTCCAGCTGTTGTTCTCATAATACTGTGGGTGGCCAGGGCTTTGACAGCAACCAGTAAACAGTCCTCCATACTTTCAAGGTGAGAGAGAAATATGACTTTTACCTACACACTGGTCTTTCCTGGAAGCAAATTATATAGCTTTCTATGCTAAAGTTGATTTGCAAAGTCAGATTTGAAAAACTATATCACAGAAAAAAACCTGGATGTTACTTTGCTGTTTAATACATACAGAACTATATTGATACCACAAATCATGGTCAGGAAGAAATATTCACCTATAGTGACAGGTTAATGAGATGAACCAGCATCCAGTCATATCTAGAGAGAGATGGTGAGATCTGAATTCACCCAGGTTTCCTATGATTCTGAAAAAGCTGGCAATGGCTAGAACCACACAAATATATAAGCTCTCTATTGTGTACTGAAATGCCACTGTCAGATGCCTGGATCCTGGGATTTAATCCACAGCCTTAAAATAATCTTGTGACCTTCATATACATAAAGACATCTGTGAATTACATTTACAAAAGCCAACTTAGCAAATGGAGAGCCAGAGGGTATATAAATGTCTTCAAAACAGAATTTGCTGTGCCCTGCATACAGAGATACCTAAGCAAATTGCCTATAAGCAAACTAATGAGCATACTGAGGGCAGTCCAGCCCAAATATAACAATCTTGTTATCATAACTAATTTGCCTGGAAAAGTCTACTCCTAATAATTCCATACCTGAATAAGGTCATTTAGAGCCTGTCTTGTTATACCTATGTATATTTTGTGGAGTATGGACCTAGTCAAGGGAGTTCTAGCTACAAAGCTACCACACTTCAGTTGAACTTACTTTCCTACTTGTAGTGAAGCTGCAGTCCGAAGCTGCAGTTTTAAAGCAAACTCAGCTTTCAGATTCCTTTTGCAGACCCTGAGCAGTGAGAAGTGATTGGTTTGTTTACTTCCAAAGCAGGTTTCTGTGTCAGAGCTCATAACAACCTAAAAACATATTATTTGACATGACTTTGTCCAATTAATATGAGGACTAGGACAGTTGTATAGGGAGCAGAACAGGAAAAAACCTGCTGGACCTTTGTAATAAGAGTTTTATTTCAGAAGCTTGTCAGTTTAGCAACACTATTCAAACACCCAGAACATGGATGACTTCCCAGACAGGCACAGGAAGGACTGTGATCCCCATAGTACTGGCATTGATCATCTCTGGTGAAGCACTTCTCATGAAATCTAGAGTTTTATAATGCTAAAGAGGAGACCTAAAACATGCAGCATATAATAGTTTCAAAACAGGGTAAGATCTTTGTCCTTCAGAAAGAAATAAAATAAAGTTATGGTTTAATGTCTGTAGCGATGTTACATATTGTGGAAGATTATGTGGCAGTGCTCCCTCCAGACGGCAGCATCCCTTTGAGGTAGAAGGGAGCACACATCTGCCTTTCCCTGCAAACATCATCACTGTTCTCATTCTAACAGCAGGAATTATTGTTCTCTATTAAGCTTATACTGAAGGCTTTGAAAAAAAGCCTTAAAAAGCTCAGCTGAAGTATTAATTCTGAGGGAAATATGCAAATCTGGATGAAATATTCCATTTATTTTTAATCTCACTATGGTAAACCTTGTAATTAAGATGATTAAATGACTGAATAAACCCCTGTATTTACATCCTTTAAAATACCACAAAGAAAAGCCATAATCCTGTTTACAGAAAAAAGCAGTAGAGGCCTCTTAAAATGGAGACATCAAACAAAACTTGTTATTTAAGCGGCTGGTAATTAATGAACCTCCTGCTTAGCAAGTGCACCTAAGAGTTAACCTCTAGGAAACCCATCTTAGAGAGAAAACTAATGGGGGGGTGAGGAAGAATCAAATGCTTTGTTTATGGAGTGAAAAAAAAATAAAAAGGATAAAATTTTATGCTTACGGATGATCAAGTTATCCATGATTAATATATTTCATAAGGGACAACCTAAGGATTTGTAACAAAAAAAGAAACATTAGTGGAAAAACTTCTGCATTAGACACATTTAAATGATACAGGACTCACTCACAACGAAGTCAGAAGCAGCATTGCTTTTGGAGTGACGGTCCAGGAAAAGCAGGAGGCGAGAATTCTCTGGTGCTTGTTTGTCATAAGGAATCTGCACAAAATCCTTTTCATTGAGCATATTTTCCTTCACTGCTCTAAAAAAGTATCTCTTTAAAACTCCCTTGCTTTGCTGTTCAGCTATTTCTTACCAAAGATGACAATAACTTAACTAACTCATTCATTAAAACCAAGAAATAATTCTCTCATCTGAATATGCACTGCAAATATTCTGAATATATTTCAGCTGCACGTCTCCTCTCCTCCCCTACCCTCTCCCCCTCCTCCATGCCCTCTTATTTTTTCTGTAAAATATTTGGACAGCAATATAATGAAAAACTACATGAATAATCTATATGTATTTCAAGTTTGTGTTTGGGGTTTTTTTTTGCTTATTGCATTACCTCTTGTTAATATATGACAGCATCAATAAAGAGAAATCACGTCTTTATACATATAAAACTTGTTTTCTGATTAAGTTCCTGTCAAAAGAAATTAGTGCAGTATTTTTTCAGTCAGTGGTGCTTTTTAAAGACTTTCAGATTTTTCTAGAATTGTGTTCTGTAAGAATGGAATTCAGGTTTTATTCAGTGAAAGTATTTATCTTTCATTTGAAAACGTTAATAAACCCATATCTCTTAATACAGTGTTCTTTCACTAAGTCAACTTTCTTTTCCCGCAATGATTTTCTAAAAGGTCTCAATACTGAAATTCTTAGGCAAGTTTATAACTAGTTATTGACTTTAGAGAGTGAGAAATGGGATTTTGTTGAAGGACAAATTACTTACGAGGTTGTGGAGAATGATTAGTTTGATACTGTATCATGGATTTATCTCCTGAGATAAGTAAGTGAAAATTATTTCTAAAGGTGCTGATCAATGTGAAAAAAAGCCCCAATATACGGTAGCTTCAAATTAGGGTTCATCCACAAAAAAAATCTCTACCATAAAAAACACTCCCATAACTCATGGACTTATTAATGTTAGATATTCACACATTTTGAACATACTTTGAATAGTCTCTAGCTTAGATATATCCACTACAATTGTTCAGTAGTCACTTGGAAGTCTGTCTCCTAGGTGATTTTAAGGGTCAAACTTCTTAGGACTATTTAGAAGACAATACCATCTAGACACAAAAACTAAAATGAAATATCCAGAAGGTAAAAAAATTACAAAAAAATTAGAGGATGTATTTTAGATGTCCCTGCACACAAATCCTTGAAGTTTCTCTGCACTGAAAAAGACTTCTCTAGCTGGAAAAGAAGTTCCATGTTCATTGCTTAATTTCAGAACTGAACTCACGTACTTCTCCCTTAACATTCTGATTTTGTCCAAAATTATTTTTCCCAAACTGATTCTGATCTGGAAGCAATTTTTCATTAGTGTCTTGTACCATATTGCCAGAGCTTCATGGAATGATTTACTCTTGAAACATCACCTGATGTGGAATTTTTTGGAAGGCCCATGGAGGTAGCTCTTCCCTTTTCCAGTAGACTCCAGCCACTATACTGATATCGCTTGCAGTAGATTTGGTGGCTCACTGATGAAAATTAAAGGTATTAGTTTTTCACCATGAAAGGCAATGTGTGTATTACGGGAAAACACTGCAATGGAATCTGTCTAAATGTAAGTTTTAAAGCATAACTTTGAGACAAAAATATGTAAACAGTTTGATGACATGTAAGGTGCATTTTGTGGAATGACTGCTGTTAAAAGGTATATGACTACTCACTATTGATCCTCATCTATCCTTACATTCTCACTTTGCTTGGGGAATCAAATTCAGCTCTTTTTCTGCCTAAGTCTTTCCCCTCTCAGTTTACTTATCATAATCAAGCCTTAACATCATGCATTCAATTCCATCACACAGAGGCTGTAGTGTCAAGTTCAGGAATAAAAACCATAAAAAGAGAATGTACTCAGAAGAAAGAAAAGCAGAGAGATGGCCAGAAGGCAACAAGCCTTAATTAGATTGATAATTGTCATCACTGCAGAATGAATGGAAACAAAAAATTCCTCTAACAGAAACTCAGAGATTTTCATTTCTGCAGCTGTTCCATCTTCAATGTGACCTTCTTTCAGGGCTCAAATTTGGAGGAAAAAAATCTTCCCTCAGTACAGATCTTGTTTCCCAAAGAGAAAAAGGATAAGCTATGCTGCATCTATTGAAAACTGAGATATTCTGGCTAGCATTTTCTCTCCAGGTGCTATATGGTATGCAAATATAAAGACATGCTTAAGCTATCTGCAGACACTGCAGGAGTGACAATTTAAAAAGCAAAAATGTAACCTCTCTAGAATAGCTACAATTTAAATTTTTGGGGATCCAGAGGCATTTTGTGGGGTTTATGATATTTCTGACTTCTGGTAATGATGAGGTTGTACTGCCAACGAAGCTATACGGCAAGAATCAGCAACTAAAGTCGTATCTGTACCACAGAAAACAATAGACAATTTATATTCAACAATGGTTTCTTGGCACTGACATTTGGAACAATTTCTGAAGGCTTCTAAACTCTAAAAGAAATCTGTGACCACAAGGCAGCATATTCACCATAGGTGGCATGGGGACTACTGTTATATTCAAGTTTTATAATGGGAATAAGACAATCTTGTAACAGAAATTCTGCTGTTATTCTGTTGCATTTGCAGTACATGAGCTTTAATTACTCCTCTGGTACCCAAAAAACTGTCAACAGAATGCTGGGAATTTCGTTTCTGAAATTCTGCAATAAAACACACCTTGTAACTAAATTACTGAGCATCCAATAATGAGCAAAATTTAAAGGACCAGCATGCATAAAAGCTGCAGCCTACTGTACCTGGCGAGTGAAGTGGAGGGGAGCACATCAGAACAACTCCTTGACCTTCCCGTACAGAGACAGCGCTTCTTGTCCGGCCGCTAAAATTCCCCAGATCTATCAAAAGAACAGAGCAATTTAGTTACATAACAAAGATTCAAAATTTTGTGGTTACTGTGACTTGCATTTTATTTCCTCCTGTAAAGCTGACAGTTCCTTTTTTCATACCTTAATCTATCATAGAAGGGCCTTTAAAAATAAATCTGTTTCCATCACAAAAAATTCCATGTCGCATAAGCACTTTATTACTCTTTTTAGTGCACTTAGATCCAGTATCAAAGGAAGAGCATCAGACAATACAAATACCACTTAAAAAAAAAAGTGCTCTCTTTTTCTTTTTTTTTTTTTTATATCCTGTTTATTTTGTTATCACCAGTAGAAATGATTCGTACTCTGCAAAAAAAAAAAAAGTGAAGAAAACACCTTGGCCAACATCCACACTGATGGTGTTGCTAATGTCATTCGGGCAGGGCATGGTACATTGTGATGAGAAGAGAAAATCAGCTGCATTGGATCTAACCCCAATTCTGGTCTATAGCACATTCACTCCTTTAAAATACTTCATTCTGGTTTCTTCAATGTTATAAACACAATCCAGTCATGGGAAAATTTATTTTCCCTCTAAAAGTTTCCCTCCAGTTGGGAAATAAGGAACACAGAATCATAGAATAGTTAGGGTTCGAAAGACCTTAAGATCATCTAGTTCCAACCCCCTGCCATGGCCAGGGGCACCTCACACTAAACCATATTGCCCAAGGCTTCATCCAACTTGACCTTGAATACCGCCAGGGATGGAGCATTCACAACCTCCCTGGGCAACCCATTCCAGTACCTCACCACCCTAACAGTAAAGAATTTCTTCCTTATATCCAATCTAAACCTCTGCTGTTTAAGTTTCAACCCGTTACCCCTTGTCCTATCACTACAGTCCCTAATGAATAGTCCCTCACCAGCATCCCTGTAGGCCCCTTCAGATACTGGAAGGCTGCTATGAGGTCTCCATGCAGCCTTCTCTTCTCCAGGCTGAACAGACCCAACTTCCTCACACTATCTTCATACGGGAGGTGCTCCAGTCCCTTGATCATCCACATGCCCTCCTCTGGACTTGTTCTAACAGTTCCATGTCCTTTTTATGTTGAGGACACCAGAACTGCACACAATACTCTAAGTGACATCTCACGAGAGCAGAGCAGAGGGGCAGGATCACCTCCTTCGACCTGCTGGTCACGCTCCTTTTGATGCAGCCCAGGATACAGTTGGCTTTCTGGGTTGCGAGGGCACAGTGACTGCTCATGTTCATCTTCTCATTGATCGAGTCCTCACCCCCAAGTCCTTTAACACTTCACTTTTCCTATAAAAACTTTTGTATGAGGCTGCGGAGCACTGCTATGAACAGTTTATTGTATTTAAAGCCTCTCAACCAGAGAATCTGATTACTCATTTTACCTCAGTGAACACTGAACCACATTTGAGGTAGAAAGCTATGCTCTAGCATGTTATCTGTAGCAGAAGAAATATGACAGCTCAGTTCTGCCATGAAACTGGTGCCTTTATCCATTCCTCAGTGCCAGTTATGCCATTTAAAGCTGCTATTCAATCAGGGTTTTTTCAGAGACATTTCTCCATATGTGGATGGTTCAAGATGAAAAGAGGTGCAATAAAGGTACCCAGTGACACCTTTGAAAAGGACACAGAAGCTTCCGCAGGCACTAGATCCCAAATATAAATTAATGGGACCAGTGGACGAATTTCTCATTGACATTGAATGAACTACAGCCATACATTTTAATTTCTGCATACAGACCAAGGTGCTGGCATGAGCCAGACAACACCAAACAGTTAGAATTGTTACGTTCTTAAATGCACTCAATTGGTTGTTCTCTGTTAGATGCTGAAACTCCACATCTTGCTCCCTGCCTAGGAATGCATAAAACTGAAGTTCAATGCTTTTCAAAAGTACTATGAGTCTTTCTAAATGCTTTTTCACATTTCTAAATCATGTCTTGAATATAGTTGGAAGCCTAAAATTTCAATGTATCTAAATTTATGTTGGTTTTGGACGAAATTAATTACTGTTCTGATTTCAACAGTAGATACCATGTTTGAATAGAGAAAAGGTGGATGAGTTTCAGTAGAATTTTCCAAATAATAGGGCAACATCCCCAAATTGTGCAAAATTTTGCTGGTTAATGAAATATTGTATTGCACTTTAAAATAACAACACCATGGGTTGTAATACAATCTGGTGTAATTCCACTTACAATGTCACCAAATGAATGTTCCCTGATAGTAGATTCTGCAAAGATGTAACTGTAACTATTTTATGTTTAGAAAGTAGTGGTCTGGTATATCCCTGCATAAAGAGTTTTTTCTTCACGGGAGAAACTGCTTTGAAGGAAAAGTTACTCTAGGTAAGAATGCCTGGATTTCACTTGCATGCAACTTTGGGTCTATGAATTTATGTATGTTTTTGTTAAGTCTTGTATATTTCTAAAAGGAAGCTGTCGTGTTTTAAACCAAGTCCCCCAACTCCCAGAGAGTTAGGGAGGAAAATCCAAAGAATGTAGCCCCCACGGATTGAGATAAGAACGGTTTAATAGCTAAGGCATAACACAATAATAATGATACAGCCAATAACAAGCGACAAGAATACAACACCCCACCAGCCACCGACCCATAACTCACTCCACTCTGCCTGGCCGAGCACCATGTGCTCCCTCCTCCATTTTCCTCCAGAGCTCTCCCCCTCCAGCTCTCTTTCCCAGTATGCATCCTGGGCATCACGTGCTATGGTATGGAATACCTCATTGGCTAGCCTGTGTCAGGTGCCCTGTCTCTCCTTCCTCCTGGCCTCCCCTCCTCCACCTGGCTGGAGCATGTGCTCAGAAAAAACCTTGAACAAAAACACCCTCAAAACATACTTGCTATCAGCAACTGTTCCCAGCCCAGAAGTCAAAACACAGCACTGCACCAGCTACAAGAAGGAGAAAAATGACTGCCACAGCTGAACCCATGACAGAAGCTGACATACAAACCAATATTGTATGCAGCCTATTAAGAAACCAATGTTTAGCTTTTATTTTAATGCACAATTTTGGAATACAATAATCCTTTTTAATGCATTATTGCTGAGTCCTTCTAAAAATGGTGTGTCCCCTTGATTTTCTTCAAGGTCACTTTTTCAGGCAAGAATGACACTAAATTACTGTATAATTGTTCTTGTAGTTTTCCTTCTCAAGAAAATATGATAAATCTTCTCTATATGGGTGTCCTAAAACATGAAATTAGATTTACTCCTCAAATGCCTTCAAACTTCTAGACTATGCACAAACAAACCTCAGTGAATTTAAAATGCGGCTAGAACTTGAACTGATGTGCCACGTTTTCAACATGTTTTGAGAAGATATTCTGAAACCAGAATAACATCTCTACGAGAAATACATAGACCATTTCTTTCTCTGTTGGAATAAGTATTAACATAGCAGTAATTCTCCAGCATTTGGAGGAAAAGAAGAATCTATGTTGCAGACATCAGAAAAAGAGCTTTAATACTAGTGGCTATCTGAAATCTATACTGCATGTCTTGCTATATGCACTATAAAAGTAGATATATTTATTAAAAAAAATAATTTGGATCAGGGAGTCAAATAGCTGAATAAATGAAAATATCACGAGTTCAATAGTAAAAAGTCCCACTAGTGTAAAGACAGATTCTTTGTAATTTACACAGATAGAAGGACAAGGAAGCAATCTTTTCTGCGTCTAAGTAAGTCTCTGAGTTTTTATTTCATAGACTGTTTCTGCAATTTCTTTTAAGCCTGAAAATAATTAATCAGAATTTGCAGAAATACACTTATTTTTAAAAAAATTAAGTACTTCAGTCTTTTGATTTTTAATTCCAAACTAAATTTGAAATATTGATTTATTTTTAAAAATCTTTGATTTTGGAAAATGCATTCTATTTTCTTGAAAAATCTTATAATTTACATATATCTCCAGTAGCATGAAATATTTTAATGTAGAATCTTCTGTTTCCTAAGGCTATTTGTTTGCATCCTTTACATAAAGTTTTTACTGCCTGTGACGCACAATCTGGAAGCCTGTCAACACAAAAGAAGGGAAAGATGTGACATCTAAATTGTAACTTCTATAGGCAGAAGTAGAAGTTTTCTAATTTTTGCTATTTTTAACTCATATAAATAAATGCAATTTTCCAATTAGCTATAGCAACCCCAGGACTTTTTTTCCTGTCTCCTGTTTTGTACGAGTACTGTGATGGGCAAATGCTCTTTCATTTTTTTTTTCCTCCAAATGAAAAATCAGTTATTTTTATTTAAAAATAAAAGAACTATGTATGACTCAAGTTTCTATTTGTTCAAGCCAATTAATTTCAAACTAAAGAAAAAGAAAGGTAACAAACAAGTTTTATTTGGCTATCTGTGGGTTCTGAATTGTATTTCTTGTTAGCATACAGTGAAAGAAAGGATTAACAGGTACAAAAGCAAAGATTTAGCTGTCAAAGACTGAGTGTAGGAAAACTTAAAAGGAAGGAAAGGTGAAGGATCATAACTGCAGTTCCCCCAAGTTAAAATATTAAGTCCAATATGGAAAAATCAAATGAAAGGGAAATTAATTTCCTGTAAATCTCAGACGTCTCATATCTCACCATATTGAAAAAAAAGAAGAAATACAGCTACTAAAAAGAGTATTCAAAACTATCTTTTACTTTTAAAACTATAGAAAAATAATGAAAGCGTGGACAGCTTTGGAGGTGGGGACTGTAACCTCTCAGCTGTGCTGGCCATCAGCTCAGTGCTCTTGCATTATAGACCTGTAATGTGTATGACATGTCAGACAGCCCCACACAGAATGAATCTATCCTTCATATTATTACCATGTATATAGGTTACTGATAAGAAAATGACTTTTTGTGCTCCATAGGTGTTCATCCTCTGCCCTGAAAGACTAAATTTATTTACTCTTATCATAGTGCTAGGGGCAAGGATGATAATGCCTATTATGTTATTTTCAAAGAAGCTCCTGGGGTTTTAGCTACATCTCTTCCATACTCCTTAACATAAGGCACAGGCTTGACCATTTTCAAAATGTACAGTTAAGTGTCAGTTACCATATCTAATGTAAAGATAGTATTAGCAATATATATGCAAAAACATGCAAAGAACATTTAGCATGGAGTGTGTGTGGCAGGAGTAGCAGAACTGTCATTATTGTTAAAAATAATTTTATTCAACAAATATTATACAGTGTCACTAGAGTACAACCTGTGGTCTCCACTATGAAAGGGAAACAGTAAAGAATTTACAGAGATAGTCTTTCAGACCATTTCAGAATGTCATACTATCTCTGCCAAGTAGTATTGCTGTCTCTCACAGTAGTGTGGATATCACCATTATTCTGAAATGAGACGAAGCACAGGTTTCTCTCAGCACACGTATGTACATAGTGATGCGCGCTGTGGAAGAATGACACCCACCACCACAAGTGTATCAGTTTAAATAAGACCCAACAGAAAACAAAACACCTCTGCAGAAGGTGGAATATGTAGTTGAAAATAAATGAGGAAAAATCTCAAGGCAGTCAAAGCAACAGGAAAGCTTTGCAGGACTAAAAACAAAAAAACCCCAACCAAATAAAGGGGGAAATATTCTGCCACTGACAGAAGGACTTTTACAAAAGTTCAAGCAGTTTTTACCACTTAATGGCCTTCCAATTCACCTTCACTGTAGTTTGGCTTATTGGCAAGCATAGAAAGGATCATTCATTCTCTGTGTTCATCAGCTGGCTGCAGCTGATGGTAGCTGTGAAGCGGCAGGTTTCTGTGACCCAGGCAACGGTCCACTGATGATTGCCATGAAATTAGGATAAAATTAAAAAAAGAAACAGATTTGGTTTTTGTTTTAGGCAATTACTGCTTGGTAAATTAGCACAGAAGCTGTGGAAGGCTCTGTAGTTCATTACAATGCCTTAAACCAGTCAATTCACTTTCAAAGTAGAAAATAGATTGCTGCAGAACAATGTCCTCTGCCAGCCCAAATCTGTGAGTTTAAACTATTTTACGTGCAGGTTTATGACAGAGTTTAAAATGGATATTGTCTGATATGTATTAAATGTTAAAAGACATACTTTGAAGATATCTAAAGATAAGTATAAAGCAGGCAATATTCTTTCCGATAAGGTAAAAATAGCTTTACACAAGGTAAAATTCTCCTGTCAGGCCAAGGACAAACTTATTCATTGCATTGTCACTATAGAGCTTGTAGCCTTCCTTTTCTTGTATCTGAAAGACAGGACTAAGAAATAGACCTTGAGCTGGAACTGCAGCTCCTTAAAAAGGGTAAGATTTACAGGTAGAAGAATACCATTATAAACAAGTTTTTCAAAATTCCATTATAGCCTATATCAAAAACATATTTTGACTGTACACTCTAAACAAAGATAAAAATAAATGTTGTGTTTAATATCCCATAAACACAAGCTATAGAAGAATGAATGATTGGTTTTAAAAAGAAATTATGTGTGATTGTATAGAGAATGTTTCATTTGAATGAATTAAATACAATACTCACAGTGAATGGGATTGTTCCCACCCAGGTGTAGGACCTTGCACTTGGCATGGTTAAACTTCATGAGGTTGGCATCAGCCCACCTCACAAGTGTGTCAAGGTCCCTCTGCATGGCATTCCTTCCCTCTAGCGTATCAACAGAACCACACAGCTTGGTGTCATCGGCAAACTTGCTGAGGGCACACTCAATTCCATTGTCCATGTCAGCCTTCCAGTATCTGAAGGGGGCCTACAGGGATGCTGGTGAGGGACTATTCATTAGGGATTGTAGTGATAGGACAAGGGGTAACGGGTTGAAACTTAAACAGCAGAGGTTTAGACTGGATATAAGGAAGAAATTCTTTACTGTTAGGGGGGTGAGGCACTGGAATGGGTTGCCCAGGGAGGTTGTGAATGCTCCATCCCTGGTGGTGTTCAAGGCCAGGTTGGATGAAGCCTTGGGTGATATGGTTTAGTGTGAGGTGTCCCTGCCCATGGCAGGGGTGTTGGAACTAGATGATCTTGAGGTCCTTTCCAATCCTAACTATTCTATGATTCTACTACTCTATGATTCTATGATATCAAGATGTCCAAAGAAATTAATAGATCATTTTCTATTGACATACACATATCTTATAGGAAAATGAGGTTAACTAGGTGGACCCATACTATTAAAATCACTTATTGAACCTAAGAGTAACTTAACACTTAAGACATTAACTAGAAAAGGTGTGAAAAGAAGCTCAGACATGAAGATTTCTGCCATGACAGAATCATTGTCTCACCACAGTTACTAGGAAAAGCTTACATCTTGAACTTTTAAAAATCACATTACCATATGACTTTTACGTGACAAACTAAGGGCAAGATTCAAGTACTTTTGAATGTATCAAGCTTATTATAATTGTTGCTGTTAATATTACAAGAAATCTTTTGAAACCTTCACAGATCATCAGTCTGACATGACCTGAAAAAAAGTAATTTCTTTTCTCAAAGAAGTTGAAAGAAGTTCCTATGCAATTATATAATGATACACAACAGGAAGAGCAAGAATACAGAGAAGCAGTGATGTATCTTAAGCATGTATACCAGCCACCCTGTGTCTCTACATCTGCAGCACCACAAGAGTTTTAAAGAAAGGGGATGGTTGGACACATGCTTTTAAAGATGACAAAGAGCACAGGAGAAAGTTTAAATAGTCCTGTCTGAAAATGTAAAAGATGAAGAAACAAAGACACAAGATACTGTATTTTCTTATATTCTGATCAACATCTTCCAGAATCTTTCTCAGATTCTACAAAGAAGATAAGAAAAAGGTAAGTCATTAAGGGATCTTTGAACAATGATGGTCCCTGTGCGTGTTCTTGTAAAAAGAAAATAATTTTCTTTCTGCTATGCTGTCAGTATGAACTATAAGGTATATACTGTTCATTAGCCCTTAACTAAATCTGCACTATGAAATGGAGTAGTTAAATAAAGGAACATTGGTTTTTTTTCTGCCCTTAATGACATATTTTTATATATATCATTTTCATACGTTAAAACAATTAAAAATTACGTAGTCTACTGCAGTCAGTATTATCCCATTTACTGCCCATCTTCATCATGCTGTTTATGTCTAGCTGTTTTATCATGTAAGTAGAGAACATCTTTTTTGTACTTTCTACATTTCTGATCACAGAGAAGTCACAAATCTGTAAATGTGGCTAACACATGCTACCAAAATGTGATTTGTTACAGTAATAGTTTACTATTCTGGTGATAACAAGAAATACATAGAACTCTTTCCTAAAATTATCTATGCATTTATGTATGAAATACAGTATAAGAATTGTTTTATTTTTATTTTTATTTTCCTTCACAAAATAGTTATTAATTTTAATTAAATTATTAATTCTTAAAATACTAGAACTTTTTCCTAAAGATGAAAAATAGAAGTTGCCTCTATTTACTATGCCATACTTGTTAAATGGGAATGGTATTTTTCATTTAAAATATTCAATACCTGTGATCCTACACAGAATTTATATAAAATATAAATTGATATGCTTCTTTCATAGCTTTCTTTTGATCAGCTACTCATTTTTTATATAATCTAATGGTTCATGGAAAGGTGTTTCAGGAGTCACATGTGTATCAGGATCTTTGAAGAAGTTTTTATTTTATTACACTTAGTTTCAGTAGCATCAGTGAATACCATCAGTATCGTCAATGAAGCTTAATTATTCCTAGAGCCTTGACAAAGAAAGGGAAACTTTAGATATCAAAACCTGAACTTCAGTAGGATTTCTGCACTCATACATCCTGAAGTACTGGATCAAAATGAAATAGAAGAAGAAATACTTGTAGAATAAAATAACAAAATTATGTTGAAAATTATAGAGCTGCTGTATGATTCAGCTTGCCACGTTAATTGTACAAGAACTGGGATGCTTGTAGTTACAGTTGTTGATGGCTACAGTTAATAAACTATAATCATTCTGTGTCTGTCAGGTTTCATTTATTCTCACAAGCATTATTTCAGCATGTTCCTCAGCTGTCTTTCATATCTTCTACTGCAATATCAATGCAAAACACAGAAGCAACTGGAAATATTATAGTTATGACTTTTTCATCCTTCACTTCATTCATGATCTGTCACTTAGAAGCAACAGCTAAAACCAAACAAATAAACAACAAACCTCAAGTTAGAAATGAAAGATTTTCAAATATAGTTGCCATATATTTAATCACCAAACTAAAGTAGGTCAGTAGATGGTATTATTTCCAGATCTTCTCAGCAAATAGATTTTCATCTCAGCAATATATGCAATGTATTCTTTTATAAACACGTTGTTTTACATAATGTTATCTGCATTTTGAGAAACACACCTTTCTATCTGCATGCTTTTTAATACAACTTCCTGGCACTGAGTCTTATACTAACCTGTATAAATTCTGTGAACATGACATTGCTAACTCCATTTTCTTACTTTTTTCTTTGTACTTATGAATGCTTCTTCCCTTTTTCTTATTTGCTTCTTTAGTAACTTTTTCAGTTAAATTAATTCCAATCATTCAAGGATATATTAAAACAGCATTTCATTTTATTCAGCTTTCTTCAACTAGATCTGATGTTTCCTTCCTTTAATTAGTGTCTAAAGTTAGCAGTGCCAGTTGGGATTTTACATAATTAAACAAGGAATGACTAGCACAGTACAGTCTCTTATTATATGATGCCATATAGAATTGTGAATGACTAATCTCTTATAAAATCACTATATAGGTGTTGTGGTTCATAGGACTCTCATCTTGTAACAATAATACAGTGAAAAAAACTTTTCTGATCACTTTTTGTGATCAAGTAATGAAGGATAACTTATTCTGCATATCATTAAGACCATTCATGTTAGAGTCTAAAATGTTGCTTTTATATGTTTAATACTTCAAGATCATGGGATCAAGTCCAAAAGAGAATATAATGCTTAATTTCTGCATGCATAGGACAATGTTGCAAACATATAGCCTCAAGGATCCTCTCTCCTACATCTCTTAAGTTCCAAATCTGGCTTTGCCAAAGCTGGAATTTGTCACATGAAATGGTATAGCAGGAGTCTACAGGAGGGCCTGGAAGATGATCAGAGGGCTCCTTGTTACCGAGTTTGTTTCTGATTTAATTATATTTTAAATAAATGGAGGCTTTGTGTCAGAATTGCAAGTTATATACAAGTGAGCTAGGAGAAATATTTGAGAACTGGTGTTCAGATCTAAGGCTTGGACTTCTGGCATGGCTGTCCACATTCAGTTAGAGCTGGAGGCTTGCAGACACCTTTTCCATGAGGTATGACATATAAAATTCTGACTTAACTCTAGAGAAATAATTTCACAATGCTGACTTTTCACTAGACTAATATGTATAAATGCCTCCATACTTCACTTGTGGTCTGTCATCAAGAAAAGAAGGTCATAATCTCCCTGAAATTATTTATTTGCTGTTCTCCAAGAGCTATAGTGCCCAATATGACCTAGAAGTCAATTGTCACAAGATAACTAAGTGCTTGGACACATCCAAGGAGTAAATCTGGAAGACCTTGCTCTTAGCTGAATAGCTCAATTGGAAATCAAAGCCTTACAAACACAGAGTGTTTCCTAGATAGCAGTTGGTTGTTACATATGATCCCAGGTAATGTTTTTGATACGGCAGTTTGAATTGGAAAAAGTTACTCTGCTTAATATCAAGGTGATATTAGACACTGCAAATCACAGTTTCGGATACGAGCACGTAATTGAACAAATAAGAATCATTAAAGTTAAATAAATTGTCACCAGCTTTCTAATGCTATTCTCTGCTACATGTTTTCTAATTCAGCCATGTGCTAGTGTAAGAGAGCTCTTTTAGCACGCAGTTTTACCCTCCCCTCTCCCTCTCCCCCTGCCCCCTCTCCTTCTCCTCCTCCCTCTCCCCCCTCTTCTTCTTCCTCTTCCCCCTCTCACTCTCCTTTTACCTGAGATTGTTATGCTTGTCACCAAAGATACCAATATAAGAAACTGAATTCAGGCACAGATAACATCAGCAGTACTACACAACCTGCCATGTAGTGACAGGTTGGACAGTAGAAGTAATCAAGAGTCTTTGTTTTCAGAATTCAGGCAGCAATCCTTCAGTAGTTTGTCTGATCATTTAAATTCCTTTATAATTTGTCACAATTACATATTATTGCCTTTTGATCAATAAAAATATAAGTAAAATATGTTTCCTGAACTAATTAGTTAGATGCGACACATTATGGATTGTTTCCTTTAAGCAATTTAATAATTGCTTCTCTTTCTAATTGACCAACTGACCTTCCTAGAGCAAATCAAATTACTGCCATGTATGACAGTGGCACAGACTTCTGATACTGCAACTAAACTAGGCACAATCAGAGCTTTAAAAACTATTGGTTTGGAAATTATGGATAATTTGGTAGTATTACTAATGCAGCAGGGAAGAAGATCAGGACAGCTCCTCTTCCCATAAGGACTGCTACCCTTGTAACCTACAAGAGTATCAAATGTTAGACCAGGCTATCCAAGCCTGCAGCCATACCTAACTATAGTAACATGAAATCCTTTAAAACAGTCATCTGAACTTGTTCACAGGACAAGTCTAGGTGTCCTACCAAAGAACCATACTTCCTCCTACATTGCAACTACGTTGCAGCACTTATTACCCTTAAAGCCATGATTGACTGTAATCACAGGCCCATATTTAGACAAAGCTTTGCTACAAGGAAACACTGGGCTTCATGGTACAGGTATTGAACAATATGACCAAAATCAACCGCTGAGAAGTTAAAAAAAAAAATCAAGCTGGATAAACTTTGGAGTTGAATTCATGAATTCCCCAGGTCATAGGAAAACCGGTTAGAGGAATCAGACCTGTTAAGAACTGGCCTTGTAAGAAGGCACAATAAGGCAGTTGCAACAGGTATTCAGAGAGAGTCAGACGTAAGAGAGGACATGGGAGAAAAACATTAAAAAAAAAATCCAGCTATTTCCAAAATATGGTGTGCATTCAGTAAAGCACAGTAAATACACAATATGCTTTTACCAGCAAGGACAAAATCAAAGCAACTGTAGTGAATACACTGCATGAGGGAGTTGAAAATTCACCTCAGAAAATCAAAAGTGGCAACATGCTGAAAATGCCTGATTTTATACTGAAGTGGAACAAATAATTAGAAGCTGTGAAATGAAGACTACGAAGGTGAATGGTCAGATGTTAATATTATGTAATGATGTAAAGAATTATTTGGATATTAATGAATATCAAAGGGAAAATTATGGGGAAAAATCACAGATTAAGTACTAACAGAACTGCAATTTCTGCAGCAATATTGCCAGATGATCACTGAATAGTTTAGAACAAGCATATCAGTAACCTCAGAGGTGCTGAAAGGATTGTTCCTGAATATAAGATATTAATTTGCAAATGACCTGACACAGCCAAAGAACCTCATTAACAAAAAAGAATAGGTGAAATTCTGCATATGTGAGTCTGCAATATTTCAGAAGCAGTATTTTGTTCATAGTTTGTTTATCCCCACACCAGTGACTTATAGGGTTTTTTAACCAAAAAAGGGCTTGCATTTTTGGTGTCTGAAATTCAGGTCCTTTGAAAATCTCTCTGTCACATAAGTATGATAAGTTCTGATGCCATGCTTGTAGAAGGAGGCTGACAAATCTGAAAGGCTTTAGAGAAAAGTTATGAGATTAATTTGCATTACAGAAAACATCTTATGGTGATAAATGCCTAAAGCCTAAGAAAAAATATTTTGATTAAGTTAAAGGTGAGAAAAGGAAACAGACTTTTCCATCATTTTCTTTTTTTAAAGGAAAATATCTGAGCTTCTGAATCAATCTCCTAGTGAGTCTAGCTGATCCTACAAATAAACATTACGTGATTGTTTAAGTTCACTCCTAGAAATAATCGAGTTGAACTCAGTATACTGAACTGATTTAAATACATTCATAAAGGTTTGTATACATTGGAATATGATTTGTAATATAGATATTATGCATAGATTGTTTACACAAAAAATAATAGCAAGTTAAGAGATACTCTTAGGAAACATACAGGAGAAGAAACACGAAGGCCTTCCAGTGAATGTGTGGACAGAAAAATGGTAGCAGACTATTTCAGTGTGATCACTTTAGCACAGTTGAAGAAATCTCATATGAGGACTGATGTTTAAGGACATGATACATGAACACCTGAGGGGAATTGCAGCAAAGTAATTTAATATAAACTATTTTGTTTAAGTCATTGTAACCCATTTTACATATTTTGCAATCTAAGGAGATGAAATGGTATTTTTATTAGTAATTGCAAATTATTGACAAGAACTGCAGTGGTAGCATACATTCATTTTATCCAAGAAGGCAATTACTATTAAATATTACATGCCTCCAATTAACAATACAAGCATGGATTGTAGGTTAAAATTAACTGTGAATCAGCTAATTCCAAGTAAAATATCATGTTAGAATATTTCTACTTAGTGATTCAGATAAGGTCATACCACAAATATTTATGGTCTACTAAATATGCATCAAATTTAAGCAAACCTAATATGAATGGTAATATGACTAAGTAATGGTGAGGAGATTCATGTGTGATTATACTTCAAGGTATCAGTATAATGTTAATGCTGAGAAAGCCTTTTTTAATTGATTTGATGCAAATGTTTTTGAATGTAATAGAACAACATTTTAAATTGCTATCCCTGTTATTTGAGTATTTTTCTTTTGCTTGGAATATATATTATTTATTTCTTTATAACACATCACCACAAAAGCATTATTTGTGTCCTAACTTTTTTCTCAGTGTGGGGTTCCCTTGCCCAATAGCTACATCTGAGCCAGTCATCCTTATCTTCCTTTAAAGTCAATGCAAAGAAATAGACACTTCAAAGGCTTCATTTGACCTGTTTTAGATGTCAACTTGACATGAATGAATTTCATTCTAGTACTGCTATAGATACAGTAGGGAATCTAAACAATTAGATCAGTTGCAGCTGCTTACAGTGTAGATATCTGACATTAAAGGTGAATGAATAAAGTGCATTTAAAGGCACTTCACAATTTCCTTGATCTTCAGTTGTTTTCTTAATATCACTATTTTGTCCACAGTACCCTGATAAAACTGAGTAGAAGATGGCAAAGGATTCCTCTCATAATAAATAATAAAAGGCAATTTTAAAATCCCTTAACTGTGTGGCCATTTGTTAGTGAAGAAAGTTTATTTTCTCTTACCAATACAGCAGAGAACTAAATAATTTTTAAAAGGTACACAATTTCCAAATAAAGGCCTTTAACATCATAGAATTTCTTATTGTGACACTATATTGAAAGATACTGTTCCTGAAGGACAAAGATTATAGCCTTTCATTATATTTTCTTTACTCTGTCCACTTGGGAAGGTGAAGTAATAAAGCAGCTTGGTGGGAAACTGGTGTCCAGCCAGGATAAACCCACCACAGTGTTTCACCACTTCACTTAACCTGACTATCTTATTATTTAATACATGAGGTTGCACTGCAGTACTGTCTAAGGTTCAAATGTCTTGTTAAGCAGTTTGAAATCTCTGCTTGTTTGAATACACTCTTACTGCTCATCTGTTAGAAAGAAATGGTTTTACAGTGATTTCTGACCAACAGTCCTTTACTCCTCAGTGGGTCATGAAGAGATGTTACAGAAATATGTAGCTGGTCAATAGAAGCCTATTGCTTTTAAAAGGATTTGAATTAAATGCTTGAAGGTGAAGGTGCAAGGCAGTCTACAGCAATCTCTGAGAGATGGCACAAATTAATGCTCTGAAATTTAGAAATAACTATTATAGAAAAAAAAATCAAAACCAAACATCTGTAATTGCAGACTCAAGAAAACAAAGGCAAAAAGGAGCATAATGTAAAATAATGTGAAAATGGGCAATCATACAACAGAGTGACATTTCATCAGGGAACAGAAATCAGTTCTTTCAAGAAGCTTAGTTTGAAAATGATTAATCTTAATACATAATAAGGTCAAGTCCATCAGCAGAGCAAATATTACGCATTCACTGAAAATAAACCAACACCCATTTATGCCAAAAATGTATGGTTTTGTTCATTAGTTTGACATTACTTTAGTTTATCCCAGTTTTGATTTAGTTCCATTGTTTTCTAGTTAACGGTTTTGCCTTGGTTACTGGGATCGCTGCAAAAATAAATCAATTTTTACATTCCCTACAGGTTTGGGTTTGTTTTTTTTTTAAGCTTAGTTT
This sequence comes from Melopsittacus undulatus, assembly GCF_012275295.1. NCBI lineage: Eukaryota > Metazoa > Chordata > Aves > Psittaciformes > Psittaculidae > Melopsittacus > Melopsittacus undulatus. The sequence continues at coordinate 12,444,756 of NC_047528.1, read as the reverse complement.
TGTACTGCAGTCAAGTTGTCCAGAAAATTTGCGAATCTTTCCTGAAGCATTTTGGAGGCAAAGACAGTGACTGGTCAGTCTTGTTAGATCTTACAGACACTGCTTTTCAGTAGAGCTGGCATAGATGCTCATGGCACAGTGCCTGTAGAGAAGGAATGTCCAATACATCAGCTATGAAGGGGATGCAGACTTTGTTTGCCTCTAGCAGGCTGCTCAATAGCTGTTTGGTAAAACAGTAAAAAGTTGTTCTGCCTTTTTCGTCTATGTCATATGAAACCTCCAGAATCATTGACTTCATGAAATCTTTGGTGAAAAGGGAAAAAAAAAGCAAACAAGAAAGAAACAAGAAAAAAAATACAAATAAACAGACAACAAAACAGCCCAAAGAAGAAGGTGTTTAAATGGTATTTGGTCTATGAGAAAATTAACATGAGCTGGCAGTGTGTGCTTGCAGCCCAGAAAGCCAACTGTACCCTAGGCTGCATCAAAAGAAGCAGGACCAGCAGACTGAAGGATATGATCCTGCCCCTCTGCTCTGCTCTTGTGAGACCTCACTTGGAGTATTGTGTGCAGTTCTGGTGTCCTCAACATAAAAAGGACATGGAACTGTTAGAACAAGTCCAGAGGAGGGGCATGTGGATGATCAAGGGACTGGAGCACCTCCCGTATGAAGATAGTGTGAGGAAGTTGGGTCTGTTCAGCCTGGAGAAGGCTGTGTGGAGACCTCATAGCAGCCTTCCAGTATCTGAAGGGGCCTACAGGGATGCTGGTGAGGGACTATTCATTAGGGATTGTAGTGATAGGACAAGGGGTAATGGGTTGAAACTTGAATAGCAGAGGTTTAGACTGGATCTAAGGAAGAAATTCTCTACTGTTAGGGTGCTGAGGCACTGGAATGGGTTGCCCAGGGAAGCTGTGAATGCTCCATCCTTGTCAGTGTTCAAGGCCAGGTTGGACAGGGACTTGGGTGACATGGTTTAGTGTGAGGTGTCCCTGCCCATGGCAGGGGGTTGGAACTAGATGATCTTGAGGTCCTTTCCAACCCTAATTATTCTAAGGTTCTGTGATTCTAAATATTTAAATTAATTTTGGTTAATGGCAAGTGTGCATTTCTCAGCTAGCCTCGTCCTAGGTATCCATCTTATCTCGGGTATGAAAAGTCTCAAGTAAAGGTCCACAGATCTTACTTTGTCTTTGCTTTTTATCTCTATGTGTAACGTAAGAAAAAGAGTGACATGTTAACAGATACAAAAGATATGCATGTATTCGAGAATATGTTCAAAGTTTTTTTACACTGGAGTCTACACTAGTCAATTACATTAACAACAAGAAAAATGCGTATTTTTTGCAATCATTCTAAGAGCTGTGGTATGTAAGTGGTTGGCACACACCTTTACTATAGAATGATGGCTTGTCATTCGGAAAGCACGGAGCCAAACAACCTTTTAGGAGCTGTCATTCAAACTGATGCTGGAACTGTTTTGTTTTGTTTTTCTCATTTGCTTATGCAGTATGAATATTTCCATGGAGCAGTGAATTCCAGCAAGCTTTCACATGAGTCTTAAAGATGTGAGTTCTCTACAGATGAATTCTATCTCATATATGACCTCAAACTGCTTTGCTAGTCATGGAAGGTCCAGCTCAGTATTGTCTTCAGATCTGAAAGAAAATTTTAAAGTGTGGCTCACAGCAGCCAAAACTAGTGGAACAATGTAGGACATTCCTCTTATCTCCAGAAAGAACAGGACATCCTCTGTAGGTGCAAATCACAGTCTTATGGCTAACATACAAATGCAAAGCAGTTTAACTACAGTGGACTAAAATGTTTTCCGTTTTCTCCACACTCTATCTTTCAGCACAGTAATTTGCCTGTAATTTCTGAATGTATAAATTTTTCACAAAATGTTCCTGTTCTTAATGGTCGAATCACAATAACAGTATCGAAAGGGGAACATTTGCAATTCCTCTGCAATTGTTAATGTAAGGAACTTCTGAAGAATAAATGTAATAAATAATTACAATTCATTAGGTTCCCCTCTATGTTCTCTTATCCCTCCAACCTTGTCTGTGGCATTCATCTGTTCTTACACTTTCAGTGAAAGATAGCATGTGTAAGAGGAGAATCTTACGATCCAGATGCTATGTAGCAACAATGATCAGGAGGTGCTTAGCAGGGGAGAACATGCCCTCCTGAGATGATAGACATCAAGGTTTAGAAGAGGAAGATCAGGAGGAATCTGACTGCTTTTGATTTGAACCAGGATAAGAAGATGGAGCTGCTTTCTTCTTTTGTCCCTCTCCATGGAACGATAGCTGCTGAAGCCAGAGCTTTCATTGCATTTGACCTTCAAATGCCACAGTGCCACAAAACCAGATGAAGCAAGTCCCAGTTTGTAGCTGTTTCTTTCCTCTTACATCATATAATTTCAAAAGTCTGTCTTTCATTTTTCCAGGGCACATGTAAAATCAGTATTTTAAAACTAAATTTGATATTTCTTGAGGATACTTTATGCCTGCTACCCGTTAACTATACATGCAGACAAATTCTGTGAACCCGAAGAGACAGCTTGTCATTTAGATACTCTGTCATATCAATAAGCTCATGCTACTGGGGGGGAAATCCTTACTGTTCTCATGCTTCATTTTGACTTTTTCCCCTAAATAAATATCGGTTGCTGAAATACTTAAACCAGCAGCAAAATCCCCTTAGTAATAAGTTCAAAAATCTAAAGCTAGATGTTTAACATTCTGTTTTATGTTCTTCCTACATTGAAGAACCCAAGGCATCCTTAAATGAGTTTTCTATACATAAATCAATACAGAGTTTGGTTGTTTTTTTTTTTTTTTCCTTTCAGTTTCTCTGTGTAATCCAAATTGGTGTCAAAGGGCTTCCCGTCGATCCTGTCTCTGAGAACATGGAAATACATGTCTTTTCTTGCCTTCTGAATAAACTGAAAATACTCCACTTCACAGCCCTACCCTGCAGTAAAAACAATATAGACACGTGGTGTTTACTGCAATACCAAAGTCAAAGGTATTTAACAGCTGGAGGGACACAGAGAAGCTGGAAGTCAGAAAGATAGTAAGATCAGAAGATAATTCAGAAGAGAGAAGACCTCAGGAGGTAGTTGGTCCAATCACCTGCTTAAGGAAGGTCATCCAGAGGGTTACACCAGGTTACTTGGAGCTTCACCTAGTTGGATCTTGAAAACCTCCAAGGATGGACACTGAATTTGTCCAGAAAACTTGTGATCTTCTGGGTACCCTGTGCTACTGCCTAGCTGTCCACAAGGGGAAATGTTTCTCTTTATAATTCTTCCTCCAGTTTGTGCCTGTTTTTTCTTTTCCTCATCGCAACCATCACTTCAAAAAGTCTGGATCCATCTCCATGTTAACCTCCCTGTAGGCACCAGGGCAAAACTGTTAGGTCCCATGAAGTGGTCTCTGCTTCAGGATGAACAAACCTAGCTCTTCCATTGTCTCTCAGAGGGCAAGCTCCCCTCTCCCTTCCCTTGGTGGATCCACCAAATGCTTTTCCTCTACTGGGGAGCCTGAAATTGGACACAACATCAACTCATCATTTCATGGAATAAATGGATCTTATCAGCAGAGACTGTTTTCTGCTAACTGTCCAATCCCTTAATTTTTAACTCTTCAACTTTACCCTATTACCACTGAAATTACTTAAAGAACCTTTAAAACAATTTGAACTTATTATTAAAATAACTGAAATAGAATTAATTCCTTGCCTCAATATTTATAAAGATGCTGCACTTCAAGTGCTGTCAGAGCCACTCAGAATCGGTGTTAAAAGCATTACTGTTTACAGCTTGAGTAAGTGGGCACCCTTTCTTGTTGGCAAATACAAGGATCTCAGGGGACAGCTGTGATATTTAATACACTCTGGTGACAAATTTCACTTCTATTAGACAAATTGTCTAATACAGACACAGTGTGGGCCTAGTTAGATGCAGAAAGACACTATATTTGTAGGTTTAGATTTTTCTCTCATTTACATCACTGAGGATTTTACCAATATTATCTCCTCAGAAATCATGCTTTGAGTAGTCCACTTATTTTGTTGTCATGTTTTGGTCTAAATCCTTTCTGAGCATTCAACCCATTCTACTGAATTAGTACCAAGAAATTAAAATCCTCAGGTACAGGAATATGAGAATCTCAGGCCTTCCACATGGACTGTCTATCTAATAAGGTTCTGACAGTTCAGTAGGTAATTCCACTAAGTCCTTTATGTACCATGTCTCTATGAACTGATTCTCTCACATATTTCGTGTCACTGAAAAAATGGAGTTATGCAAATATAATCCCACATGCAGATCTCTTTCCTTGGGCTTTTCTTATCTAAATAGGCAAAGCCTACTGATGCAGAAGGTTAACATAATATATAGGATTTTCCAACAGCCTAATGCTGTGCAAAGCATAGTGTATAAGGTAGACAAATATGTACCTGATGAAAAGTGCTGGTGATAAAGAAAATAAACTAAAATTATTAGCCTATCTGTTGAAACTGTAGATAAAAGGGGTCAAATTAATCCCTTGTATCATTCCATTAACATTACAGTGTATCACAAAAGGTGAATTTAACAACTGTATATTCTGCTGAGAACTGAATGATATTTATCACTTTACGACTCTACTTTTGTGTCAGAATCAGTATTACTGAAAAGCAGCAAGAGAGTATAAAACACCCATCGCATGTGAATGATACATATATATGGAATGCTTATAATGGGGAAAATATTCTCAGAGAATAATAATTCACACACACACAAAAATACTTTCTGGGTTTCAGATCTGAGTGCCAGCCAGACGCATTACTGAGAAGGGGCTCAGCTGATCACCAGTCTGTCCAGATTCTGCCACCGTTCTTCAACCTCCATAAAGTGAATCTTGCTTTTTACGATATGGAGTGTACAGAAACCAGTACACTGCAGGTCTACATCAAAACCAGACTTTGTGCAGGGGGATTAAAAGGGTTTCTATGGCCATCCTGTTTGCAAAGCAGTTCTGCATTTTCTGTTATGTACAAGTACACTGACAAGATCATAAGTCTTTCTGAGAAATAACTTGTTAATGTGTTCAAACACTCTCTCAACAAAAACAGTGTTTAAAATATGTGGGTATGTAAAAGTATGAAATCAGAATTAGTACTACAGAGGAAAACCACTCAAGAGCTGTTGCTCTACACAGTATGCACCTATGAGGCACAGCAGGTTTTGACCTTCAGAAGCTGGAAACGCAGAATAGCTTTACCTTGTCCATAAGCATGGCTCTCGCTTCAATCTGCACATGGCACCAGAATGTAAGAATCCATACCTGCATACTCACAAAAATAAACCACCAAACTGTATTTTTCATCCACCTTGGAAAGAGAAATTATATCCATATTTTTCCCTGGCTTTGACCACTATATGTGTGTGTACAATTATGAGAAGGAGCACATATCCATCTTTTATTGTTTTGTCCTCATACAAAAGAAAAACAACAGCTTCTGCTGAAGCTACATCTTCTGCATTATTTTCCTGTTTGGAGTACATACAGTAGGTGTGGATGGCCAAATGTGACTCAGAGTTATCCAGCTTACTATTCATTGTAAATTTATTTGAATTCAGAATTGGAACTGCTGCCTGGCATTTGCCAAGAACCTCTTCTCCTCCATAAAACTGTCACAGCATAATTTAGGTCAGAAGGGACCTCTGGAGATCATTTACAGCCCTTTGCTGAAGGCAGGACCAACTTTGATCAGGCTGCCCTGCCTGATCAGGTTTTGAATCTCCCCAAGGAACCTCTTTTCCAGAAGAGTAGGGTTAGCAAACTGCCACTTGGGGCCAGAAAATTTAGGACTAAAGTGTAAGGAAAATAATAAGTTACTAGTAAATTTGATTATGTTAATGACCACTTCATGTCTAGATGTCTGAATTTGTTTTATATGGTTAGACATGGCAAGGTTAGTACAATGATTGTCACAGAGAACAGATCAGGAATTTCATATGCAGTTGACTGGAGAAGATAAAATGTGTGAAAGTCAATTTCAGATATCCCATGAGTAAAAAGATGGTATGTCAAAGTCAAGCAGCTAATCAGACTACATACCCTAAGGTATACCAATAAATCAAGTTGTCATGAGTGCTCCTAATGAACCGCCATTTGTGAAAGTTTTACCTTTACTGTCTTCAGCTATTATTCAGCAAGTGAGTAACTGCCATATTACCCTCAACAGAAAATGTAAGAGTCAAAAAAATTAAATGACATTTTTAAACAAACACTAAGTGATAAATATAGAAATGACCATAGCAACAATCTACTGCAACTCCTGTGTAACATGAACTATAGAACTATAGGATTTCTCTAAATGGTGTTTAAAATAGACACGTCTTCCAGGAGGAAAAAAAGGGGAAAAAAATAAAAAAAAGAAGAAAAAGAAAAAGAGAAAAATCGGAGAAAAACAGCATTACTTTCTTAGCCAAGTTCTTCAGGTTTTTTTTCTCCCTGTGAAGCTGCAGCTTATTCCAAGTTATAAAAATACCTTTAAGTTTCAAATGCTGAATTTTCTTATTGCTAGATTACACTTTTATTGTCTATGTATCAGTGCATCAATAACTTTCCTTTGTAGAGCTAACCAACACAATTCTTTTTTTTTAAGAAAAAATCCCTATTTTATTGCTTATTCCTCCAAATCCTCTGCAATGTATCAACACCCCTTTTAATTGGTAGGCCTCAGAAGTGACAGGGTGGAAAGAAAGATCAGGAATCTTCATAATGTTAAATATAGAAAGAGTAACAGATATTTTGTTAAGAGCTCTAATAAAAAATAGAAGCTAAAATAACTCAAAATTGTCATTCCCTTTGATGAGAAGTGCCATGACCAAGGAGAGGCACACTGCTGCCAGGAGATGATACACAGTGCAATTTGAGCCACAAAGGAGCAAGAAAGAACGTCACCCCAGGAAAATTTGTACTGAATCCTAAAGCTAATGAGTGCCAATAATACAAGATCTCTTTCATCCTATTAGAGAAAGGAGCTGAAAACTCCTGATCTTGCTAATTCTCTCATGCTGTGTGGCAGGAATAGGTGGATTTATTATTTTTTTTTTTTAGATTCCTCTCACAGGAATAGACCGAAGACCTTGCATCCACTAACTCTTGGGACATTTTAATATTATTCTATTTAAAATCTTCGTAAGAACTGCACTTTTTAAACTTATCTAGCTGAAGCACACAGGAGATGGTCTACTAAATTCAACATTTTACATCTGTTCTAAAGTCTAGATTCTAAAAGAACAAAGGATTCATTTTCTGACTGTAGTTTGTGGTCAAATTTGTATAGGAGGAACCAAACCCTTGAAAGTTCAGAGTAATCTCAAGATGCAATCACAAACAAATTCTGTTGAGTTTCACCTGTGAATTTCTTGGTGAGGGCAAACTATTTAAGACTTAAATTTATAAAAGCAATCTGGAGGCTAACAGTAGGCAATGACTACTACAACACTTTACACATTCTGTTGGTTTGGATCTCCCTCACATTACATGTTCTTGATGTGCTTCTCAGTCTTGGAATCTGACCCTATTATCTAGCTCAACTACTGCTTTATAAAACCTTGGAAAACATGATCACTGCAGACACAGTTAATAGCATAAATAGATGGCAAGTAAGGCAGTCCTATATAAAATGGTATTAAGTACAAAGGTCTGGGAATAATAACTTACTCAGAAGTTTCAAATCTATACATCTATGTATATATATATGTATACATGTGTGTGTATTTATATTAATATTTATCAGTTAGATAAATATAAGCATATGATTGTATTTTAAATACACACATGTGTGTATATATATACATATATCTACACACATGGCTGTTGTGACGTTTCATTTGGTGACTAGCAATGATTTCAACAGGGAGACTGTCCACACTAATCTCAGTTCACACTGTTAGATCAAGACCTATGTGCGTACAACATGATATACAAAAGAAAAGTAGTAAACTGCCAATTTTAGGCTATCTAATCAATTACAGCACAGCCAAAAAAGTGGTGTTACACCACTGTAAAAATCTGCTACAGGTAGGCTGAAAAAAATGAGTTCATACTTGTGAGGAGCTGCAGGGAAGGGAATAAAATGATACATGTGCTATGATTACTACAGAGAGGTGAATTATCAGCTTCTTGCATTCTTTTAAGGAAGAGTTTGTGAGATAAGGAGCTGAAGATAGGGGGATAAAAATCCACTGGTGTAAAACCAGAAAACATTACGTTGTGCAAATTCATGCAAATAGAATGAGGGTTCATACTCCTTATGATTATCAGAGATTTCTTCCTCATGATAGTTATGACAACAATGCATAGCAATTCAGGATGAAAGGAAAATTACTGCAAAATACATTCACAGACTGCCTAGCGTTACCTTAATGCTCCCAATAGTGCTATATTTATTGAATACCTGAAGAAAAGTTCAGTATGAACTGGCATTGCTTGAAAGAATGAACAGCTAAGAAGTATATAAGAATAGTGCTTTTGTTGTTAATTGGGGTTATTAGAAACATTTTTTCCTCAAGCTTCCTTTAATATTTTCTGGTGCTTCTGAATATGAATGTAAAGAGTGACAGAAGAAGTGGGAAAGAATCATAATGTGGCAGAGAAATGATGCAACTTTTTCTGTCGAGTCATATTTGTAAGTGTATGTGGAAGCAGAGTGCCTGCTTCTTTAAGGACATCTCAAGGATCTTTTTCCGTACAGAAAGGGATAATAAGACAAGCTATAAGCCATAAACAAAACATACAGGGCAGTGATAAGAACCAGACCTGGTCAGATACATTAGTTGATGAGGGCAAGTGAAATGGTGAGACCATTTATTCCAGCAAGGTTATCTTATGGGGGATCTTCTCAGCAGGGAAACTAAAGGAAAAAAGGGGCCTACTCTAATAATTTTTGCACAAGTAATTTTTGTGCCGTGGGCCTCAGAGCTGGATGTACTTCTCCTGATGGAGGTCTCATGAGTGCAGAGTAGTGGGGGAGAATCACCTCCTTCAGTCTGCTTACCATGCTGCTTTTTATGCCGCTCAGGACACAACTGGCTTTTTGGGTTGCAAGTGTACATTGCCAGCTCATGTCCAATTTTCCATCTACCAATCAAGTTTGCTAATGACACTGAACTGGGAAGTACTGTTGACTCACTTGAGGGACAAGAGGCCTTGAAGAGAGATCTAGACAGATTGGAGCATTATAATAAGCAATGGTGTGAAATTTAACAAGATCAAATGCAGATTCTGCACCTGGGACAACGCCAGGCACAAATACAAACGTGGACAGGAGTGGTGCTCACGGCCAGGTTGGACAAAGCCTTGGGTGGCATGGGTTATTGGGAGGTGTCCCTGCCCATAGCAGGGGGGCAGGAACTAGATGATCTTAAGGTCCTTTCCAACCCTAATTGTTCTATGATTCTATGATTCTAAGATCAGCTGTGCAGAAAGGGATCTGAGGATGCTGGCTGACCAGCAGACTCAATACAAGTAAGCAATGTGCTCTGGCAGCCAAGAAGGCAAACTGCATCCTGGGGTGCATCAAACACAGTATGACCTGCTGTTCAAAAGAGGTGATTGTTCTGCTGTGTTCAGCATTGGTGTGGACTCATCCTGAATACTGTGTGTAGTTTTGGGCTCCACAATTTAAGAGGGATGAGAAAGTCCTTGAATGCACCCAGAGGAAGGCAAAAAAAAAAAAACCTGGTGAAAGAGTTGGAAAGAATGTCCTGTGAGGAGCAGCAGACTTTGGGTTTGTCTAGCTTGGAAAGAAGGAGTCTGAGAGGCTACATCATTGTGCCTACAGCTTCTTGAGGAGGGGAAGTGTAGAGGTAGGTGCTGAACTCTTCTCTCTGGTATCCAGGAAGCATGGAAACAGTTCAAAGCTGGGCCAGGGGAGAGTCATACTGAACATCAGGAAACGTTTCTTTACTGAGATGGCAAAGAGTTTTATTTTTGCAAGTCTTACATTCCTCCAGCCAGCTCTATCTTCTACTTCTTTGTAAAATGTTGAAACTATTTTCCTTTAAATCCCAGAATCCTAATGGTTGGAAGTAAATAAAATACACTGTAGTGCTATCTGCTTACTGAGACTGTAATTACCATACCTTCAACACCTTTTTGTCTTAACATGCATTCATGAGATGAGAATGATGAGGTAGCATCCACAAGAGCTTCCACAGGAACGGAAAAGAAAAATATGATTTATATAAATTAAAAATGTCTACTTTTACCAAGCAAACTATGCAAAGAACCTGCACAAAAGTAAATAGAAGTTTTATAAATAAAACCTTAAGTGCCTAAATGCATTCTCATTTCAAGCAGTAATTTGAGGAGTCGAAGTAGAAACATTGTCTTTGCAACCATTATAATTAAAACACTGAAACTTGTAAACCTTTTATTACAGACTTTTGTTCAAAATGCCTATCCTTAATGGAAAAGAAAGGTATTTCTGCTTCTTGTAATCTGTGCTATCAGAGAGCTACACACAGTGAATGCAATGTTACCCCCTGGTAGGTACTTTACTTGTAGGCTATGTCCATAAAATACAGAAAAAAATATCATATCTGTAATTATTTCAAACTAAATTTCAGGTATTGAATCATGTAAAACTTTCCAAACCTGAATGTTTATTCACAAAGTGATGTGCACCTTAGAGAACTCAAGTCAGCAAACGAGACCCTTCTAATTGCAAAACAATCCATAAATACAAATTCCAGATTGCGTGTCCAATAGATGTGAAAAATACAGATCACACTGAGCTATGAGATGCTTACTAATGATTTAGTTGGGAACCAGATGTCAAGATGTTGCCTGTTGGCTTTCATACTGAAAATCAATGTCTATGGTTCCACCTGTGTCCTCACAGAGACAATAATTTTTATCACTGAAGAATATGAAATGTCTTTAATACACAGATTACCTGTACTTAAATCTCTGCCTATTTATTTACTTTTTAGCAGGAATTTCTGACAGCAAATGACTTAAATAAAAAAAAAAACAAAACCAACAAATTAAGATAATATGGATATACAGATAACCAAGATGAGAAGCTATTTGAAAAAGCTTTTTCACAAAGCCACATTACTGGTGGAAAGTAAGTTTCCGTGATATCTGGTTTCGTCTTCTGGAGTTCTATGGCAATTTTGTTTTTTTTCAGTTCAGGATTAAAGTCTGATAGAACTATTTTAACCTCACTGATTTATGAAATTAGTGCTTTCCAGCTACTTTGTGACATTGTTACAGTAGTGCCAAATGCGTGCCAACACTGTGGTGCTCACAATGAGCAGTATATCAAAACTTAACATGACTTTGCAGGTCACAAATTGTTAATTCCCCAAAAGGTGACCCTGATTGAACTAAGTTCAGTATAAATATTTCATCTCAGTATTAAGGTAGATTTGTGCAAAACCATAAGCAGAATATTCTGGAACCTAAAACATTTAGAAAATGTGGACTTTTCTTCCAGCATATTGCAGCACTGACCTAGTTTGCATGCATTTTCTTAGCAACCTCAGACATATCATTAGTCTTTCCTTAAAAGATATAAATCATAATTACAATCTGGAAACAGTATGAGTTAAAATGGGTGAAAGCATTTTAAGACCATTAATAGTGCATGCATAGAGCTATACGACAGACACCATTTACAGATTTTTCAGCTGGTAAATCACAAACACTATTTCTTGCTTTTAGAAAGGCCTGGGTTTACGTTTTTACATCAGTGACTGATGTGCTTGCCTTGACTTTCATTAACTGAGATAAGAATAAACAACAACATAGATGCAATGTACTAGAAAACCCATCATATTTCAGGATACTCAATAACATTAAAATAAAAAAAAAAGGAATGAAACTTGGCAGCCCTAACTGAAGTAGAGGGGGAAAGCTTGTCTATTTAAAAATAGAAACCATTACGTACTTTACCTATTTCCAAACATTTCTGTAGGAAGCAAAAGGACTGCAAAGCAAGCTTACTAGATAGGGTTCTGAACAATTTATTGGATATACAAAACAACTGATGTGAGGATTCATTATTATTTTCAAATAGCATGACTCCTCAAACAAGGGATAAGCAATTTTAGGCACTGTTATGCATCTAAATGTATTACCTAGAAAAACATATACTCTCCAAAAAATAATTTATCTGGTAGAGATCTCTCTGTCTTTCTCTGTATACCATGTAATTTCTTCACACAAACACTATGTTACTTTAGAAAATAATATATGACTGCTTTGACAATACATGATTAAGAAGCCTATAGGAAAGATGGGGAGGGACTCTTTATCAGGGAGTGCAGTGATAAGGCAAGGGGATAGTGGCTTGAAGCTGAAAGAGGGTAGATTTAGATTAGATATTAATAAGACTATTTACTGTGAAATTGATGAGGCACTGGCACAGGTTACCCAAGCAGATGTGTATGCCCCATCCCTTGAAGTGTTCAAGGCTAGGCTGGAGCAATCTGTTCTAATGGAAGTTGTCCCTGGCTGTGGCAGTGTGTTGGAAATGTATGAGCTTTGAGACTCTTTCCAACCCAAACTATTCTCTGATTCTATGATGCTATGATCCTATGATAGGAAGGCAATAGCCTTCCATTTGTAAACTGTAAAGGAATACAGTAGACATGGTCAGGAAACAAAGAAGACAGTAGTACACTAAGATGGCAGTGGAATTCAGAAGATTTGACTGAATAAAGACTGTCTTAAATCTCAAAATCTAATCTTGCAGTCTAGATCACAGTTAATTGCTGTTATATTAATGAGTGAGAGAGATGGTTGAGACCTCATAATAAATGGCAAATATTTAAGTAGAAATGTGTTTCTGGGCAGAAATTTATCCAGGGAGCACCTGTTTCATTATAGTGTGTTCTGCAATAATGGTTTAATAATTTAAAAGGGAAAGTACTAGCTACTGAATTATCAGTAGAACTTCATACTCAACATGCTGTAACAATTTGACATTCAAAGCCTTGACCCATTTTTTTATGAGCTAATGGAGTAGCAATTTAAGTTATTTACCCTCTAGATATATAGCACTTCCTAATTAAAAAAACAAACAAACAAAAACAAAACAAAAAAAAAAAAAGAGCATTTTGCCAATGGATATTTGCACTATTAAGAACTCCATCCATTACTAGAGACATAAAAGGTAGCAAATACGGTGAATAAGATGGCCAACACTCTCTGTTAGAAGATCCTGTTTCAGCTACTGCAGGTTTTAATTAAAACATAACTAAATATTCATTTACTCTCCTAAGGCTGCAGAAAGTTAAGGATGGAAAAATCATGTTATAGAAGGTATTGAATAAGGAGAGAGAAAGGAACTGAGGTTAGGAACCTGGAAGTGGAAAATGTGAGATAGAGTAACTGCAGACAATGAAATAAATTGAGCAGAGAAACTAAAAGAGAGCTAGAAAGATGTCACTTGTTTTTAGTCAGAGATGATTTCAGCAACTAAAGAAACCACAAATGGGATTAGCGACATAATAGATAGAAGGAGAGAGATCAGAAACCAGATGCAGGATTAAGATATGACTGATACAAAGGCTGAGAAAAAAAATTGGTCAGAGTGATGAACAGAAAAGTGATCAGTTCTGGCTCCACTATGCATATGGGAAAAGCAGATCTTCCTGAGTTCACGTACAGCTCCCCAAATTACTGAATATTTTATATTAATCTCTTATGTCTTAGTTTTCCATTTATAAAAAGGAGATAGTAATAACTATTCACTTCACAGGGACATTATATAAATAAACGTATTAATGTTCATGAAGTACTTGGATGCTGTAATGATGAGCACCATAAAAAGCTTCCAAGAAAATTAGTTTTGTCTTTAGAGTAGGTTTTGAATACTCTGAATTAATGAAGGTGGGCCTGTGTACTGAACAATAGCAAACAGAACATTGGTTGGTAAGACAGCAGTATTTTTTCTGTGACCTGAAGGAGTTCAGGGGGTCTAATGTAAAAAACCCCAAAAGTGATTGTGTGACAAACCCATATTGTAAGAAAGACTCTTGGAAGCAAGGGGAAATGGAGATTGTTTAGACGACAAAGCCCTCCTCCCATTTCTTTGGATGTCTGACCTTGCAGTTCAAACAAAATTCATTGTAATATTTAATGCATAGTTAGACACAAAATATGCAAGTTTTTGACTGAATGTATTGCCTTTAAATTAGTGTGGTATATGGAGTGGGTAGGTGGGTGTGCTCAGGATTAACATATTAATAGAATCCTAAGGGCATTTTTACATATTTCCATGCTTCATGAGGTATAGGGCTGATACCAAATTAAAGAGTTTGGCCGGTTTGGGGTTTTCTTTTTTATCATTATAATTGTTTTGCTCTGTATGTTTGTATATGGAGACAATTGACAGTATGTTTTATAGAGAGGATTTGCTCCTTTTTATATATGTCCATGTTCTAGGAAACCAACTTCTGATATCTGACTTTCAAATTCAGTACAGAAGAAGCTATGAATCTCTGTGTCCTGGTGTGCAGATGTAACGCATCTGCCCAATCTCTGAATTTAAGACTATCATGCTTGGGGATTTGATGTTATCTTCACATGGTGGTCATCAGAGGATTCTTTTGATGTTATCATTACCCCTGGTGAGGAAATTTTGTTACAACTTTTTTTTTTTAATTTTATCCTCAAAATAATTACAAGAAACAATGCAAAATAACAGTGATATTGCTTTGATAACACTTCCCAGCTGTGCAGCATTGGATAATTTGATTGATTTTATCACTGTGCCCTGAACACTAGTGAAAATATCAAGAAAAAAAAAAGGAGAAATTGTCCCTGGAACTGACACTGTTCTGAAGTTATATCACTGAAGTACTAAACTTTATGAACAGAATTCAGGGATGTTGTAGAAGCCTCATATCAACTAGTACATTTTGAGTGTGGATTTACTTTTACCAGTCTTGTCTTCTCCCATCCCTAAAAAGAATGCTTATCTTTCTGTTTCTGGTATCTCACACTTCATATGGCTTTATAAGCTATTCTGTCCTTACAGAAAATTAAAGAAAGGCAACCACAGAACTTAAATTCCATCCCATCATATTTTCTTATTAATTCTTATTAAGATAGCTGAAAACTTATCTCCTTTTTTTTTTTTTTTAATTTCCTTTGTCCATATAACTTGGCTTTGACTTCTGCTAATTATCCTTGTATTTCAAAACCTTCCAGATGTTTTCTCTGATGACCAATCATGTCTTTCATTCATTGTGGTCTTTTCTTAAACTTGGTATCTCTGAATTGTCATTACCTTAGCTAGAACTCAACTCTTTCCTAGAAGCTTTCCCACCTAAGCTCCAAACTTTTATATTCAGTGCTGTTCCTGAGTAGGTCAGCTTTAATGCCCTGTTCACTTTTCTAACCCTCCTAGCCTTGTACCATCATAAGTACCTGCACACCTGTGCTTATTAATGGAAGATTAACCTGTCAGACAAGTTTGTTTCTCAACCAGATCAGAAGCTTCTCAGGAAAACCACAATATACCTGTGTCAGGATAATGGAGGGAGCTTAGTGAGGGCAGGAATGCTATGGCAGCACCACAAATACCATGCATAATATTTCAAGTAAAACTACACCTTTAATTTGAAAGAAGGTAGATAATGGTCAACACAATCTGCAACAGCTGTAAGGCTGTAGGTAGGAAGGTGATCTGGTAATTGGCAGAAGTTAATCTGAGTCTGAACCTGCAACTGAAATTTTGAAAGTGTTGTCTGGTCTTTGCACAGAATCCTCCTTTAGCCTTTTAAAATTCCTCCTACCTCCTATTTAGTTACTCTTAATTATTGTCATGTATATTTAAATGTCAAGGCTAATGGTTCATTAGAATGATAGATTAGATTGTGAAAGAGGTAAATAGGTTATAGGCAGGTTAAACACCAGGCTTCCAGTCCTGCAGAAAAATGCACAAAGCTAAAATGAGAAGTCAGTAAATGTACTATGCATCTTTAAATGATTGTGGTAATTACATTTCAAACTGTGTCTCCCTACATGACTGAATTCTATTAATAATTCCACAGAACACAAAATATAAAATGTGTTGTTTAAAGTACATTTTCAGAGTTAAAGACTGGGAAGAACTTAAAACCTCAGAATAGTTTCTTGGCATCAAAACTTATGTAGCAATAAATGAACTTGACAAGATTAATAAATCTCATTTCCATTTGAATACTTTGAAATAATCATAACTTTTTTGGTGCTTGATGGATACAAAGATCAATGAGGTTGAAGCTATGCTTTTGTGCAATTCAAATGGAATGAGATAATAAATGTTGCTTAACGGAGTACATCCAGAATTGATACTCATTTCTGAAGCTACTAAGTTATTATAAGGAGAATCAAATTTGCACTGTATTGATGTATAGTGCCTAATTAGGGATCTGACCTCAACTTTTCAAGCTGACTTCATTTTAATACTAACATGCAAAAGAATAAACGCTTCTGGGTTGCTGCTTTAGATCTTTTTGAGTTTTTGCTCTCAGCTTTGTCAAAATGCCCCTCTCAGGCTGAGGTAATATGTGATTTTACCACAGAAAAGTCAAGTGGATGAAGCAAAGGAAAGTGTTAGTTGTTTGTTAGGACACATGTGGAGTAACCAGACTCTTTTAGTAAACAAGGAATGTCTAAAATCTTTGCCTTATAGAATATCTCTAGAACACCGTGCTTGTTACTACCATCTTCCTGTATTCCTGAGTGCCACCCATAAGACTTCATGTGCATCTGGGATTCTTAAGACTTAGTCTCCTATCTTAAGATGTCTGTCCCATATATTTTATAACCATATATTTTATAATCAAGATGCAGACTAAGAATTAAGGAAGGAAGAACACAGACTATTCTAAAATATGTATAGCTTTGTTTAGTGCTTTTCAGCATTAAAACTTTTCATAATTTTCTTCACATAGTAGAAGTCATGAAATTACAATATTTCATACAGCTATGGCTTGTCTGAAGCACATATTGAAAATGCAATGTATGGATTTCCCCTAGTATTCTGAGGACTCACAATTCAAGATACTCACATTTTCTCTATACTAACACAGTAAAAAATCTCCTGTACTAGACTTTCTTCACAGACACTGTCACAGTGTTAGAAGTATCCACAGGATTCTCTGGTAGGAACACAGCCTTGTCACATTTTGGATGTTAGCAGGACTGACAGGAGCCATTTCCAAAAGACTCCATGTCTTGGGGGATAAAAGAGTTTACAGGTATGGATATGGACCTATTCACATGATTTGTTCTAGTGCTAGGGAACATTTAATTTACTAGCCTAGACACAGAACTCCTTTTGGACCTGACAAGATACTCATTCGAGGCAGCAGAGAGAAGATAAAAGAGAATTTTCCCACTTTCTCCTTCTTTTCAATGAAAGAAAGCATTTGCTCATGTCAGTAGGAAAGACTTGGGATTCCTCTGCTCTCTAACTGATCTAATACAGGGGGCAAGGCAATTGGTCTGGATGTTGTCTTCACAATTTTAGATGACCTCTCAAATGCTGATTTCATTTATTTCTCAAGACATACTTTCAGGCTTAGATAAAAGTTTCACTTATGTAAAGCAAGGTTGAAGGGAGATTTCAATCAAAAATTCACTATAGCCACAAAGATGATCCATATCTATCTTTTCCAACAGGAAAGCTTCTTTGAGAACTGCTGGGTAAAAGGACTTGCAATGACTTTGTTATTTTTAAGGCATGAAGTTTATTATTCTAAGCTATTTATTTACTTTAAGAAAGAAAAGATCAAGAAATGAATGGCAGAAGGCTTAATTAAGCCTATTATGTGTCTGTCACAATGACAATATGGTAAGTAATCCTGACAGACTATTTCAACTCTTGCTTTAGAAAATCCCATGTTTAACAACAACAAAGAATTTAAGCATGTGCTTAATTTTAAGCACGTTCATCATCCTATCAACTTCAAAAAGAGCATGCAAATATTTTAAAGTTAAATACTTTGCTAGACTAGGGCCAAAGTTCTTGGTACATTACACCACTGAACTCAGTTGCATAAACTGAATGTTTTTATAAGGAGATTAATATCAGTACAGCTAAAATTTAAATAACTTGTTTTTTTTTCCAAAGCTGAAATTAAACAAGAAGTTCTAATTTGACTCAAAACCTCATTTGTTACTAATTTTTAATAAGAAAAAAACAACCCCCAAACCTATCCTATCTTTCAGTTTAAAATTCTTTCTGATTCTTAAAAAAAGAAAGAGCTAGATTTGCAGAATTGTAAAGTAGATTTGTCCAAGTGTTTGAACATTTAAGTGGGAAACTGTGGCCTGGGGCGGGTGTTGGGGGGGGGGAGTGGGGTGTTGATCCATGAAACTTAAAACCTTAGCCTTGAAATCTATTTTTTAAGAAAGATCTCACAAAATCTTGTGAAAATGCCCCAACTTGAACAAATAAATAATGGAAGAGTTAGGAAGCAGTCTTCACATCTGAACTAGAAGTCAGACCCCTTCCTTCAGTAAGGTAACACAATTTCTTCATTCTTCATTTAAATGAAAGTCTTTGTGGAGTGTGACAAAAATTCATATTAATATCAGGTTCACTGAATTATATCCTTCAATTAATAAACTATTTATGAATATAAAATGCAACCAGTCCTACATAATACTAATTTCTCCTGGCACGTGCCCCTGGGTTGAAGGTGTCTCTTAAGCATGCATTTCCTAAAAACAGTAACTTGATATTATGCAGAAAAAAACCCTGAAAGTTTTATAGTACAAATTACTATTGCAGCTACAGCTATTCTTAACCAACATAGTAACATAATTTGCTGATGCCAACCTCATGAAGTTTAACCATGCAAAGTGCAAGGTCCTACACCTGGGTCAGAGCAATCCCAGGCAAAGCTACAGCTTGGGCAAAAAGGAAATTCAGAGCAGCCCTGTGGAGAAGGACTTGGGGGTGTTGATCAGTGAGAAAATGAACATGAGCCAGCAGTGTGCACTCACAGCCCAGAAAGCCAACCGTATTCTGGGCTGCATCAAAAGAAGTATGACCAGCAGGTCAAAGGAGGCAATCCTGCCCCTCTACTCTGTTTTTGTGAGACCTCACTTGGAAGTATTGTGTGCAGTTCTGGTGTCCTCAACATAAAAAGGACATGGAACTGTTACAACAAGTCCAGAGGAGGGCCACGAGGATGATCAGGGGACTGGAGCACCTCCTGTATGAAGACAAGCTGAGAAAGTTGGGTCTGTTCAGCCTGGAGAAGAGAAGGCTACGTGGAGACCTCATAGCAGACTTCCAGTATTTCAAGGGGTACTACAGGGTTGCTGGGGAGGGACTATTCATTAGGGACTATAGTGATAGGACAAGGGGTAATGGGTTGAAAGTTAAACAGCAGAGGTTTAGGTTGGATATAAGGAAGAAATTCTTTACTGTTAGGGTGGTGAGGTACTGGAATGGGTTGCCCAGGGAGGTAGTGAATGCTCCATCCCTGGCGGTGTTCAAGGCAGGTTGGATGAAGCCTTGGGTGATATGGTTTAGTGTGAGGTGTCTCTGCCCATGGCAGGGTTGTCGGAACTAGATGATCTTATGGTCCTTTCCAACCCTAACTATTCTATGATTCTATATTGTTTTGATGGTTTCAGAGCATAGCAATGCCCAGATTAGGCTGTATTACAGGATGATCAGGGATGTTTTTAAAAATGGAAGTACGACTAGTTGCATTTTGATTTCTTTTCATACTTCACCTGGTTCTCATCTTTTACAGTAGTTAATACTGTTTTGCTATACGGTTTATAAAAAAATGTTGATATTGTAACATGATAAAACATTTTGTTACATTGCATATTCTGGAATTAATGTAAGAAATTAAGTTTTTCCCTATGCTTAGTGAGTTGTAATTAAATAAATGCTTTAAAAATAAATACTAGGAAATTATGAAGTAAACTTAACAAGATGTCCAGGGAGCATGATTACAAGAAAGAAAACATGGATCGTTAAGCTCATTTCTTAAGGAGCCAAATTTGGTTGCATGCTGTCAGGAGTGTGCTGTAATGGAATGGGCAGTGCACAGGCTGTCTCACCAGAAAACTATTGATTTATATGTCTGCACCATGGCTGACTTCTTATTCACTACATCACTGGAAAGTTATGGTAGCTCATTAACTGGAAAAGGACATTCAAATTGTAGCTAATCAATAACCTTCTCTGTAGTTTAAATGAGTAATTAGATTGAATAGAAAAGAGGAAAACGATACAAAGAAGCCAGTGACAATCAGATTAACAAAAATGCAGTAATGAGTTCCATAAATGATAGGTGAGAAGTTATTTTCCCCTAACACTTCTCTATTTTTTTAGCCCAGAGGGTAAATATCATAGACATGGTAGTCTTCTGAAAGGTTAAATAATCCACAGACAGAGAAAAGCAATTCTGTTTTGTGACTTAATGGAATACAGAGATTGGACATATGGCAAAGGTAAGCACAAAATACATCCAAAGTTGTAGCCAAAGTTGTATCACACTGCTCCAAAGCGAGGCTTTGTAACCCAGAACAATAATATGCAGACAGGTAGATTCAGTCAGTTTGGAAACGCTATTTTTTCCAATCGTCCATGTTCAAGTCCCTTATCCTTTTTTAGCCCATGTAGAGATGCCAAAGTGGCGAACATTGAGAAATATTAAAGTTTAATTTTGAAATTCTCCTTTTAGCTTACACAAATTTCCAGCAGGAATGAGAGGATATGAGAGACTAAACTAAAACAATGTAACAAGGTATGTGTGCTTAATGCCCAAGTTACTTCATAAAACTCTTACATTTTGTTATTAAGTTTCATACCCTCAAAACATTTTTGATGTTATGCATTTCTATAAAATTACTAGATGTTGAACAAAGTTGGGTTTTTGCTTGCAGCAATTATAAGTTTGCTATTGTTATTATTTGGCTGACGCTCTTGCCTGCATATATGCACATTTCTTCATGATGCCGTAAAAAGTTAAGCTAGAAGAACTATGTTTCTGTTTTCTATTTCCATTAACTGCAGAATCTTTAAAGAGGTGCTTGGGATTTGAGTAACTCTTCCATAGAGATAGCCACACCCAGAAATACAAAATTCATTAATGTTAAGATGGGCTAAAGGAATGCAATAATGATCTCTCTAATGTTCTCACATTTTAATGAGCTGATTAGAATCTTGTTAAGAAAATATTCTTTGCATGTAAACTATTACTTGTGTTTGTGAAGTATAAATCACATTTGAAATTACCAAATTGATAGCTTTTTTATCTTTACAACAACTTGTTAAATCCAAATGTGTGAAATGTGACTTTAAACATATGATTTTTGTAATAAAGAATTGGTGCTTTGAGCAACCTTGCCTAGTGTCCAGGGAAGGTGTCCTTGCCCATGGCAGGCGGGATGAAACTAGATGATCTTTAAGGTCAATTCCAACCCAAAGCATTCTATGGTTCTATAAAATTATTCTCATCAGGGAAAAGTGACAAAGGAAGCAAGGATAAGTAATTCTGATTTGCTTGACATTTTGTCAGTGTTAACTCTGGGAATTTTATTCCCAATTTTCTGCATAAAATTTTACTCAAGACAAAAGGAATTCCTGGCCAATAGGTGCTTTTATTGGAAAACATATTTCTCCTCAGCTTCTGTTACAGCATGGGGTTTTAATTTCTCTTTTTACTCCACTTTACTTTCTTAAAATAGCATTAAAAAGCACTACCTTGGGCAGTGCAAAGAAGAGAAAAAAAGAGAAATTATTTTTTAGTTTAAATCTTCATAAATATGTGCTATGATAGTTTTAAATTTCATGCAGACTGCATATATCTGGTCTTTCCACTTTGCTCCATAAAAATAACCAGTGACACCAGAGGCTATTTCAAAAGTTATATCTCCAGTCATGTATTTAATTTTCTATTTCTTTCTCTTTCAAATACATTGTATAAGTATTTCAAAGTTCTATTTTAATTATGCACACATTCAAATAATATAATGCACAAACATTATACTCATAATGCACCATCAATGTTCAACTACATGATAATAGCCATAGCAACTGGACTTTTGGCCATGCAATTGTCCAAAAACTAAGAGCCAATGCAATAAAAGTTCTTTTTCAAGTTTTGTGATATTTTGCATAGGCACATTATGGCACATGTTTTTCTTGTAAGACTGTCAAACGCCTTGTTTAATTATAGAATCATAGAATAGTTAGGGTTGGAAAGGACCTTAAGATAATTTAGTTCCAAGCCCCCCGCCATGAGCAGGGACACCTCACACTAAAACATATCGCCCAAGGCTTCATCCAACCTGCCTTGAATACCACCAGGGATGGAGCATTCACAACCTCCCTGGACAACCCATTCCAGTACCTCACCACCCTAACAGTAAAGAATTTCTTCCTTATATCCAATCTAAACCTCTGCTGTTTAACTTTCAACCCGTTACCCCTTGTCCTATCACTACTGTCCCTAATGAATAGTTCCTCACCAGCATCGCTGTAGGCCCCCTTCAGATACTGGAAGTCTGCTATGAGGTCTCCATGCAGCCTTCTCTTCTCCAGGCTGAACAGACCCAACTTTCTCAGCCTGTCTTCATATGGTCCCTGTTGTTTCCTTTCTTGCTGTATGCCATTTCTCTTTTTAATGAGAACTCTTCGAGCTGTAAAGATGTAGTTATTTTCCACAGCAGTAAAGAGCATTCAAGCAAGTCCAGGAACTTAATTTTTAAAATTTTTCTGTGAAAGTAATATGTTTCTTAATTTCTGGAATCTGTGGCTTTCAACGAAAAAAAGGAAGCTGAATGCTATTATGTGTAGCTTTGTTCTCAGAATCAGAAATGTTTTGGTTTATCCTTGGGTTTATAAATTACCCTTCGAGCCATTAGAGCCGAGAAAAATTGCAGGGCACCAACTATGTTTATTACTTTATGGTTAGGATCTTTCCTTACAAAAATATTTTTCAGTGTTTTACTTTTTGTCTTAGTGAAAATAACTGGAAACACGTTAACACGCAAACCTGCTGTTAACAAGCAATACTTCACTATGAGGGTGGTGAGACTGGCAGAGGTTGCCCAGAGAAGCTATGGCTGCCTCACCCCTGGCAGTGTTCAGGGACAGGTTGGACAGGGCCTTGAGCAACCTGGTCTAGTGGAAGGTGTCCCTGCCCACGGCAGAAGTTTTGAACCTAGATGATCCTTAATATCTCTTCTAACCAAAAACATTCTTTGATCTAAGATTCCATGATTCTATGAGTGCTATAAAATGTCCTAGTGGAACTATACTGAAGTTTTACCTTACAGTATTTCTTCACAGCCATGACATTTAAAAATTTATTATATTTCAGGGTAATGTAAGCTAATTTTTGTCTAGTGCATCTCTACCTATGTACAGAATGCTTTAGAGCTCAATGCTAATTACTGAATAAACATAGTCAGATCTAAAAACCATTTAATTGTATACTGCCTCACCCAAGGTTGATTTCAGGTAATTAATTAATTTCAATGCAAGAAAAAGAGAAAAGAGTTATTAATAAATGAAATGTATGTATATGTGCATGTGTATATACGTTAAAATATCTTAAGATGGAAAATTTCCTCATTTATATCAGAAAGATTGTGATTACACTACAAAGTTTTCCTAGATAAGAAGAGGTATCAAAACCATTATGTTTTAAATCATAAAAACATGTTTCATGCTGTAAATATTCCCTTTAAGCATCAGAAAAGCACATTTTAGTTTCCTAAAGGAAATAAAAGAGTATTAGCACTTTGAGAACCAGTGTAAACTTTATATCACCCAAGATAACAGGATGAAGATACTACATTCTTTTCTTCAAGAATGATCTTTTCTTCAAGAAAATGTATCTGAACTTTCTGGTCAAACTCAATGTCTTAGATATTTTAAAGCTGAAACCACAATGAAAATCTTTATTTTAAATTTACTTTGGATCTGACTTACTAAAACATTTCTGCGATATAAGCATCTCTTCTCACAAGTTCTGTGGCGTTGTCAACTACACCTCAGAGTTTCCAGCTAGCATTCCTCCATTAACTTTCCCAAGAACCGTTCATTACAATTTCCAAGTAAATACTTTAATGAAGAGATATCACATTCAAGCTGTTATAATGTAACAACTTTGATACCTGCAAAAGCAGCTGTGCAGGCTAACAATAATTTAAAAATCCAGTAAAAAGAAACTGTTCTTCATCAGGGACTGTAGTGACAGGACAAGGGGTAATGGGTTCAAATTTAAACAGGGGAAGTTCAGGTTAGACAAGGTGAAGAAGTTCTTTACTGTGAGGGTAGTTGAGGCACTGGAACAGGTTGCCCAAAGAAGTGGTAAATGCTCCATCCCTGGCTGGACAGAGCCTTGGGCAACATCATCTAGTGTGTACTACTGAAACTAATAAACCTTCAGTTGTTTGAACTCAAGCTCTTACTTTCTCTGGTTTTTTTGCTTTATTGTTTTTTTTTCAGCTGAAGGTGAAATGGCCACCTGTTAGCCATGCTCCTGAAACGGGAACAGAAATCTGAGCTTCAGAGCCTTGGAACTATCTATATCTACCAGTCGTCAGGTCCTCTAAACAAGTGACTTGTTTTACTATAGTTTTCTTGTCTAAAAGATAAAATGTAGCAGAATTTTCTCAGAGCTACAACTAAGGCTGAAGTTCAATAATGCTGTGATGAGACCATTGTTGTGATGTTAGAGGTTTTGAATTTACTACCCTGGCATGAAGAAACTTAGAGAAATGTGTTTCCAGCTCAGAAGTGGGTGGTTAGTTCCATGTTCTTGCTAACAAATATCTTGACAGGATCTGCATCAGGTAACGTTAAAGCTATAGCTTTGAGAGGTCTGGCTTTAGTGGGAAGGGGTAGATTACTGGAGAATCTCAGACCCCACACTATCTCTGATGAATTATCCATGCCACCATGTGTGTTAGTAGACATGCAAGTAGGCAACTTTTCCTTAACCCCACTGTTTTTCAGTTGTAATTATATGAAGATCTTCCTCATTTTTCTTGGTAATGTCCTATTTTCACCAGGAATTGAGAAATTAGGATGGAGTTCATTTTGCATCTCTCCAAAACACCTCATGGTGGGTTTTGCCTACATAAAGCACTAAAATGGTGTTAGCTGCCTTCTTGTAAAGTGCTGGAAGTAAGTCAGGGTTAGAAGTAGCATATCTGATATTCTGGCAAGTTTTTCTTTATAATATGTTTGAAAAAGAGCATGCTATAGATAGACCATACCATTTACTTGGAATCATGAATTGTTGATAGCTTCTGTAAGGTATACTATAGTAAAATATTTCAAAGGCATCGTAGTTTCCATTAACTAAAAAAAATAAATCTCAGTCTCGAAATGTATGCATGATATGTCTGCATAAACATGGCCATAAAACATGCACATTTATATACATATATACATACAAAACTATGCTCGTAGTTAAAGTTGCAGGCTATCCTACAGGAACAGATGCAGTTTATCCCACTCTGTGTCTAAGTTTACAGTTCTTTCTCCTGCTCTGATAGTGTAGCAAAACGTTAAACATTTCAGGAAACGAGTGAAAGATATCTTAGAGTGTTTCTCACCAAAAGATAACATTTGGGATCATCTATTAGAGTTATTTTCCTTGATACTATTCTATTTTAACAGTAAGAAGGACACAGAAAAGAACTTGTTACCACTAAGCATTTTATTTCTAATTTACATAGCCTAGCCCAACAAAGTCAGTGGACAGTGTCACTTCTGTAATATATTCAATACAATTTAGACCCTTATCGAGAAATGTAAAGATCTGATTTATCCATGTTAAAAAAATAGTTACTCACATGCAAACTGTAGAACAGCTTCTCTGCTTAAAATACTGCCAAACATGTTGGTGGTTAAACACTGATACTGTCCAGAATCCTTCATTTCACTGGGGTTATTGATCATCAGACTTCCTTCTATTAAACTGTAGCGATAATCACTTTCAATGTCGATTTCAGTTCCATTTCGAAGCCATCTTAGGAAAAATGAGAGAAATTACTTAAGTAATTTATGGCCAAAGGAAGGCATCCAGGTTAGTAGACAAAACCTGACAGCCCCAGTTGTTATAAGGATGACACATACTTAAAGATATCCTTGGAAGGAACCCCTTTCTTTGGCAGAGCTTTGGATGGAGACATTCCACAAAATATGCCTGACAAAAGTTTTTCCAAAAAAAATCCAACCCACAAGTAAAAACAGATCCTCTGCCCCTGAAAAGAAAGTGTATACTTTGTTTTGCCTGTGCCAAACCAAATTAGTAACCTCTTCTTTTTAATTCCTCTGCCCTCCTGAAAATGCTATCATCCACAAAGGCTTCAGACTTGAAACCCATTAGCAAATGCATCCTTTATGTCAAAAATAGAACTTCTACTGTGCTTATGATACTCAATGTTTCAAATCATATTCTAATATTAAAGCCTTAGGTCCAGATGAGGTTGGATTTAACAGAGCTGCCTTCACTATATGAAGGCAAAGAACCCTTCTTTTCCACTCTTCCAGCATTTGCTCTTCTAGGCTCAAGAAATGAAAAAAACTGATCTAAATACAGAAAGGAGAAGAACAAGGACTATGTAGAGCAGGGAGGTAGATTTATGGACACAGGCTGCTGCGAAACAAAGGAAATTGGCAATGGACAAAAGTAAGATAATATTAGATGGAATATGTATACACAAAATTCAGAGAAGACTGGGACATGTGAGATTGGAATTTGCTGGTGGTTAGTCAAGGGTAATGATTAGCAGCTACCAGGTAAATGGAAACTAAGATCAGATGAGGAGTTGGCAGAAATACTAAGTTTGAGAGGTGTTTGGGAGTGAAATGAGAAGCCTAAACAATAGTGACAGTAATGGGAGCAAACATATGGTAGAAAAAGACAGGCTGTAAGAAACATACTATAAAGTATCACATCTGAGCCAAAGCACTGAATAATTCTCAAATGAACACTTCTTTTTCTGAGGTTTCAGAAATGGAGACCTAACAGTCTCATAATTTTGCTGCTGTGTGAGTGCATTTGGAGTTTTGATTGGGTTTTTTTCCCCCTGGATATTCTCTGCCAAAAAACCTCACCCCTCTCATTCATCTCCAAAGACTGAAATAACAAACCCTGCTATAGTCCACTGGCTGCAAGAAAAAAGATTTTGTGCGGTAGGTTAACAGACTCCAAT
Source organism: Melopsittacus undulatus (assembly GCF_012275295.1). Classification (NCBI taxonomy): domain Eukaryota; kingdom Metazoa; phylum Chordata; class Aves; order Psittaciformes; family Psittaculidae; genus Melopsittacus; species Melopsittacus undulatus. The sequence goes on along the minus strand of NC_047528.1, from coordinate 12,417,534 downwards.
ACTCTGCAATAACCTTTGGGGAGGGGTGCAATATCTCAAATAAAGCATAATAATCCATCTAAGAAGACTTTTTAGATTGTCTTTCATGTCAAACTGTATAGAACATGAAGCTGCTAAAAGAATGCAAAGAAGAGATAAGCAGTGTAAACAGGTACAGCACAGCTATTGTGGTACACAGCTATTTTCTTCATTGCTAGTTTGCAGTCATTCTGCAGTTTCAAAACTGCCTCCAGAAATTGACAGGCACTTTGCCAGAGTTCAGCAAAGGGAAGAACTTTGCAAGATCTAGAGTCCAGAGGCAACCTTAATGAAGTAAAATGATTATCAGTTCAACCTACCTTGTTAACATTCTTGGTGAGTGAGGTACAGACAGAAGAACTCAGCTAAAGCAGATCTGATTTTTTCTTAATCCAAAGGTGGGAATTGTCAGAATTAAGACAAACTATGGAACTATTATCTGTCCCTTTTCTTATGATTGGACTTTTAATCACAGAGGACCTTTGTTTCATATAATGTAAGAAACGAAACACTGTTGACATTACATTGCAAAGGGTATTTGGGAAGTGTATGTAGGATTTACTACATTGTTAAAGGGATTCATATATTCACAGAAGGAACTTTTGATCTTGAACAATTTATTAATGAGTTAAGATTTTGAATGAAACAAAGAAATTAAACTTATATATATATATATATATATATATATATGAAATAAAAATGCAAAATAATTGATCCAAATATGATGAGAGATTTAGATAAGGAAAAAGTAAAAATTACAGCCTGGCATTTCCAAACAGGAGCTGACACAAAATTCAATTCCTTTAATTAGCTTTCTTCAGTATTTTAATTTTCAGTTAAATTCAATGTAAAAATACGTTTTTGTAGTGATAACCCAAAATTCTGGATCTTGATGACTGCCTGTCTATGTATCTTGGCGTCTATCATGGGTAACTGTATTCCTTGCATATCATCTAAGCATGTAAGAGAAACAGCAACACTGAGTTGTGTGACATGTTTTCTTCTATGTACCCTGACTGATCTGGGAGGACAGAATCCCAAATACAATACTTAGAAGGTAACAAGATGATAGGGAAAATCAGCTGCATCTTTTCTTGAAGGCAAGTGACAGATAACATTTCAAAATACTCCATTTTGGCTTAGGCAGACAGAAAGCAATCTAAAAATATTTTTCAACTGTCTTTTTTATGAGGAAATGATGCTTATAAAAATTCCAATCAGCTTATATGTGTCATATATACATATATATATATTATACATAAAATAGGAAACATGGTGTTTCACAGGCAGTGAAAGCAGTGTAGTGAAGCAGCATCTCACTGAATTCTGCACCTGCCTTTAACTCAGTAACACTGCTGAGATCCCACAAGAAGCTTGTGAATGTCTATATTCCTCCTCAAAAGTCTTAGTTATGCTCTTCATTGTACAGTTCCTGACTTCTGATACGAAAGTATGATTTGCAGAAATGCTGAGCAAATGGAATCAGTTTATTTCAGGGAGTTATTCCCTAGATTAATGCATCTTGATACTTTAATGAATGAAAGTCAAGAAATTATGTTGGTTTTTTTATTTCAGAGTAGAACTTGAACAAGATGAAAAAAACTGTTTCCAAGAAAGAAGAAAATCTGGAATGATGTGAGCATTCGCTACTCTGTTAAAATGATGTAATATCCTAGCAAAAAAAAATTGCAAACTGTTTTCATAAGTTACACATACTAAGGAAATTAATTACAATGGCAAATACGATTTAATTTTGGAATTTTTGAGTGCTTTATACATTCTTTCAATGTAGCTTAAAAAAAAAAAGTTGTACTGTGCTTTGGTTGGTTTGTTGTTTTTTTTGTCTGAAAATAATTCTTAGCAGCAAGGACCTCAGCCCATATAAATAAATATCTCTATTGTCCTGTGCTTGTAGATAACAGGGTCTTGGGTGATATGAACATATTCCTTCTTTTCACTATCTCACATGCCAAAGGTTAGGCAGAGATGTACAACAAACCTTTGCCTATCTATAGACTTTTTTGAGGCTAAATTCCCTCTGCACCTGCCCTGAGAATAGTAAATTCCACACAAAGTAATATAGCTCTCTTTTCCCTTCTCCTGAATGGTAGTGTGTACTGCATATGCTATACAGACAAGTGACAGCAACTTAAGGAGAAGAAGTTAAATGGTGCTGTTAGAATTAGGCCTTTTGGGTCAAAGCTTTCCTTGCATGAACAGCAGCCAGGAAATTTTGTTTGTAAGGCAGCTGACATCAATGGGTATCTGGAGAACTGAAGGAATGGATATCACCAAATCATAAAACAGTCTAGGTTGAAAGGGACCTCAAAAGATTATTTGGGCCAATATTTCATGGGAAAGGGAGGCTAGATGAGATTGTCTAGCACTTTGCTCAATTACATCTTCAAAACGTCCAGTGACTCTGTCAAGTCCCTGAGGAGGTTGTTCCAGTGAATGACTGTTCTTACAGTAAAAATTCCTTTCTTGAGATGAAACCTCTCTTGCCTTCTCCGTGTGGCCTCTTGTGAAAAGAGATCCTCCTTGTAGCTGCCCTTTAAAATACACTGAAAGTCTTTAATTTGTTGACTGCATTCCATTGGGAAAATGCAAAAAAAGCAGTTGGACCAAGAGAGAAAGGAGATGACATAGGCTCTCCAAAGGAAATCTCCACAAGAATAAGGTTGTCTGGGAGGGCTGAACATAGGGTTTCCCTCTTTTGGTGGGAATTTATGACTTTTCCCCATGGTTGTTATTTTTAATGAACTGATAAGACTTTAAAAGTGTGTGGAAATAATAGAGACTTTTTTTTAATCAACAAGCAATAAATATATAATATAAATTTCACAAGAATGTCAATAAGGAAGAATGCAACATTGCTTTTATCCTACTGGAGGGGAGTGCTTGTAATTTCAGTTTGAAAAATTTCTGGTTGCTCGTTCCTAATCCCATGTTACATGTTTTAGCCATGCATGCACCACTCAAGGAGGTTGTGCCATGAATCATATCCATTTAATCATAGAATCATAGAATAGTTAGGGTTGGAAAGGACCTTAAGTTCACTTAGTTCCAACCCCCTTGCTATGGGCAGGGACACCTCACACTAAACCATGTCACTCAAGGCTCTGTCCAACCCCACCTTGAACACCACCAGGGATTCACAGCTTTCCTGAGCAATCCATTCCAGTGCCTCATCACCCTAACAGTAAAGAACTTCCTCCTTATATCCAATCTAAACTTCCTCTGTTTAAGTTCTAACCCATTACCCCTTGTCTGATCACTACAGTGCCTAATGAATAGTCCCTCACCAGCATCCCTGTAGGCCCCCTTCAAATACTGGAAGGCCGCTATGAGGTCTCCACGCAGCCTTCTCCATGCTGAACAACCCCAACTTTCTCAGCCTGTCTTCATATGGGAGGTGCTCCAGTTCCCTGATCATGCTCGTGGCCCTCCTCTGGACTTGTTCCAACAGTTCCATGTCCTTTTTATGTTGAGGACACCAGAACTGCACGCAATACTCCAAGTGAGGTCTCACAAGAGCAGAGGAGAGGGGCAGGATCACCTCCTTTGACCTGTTGGTCATGCTTCTTTTGATGCAGCCCAGAATACGGTTGGCTTTCTGGGCTGTGAGTGCACACTGCTGGCTCATGTTCTTTTTCTTATTGACCAGCACTCCAAAGTCCTTCTCCACAGGGCTGCTCTAATCTCGTTTCTGCCCAACCTGTAGCAGTGCCTGTGATTGCTCCGAACCAAATGACACACATCTGTTTAAAAGAGGCAGATTCAGTTCTGTTATGGTGGGGATATCTAAAGATAGTTCTGCCTCTGAATTTCTTCCAGCTACAGAACTGCAAGTTCTGTGATTCATGTAAGTCTAATGAGAATCCATTCAGAATGCTAAAGAATCCACAAATGAATTAGGATTAATACGTAAAAAATAAAATGCAGAAATTATGATTGTCACACACGACAAAACATAACGATAAGTATCCTGCTTCCTTTATTGGGAAGAATGACTGCAAGAAAAGTTCCAAAGTTTTCTCTGAAATAATATGCACCCATCTATGCAGCTAGTCCCACAGAGTTTAAATGCCTTAAAACAAAGGACACTGACACAAAGTTAAGGTCACTGAACTTCAGAGCCCTGACAGGGCAAGTGGGAGCGACTGGTAAACCCTTAGTTTGTTGATGCCTTTTACAATTGCAGGCCCAGCTACCTGTGGACAGGACAAGAAAAAAGCCAACAGGCACTCTTCTCCTCCACCACACTGCTGGAGGTATATGGCTTCCAGATTTGGACAAAGACCTGTACTGAATGTCATTTCATACTGCAGACCCTGGTGCTCTCCTTATAAAATGGGGGAACTATGATGGGTAAAAAAAAAAAAACCCCCCAAAACAACAGTTTCTTTTTCTGCTTTTTGCAGTTGCTTGCCCAAACGAGAACAGGACCCGACGATGGCACACTCTTCTCCTCCACCACACTGCCAGAGATTAAATGCCTTCCACAAGGACAAACACCAAAGATAAGTCAGTCACTCCGGCAGTGCCCTGGCCAGGGCTGGCTACCCTGAGTCAGGAGTCTACTCTCTATATTCTTATCCTTTCTTAACAGCTGCAAACCCGACAGCAAATGGACCAGACCATGGTTGCACTCCTGCCACACATCCACCACCGACAGAGATCACTTCCTTCTACGCAGGACACTGACACAAAGTTAAGTCTTTGAGCCTGGCAGAGCAAGGGCAGATGTTCCACATGAGAACAAGGGGGCTGATGCCATTCTTCTCCTTTCTTCTGGCCTTTTCAGCTGAAAGTCAGATAAAGGGGGAAATGGACCCAACCAGCGTGCACCCTTCTAAACAACTACGCCGCAGAGTTTAAATGCCCTTCTATAAGAGACACTGACACAAAGTTAAGTCATCGAGCCTGCAGAGCCCTGGCCAGGGTTTTCCATGTCATCAAGTGTGGCTCATGCTATTTCTGTCCTTCTGCCATTTCCAGCTTCAATCCATGATAGGAAATGGACCAAGCATCCTACACCCCTCTACGGCCCCTACCCCACAGAGATTAAATGCCTTTACAAAGGACTCCTGACACAAAGTCTAAGTCAAGGGAAGAACTTCCGACCCTGACCAGGCGTTTCCTCATGTGAGCGACCGGTGCTGCTGTTAGTTGTTGCCCGCCTTTTACAATTGCAGGTCCCAGACCAGGGACAGACAAGAAAAAGCCACACTCTTCTCCTCACACCACACTGCTGAGGTTATACGCTTCCACAAGGGACAAAGACCAAAAGAGAAGTTCATCAACACTTGGCAGATCCCTGGGCAGGGTTCTGCTTGGGAACTATGATGGGTTAACACACAATTTCTTTGTCTGCCTTTTGAACTTGCTGGCCCAAAAAAAACAGGACCGACAATGGCCAACATTCTTCTCCTCCACCACACTGCCAGAGATTAAATGCCTTCCACAAGACAAACACCAAAGATAAGTCAGTCACTCGGCAGTGCCTGGCCAGGGCTGGCTACCTGGAGTCAGGATGTCTACTCTGATATTCTTATCCTTTCGTTTAAGAGCTGCAACCCGCCAGCAAATGGACCAGACCATGGTGCACTCCTGTCCCCATCCACCACAGGACAGAGATTCACTCTTCTACGCCAGGACACTGACACAAGGTAAGTCTTTGAGCCTGGCAGAGGCCAAGGGCAAGTATTTGTCCACATGAGCACAAGGGGTGGCTGATGCCATTTCTTCTCCTTTCTTCTGCTTTTCAGGGGGGGCTTGCAAAGTCCCGATAGGAAATGGACAAACCAGCGTGCACCCTTATACAACAACTACGCCAGACAAAGTTTAAATGCCTTCTAATAAAGGACACTGGACACAAAGTTAAGTAATCGAGCTGCAGAGCCCTGGCCAGGGCTTTCCTATGCATCAAGTGTGCTCATTCTTATTTCTGGTCCTTCTGCCATTTCAGCTTCAACTACAGATAGGAAAATGGAACCACGGCATCCTACACCCCTCTACGCACCTACACCGACAGAGATTAAAATGCTTTACAAAGGAAACTGACACAAAGTTAAGTCATGGAGAACTTCAGAGCCCTGACCAGGGTTCCTCATGCGCAGCGGACTGATGCTGCTGCTTAGTTGTTGCCGCTTTTGACAAATTGGCAGGACCAAGACAGGACAGGCAAGAAAAAGCCACACTCTTCTCTCCACCACACTGCTGAGGTTATACGGTTTCCACAAGGGACAAAGACCAAAGAGAGTCATTCACACTGGCAGATCCCGGGGCAGGGTGTCTGCTTGGTGACACTATGATGGGTAACACACAGGGTTTCGTTGTCTATCTTTTGCACGCTGGTCAAAAAAACACCCAGGACCCGACAATGGCACATTCTTCTCCTCCACCCACTGCTTGAGGTTAAATGCCTTCCAACAAGGTCAAACACCAAAGATAAGTCCCAGTACTCCGAAGTGCCCTGGCCAGGGCTGGCTACCCTGAGGTCAGGATGGTCTACTCTATACATTCTTATCACGTTCTTTTAAACAGCTCTTAAGAGCTGCAACCCGACAGCAAATGGACCAGACCATGGTGCACCTACTGTCCCATCCACACAGACAGAGATTCCAACTTCCTTCACGCAGGACACGACCACAAAGTTACAGTCTTTGGAGATGGCAGAGCAAGGGCAAGATGTTCCACATGAGAAACAAGGGTGGCGATGCCATTTCTTTCTTTCTTCTGCCTTTCAGCTTGAAGTCCAGATAGGAAATGGACCAACCAGCGTGCACGTCTACACAACTACGCAGACAGAGTTTTAAATGCCTTATATAAAGGACCACGACACAAAAGGTAAGTAATTCGAGCATGCAGAGCCCTGGCCAGGGCTTCCTATGTCAATCAAGTGTGGATCATGCTTATTTCTGGGCCTTTGCCATTTCAGCTTCAATCAGATAGGAAATGGAACAAGATCCTACACCCCTCTACGGCCCCTACACCGACAGAGATTAAATGCATTCTAAAAAGGACACTGGACACAAAGTTAAAGGTCATGGAGAAATTCAGAGCCCAGACCAGGTTTTCCTAATTGTGAGCGACTGGTGCTGCTGCTTAGGTTTTTTGGCCGCCTTTTACAATTGCAGGCCCAGACCAAGGACAGGACAAGAAAAAAGCCACCTCTCTCCCTTCCACCACACGCCACAGATTAAATGCCTTCCAGAAGGGGACAAAGACCCAAAGAGAAGAAGTCATCCACACTGGCAGATCCATGGGCAGGGTTTACTGCTTGGGGAACTATGATGGGTAACACACAGTTTCTTTGTCAGCCTTTTGTGCACTTGCTGGCCCAAAAAACACAGGACCCGAAATGGCACATTCTTCTCCTCCACCACACTGACAGAGATTAAATGCTTCCACAAGGACAAACACCAAAGATAAGTCAGTCACTCCGGCAGTGCCCTGGCCAGGGCTGGCTACCCTGAGTCGGGATGCTTACTCTCTATTTCTTATCCTTTTCTTTAAGGAGCTGCAAACCCGACAGCAATGTGACAGGACCATGGTGCACTCCTGTACCCATCCACACAGACAGAGATTCACTCCTTCTACGCAGGACACTGACACAAAGTTAGTCTTTGAGCTGGGCAGAGCCAAGGGCAAGATGTCCACATGCAGAACAAGGGTGGCTGATGCCATTTCTTCTCCTTTCTTCTGCCTTTTCAGCGAAAGTCCAGATAGGAAATGGAACCAACCAGCGTGACCCTTCTACACAACTACGCCGACAGAGTTTAAATGCCGCTCTTATAAGGAACACGTGACACAAAGAGTAAGTCATCGAGGCCCGCAGAGCCCTGGCCAGGGCTTCCTGTGTCATCAAGTGTGGCTCAGCATTTCTGGTCTTCTGCCACATTTCAGCTTCAACTCAGATAGGAAATGGACAAGCACTACACCCTCTACGCCCTACACCGACAGAGATAATGCCTTATACAAAGGACCACTGACACAAAGTTAAGTCAGGGAGAACTTCACAGAGCCCTGACCAGGGTTTCCTTCATGTGAGCGACGGGTGCTGCGGCTTGTTTGTTGACCGCCGTTTTACAATTGCAGGCCCAGACCAGGACAGGACCAAGAAAAGCCACCACTTCTCCTCCACCTTTTACACTGCCCACAGGATAATGCCTTCCAGAAGGGATAAGACCCAAGAGAAAGTCATTCACACTGGTAAGATCCCTGGGCAGGGTTAATGCTGGGGAAACTATGATGTTTCGGTAACCACACAGGTTCTTGTCTGCCTTTTGCACTTGCTGGCCAAAAAAAAAGGACCCGACAGGCACATTCTTCTCCTCACACCACACTGCCAGAGATTTAAATGCCTTCCACAAGGACAAACACCAAAGATAAGTCAGTCACTCGGCAGTGCTGGACAGGGCTGGCTACCCTGAGTCAGGATGTCTACTCCACTATTATTCGTATCCTTTTCTTAAAAGCTCTTTAACAGCTGCAAACCCGACAGCAAAATGGGAACAGACCATGGTGCCACTCCTGTCCCCATCCACACAGACAGAGATTCACTTCCTTCTACGCAGGACACTGACACAAAGTTAAGTCTTTGACGCATGGCAGAGCCAAGGGTGCAAGATGTTCCACATGAGAAAACCAAGGGTGGCTGATGCCATGTTCTTCTCCTTTCTTCTGCCTTTTCAGCTGAAAGTCCAGATAGGAAATGGACCAACCAGCTTTGCACCTTCTACACAACTACGAGACGAGTTTAAATGCCTCTATAAAGGACACTGACAACAAAGTTAAGTCATCGCGCCTGCAGAGCCCTGGCCCAGGGCTTCCTTATGTCATCAACGTGTGGCTCATGCTATTCTGGTCCTCGCCATTTCAGTTCAACTCCGATAGGAAATGGACACGCATCCTTACACCCCTCGTACGCCCTACACGACAGAGATTAAATGCCTTCTACAAAGGACAATGACACAAAGTAAGTCAGGGAGAACTTCAGAGCCCTGGGACCAGGGTTCCTAATGTGAGCGACTGGTTGCTGCTGCTTAGTGTGTTGCCACCTTTTACAATTGCAGGGCCAGAAAGGACAGAGGGGGGGGGGGGGGGGGGGGGGGGGGGGGCCACTCCCCAGCCCCACCCACTCTTCTCCTCCACCACATGCCACCAGATAATACCTTGCAGAAGGGGACAAAAGACCAAGAGAAGTCATTCACACGTAGATCCCTTGGCAGGGTTTCTGCATGGGGAACTATGATGGGTGAACACCAGTTCTTTGTCTGCCTTTTGCACTTAGCTGGCAAAAAAAAAAGGACCCGACAATGGCCACATTCTATCCTCCACCACACTGCCAGAGATTAAAATGCCTTTCACAAGACAACACCAAAAGATAAGCAGTCCTACGGCCCGCGCCCTGGCGGCGGCTACCCGGATTCGGGGTGTCACTCTCTATATTCTTATCCTTTCTTTAACAGCTGCAAACCCGACAGCAATTAAACCAGACCATGGTGAACTCCTGTCCCCATCCACACAGACAGAGATTCACTTCCTTCTACGCAGGACACTGACACAAAGTTAAGTCTTTGAGCCTGGCAGAGCCAAGGGCAAGATGTTCCACATGAGAACAAGGGTGGCTGATGCCATTTCTTCTCCTTTCTTCTGCCTTTTCAAGCTGAAAGTCCAGATAGGAAATGGACCAACCAGCGTGCACCCTTCTACACAACTACGCCGACAGAGTTTAAATGCCTTCTATAAAGGACACTGACACAAAGTTAAGTCATCGAGCCTGCAGAGCCCTGGCCAGGGCTTTCCTATGTCATCAAGTGTGGCTCATGCTATTTCTGGTCCTTCTGCCATTTCCGCTTCAACTCCAGATAGGAAATGGACCAAGCATCCTACACCCCTCTATGCCCCTACACCGACAGAGATTAAATGCCTTCTACAAAGGACACTGACACAAAGTTAAGTCAGGGAGAACTTCAGAGCCCTGACCAGGGTTTCCTCATGTGAGCGACTGGTGCTGCTGCTTAGTTTGTTGCCCGCCTTTTACAGTTGCAGGCCCAGACCAGGACAGGACAAGAAAAAGCCACACTCTTCTCCTGCACCACACTGCTGAGGTTATATGGCTTCCAGAAGGGACAAAGACCAAAGAGAAGTCATTCACACTGGCAGATCCCTGGACAGCGTTTCTGCCTGGGGAACTATGATGGGTAACACAGTTTCTTTGTCTGCCTTTTGCACTTGCTGGCCCAAAAAAACACAGGACCCGACAATGGCACATTCTTCTCCTCCACCACACTGCCAGAGATTAAATGCCTTCCACAAGGACAAACACCAAAGATAAGTCAGTCACTCCGGCAGTGCCCTGGCCAGGGCTGGCTACCCTGAGTCAGGATGTCTACTCTCTATATTCTTATCCTTTCTTTAACAGCTCTTTAACAGCTGCAAACCCGACAGCAAATGGACCAGACCATGGTGCACTCCTGTCCCCATCCACACAGACAGAGATTCACTTCCTTCTACGCAGGACACTGACACAAAGTTAAGTCTTTGAGCCTGGCAGAGCCAAGGGCAAGATGTTCCACATGAGAACAAGGGTGGCTGATGCCATTTCTTCTCCTTTCTTCTGCCTTTTCAGCTGAAAGTCCAGATAGGAAATGGACCAACCAGCGTGCACCCTTCTACACAACTACGCCGACAGAGTTTTAAATGCCTTCTATAAAGGACACTGACACAAAGTTAAGTCATCGAGCCTGCAGAGCCCTGGCCAGGGCTTTCCTATGTCATCAAGTGTGGCTCATGCTATTTCTGGTCCTTCTGCCATTTCAGCTTCAACTCCAGATAGGAAATGGACCAAGCATCCTACACCCCTCTACGCCCCTACACCGACAGAGATTAAATGCCTTCTACAAAGGACACTGACACAAAGTTAAGTCAGGGAGAACTTCAGAGCCCTGACCAGGGTTTCCTCATGTGAGCGACTGGTGCTGCTGCTTAGTTTGTTGACCGCCTTTTACAATTGCAGGCCCAGACCAGGACAGGACAAGAAAAAGCCACACTCTTCTCCTCCACCACACTGCCACAGATTAATGCCTTTCAGAAGGGACAAAGACCAAAGAGAAGTCATTCACACTGGCAGATCCCTGGGCAGGGTTTCTGCCTGGGGAACTATGATGGGTAACACACAGTTTCTTTGTCTGCCTTTTGCACTTGCTGGCCCAAAAAAACACAGGACCCGACAATGGCACATTCTTCTCCTCCACCACACTGCCAGAGATTAAATGCCTTCCACAAGGACAAACACCAAAGATAAGTCAGTCACTCCGGCAGTGCCCTGGCCAGGGCTGGCTACCCTGAGTCGGGATGTCTACTCTCTATATTCTTATCCTGTCTTTAACAGCTGCAAACCCGACAGCAAATGGACCAGACCATGGTGCACTCCTGTCCCCATCCACACAGACAGAGATTCACTTCCTTCTACGCAGGACACTGACACAAAGTTAAGTCTTTGAGCCTGGCAGAGCCAAGGGCAAGATGTTCCACATGAGAACAAGGGTGGCTGATGCCATTTCTTCTCCTTTCTTCTGCCTTTTCAGCTGAAAGTCCAGATAGGAAATGGACCAACCAGCGTGCACCCTTCTACACAACTACGACGACAGAGTTTAAATGCCTTCTATAAAGGACACTGACACAAAGTTAAGTCATCGAGCCTGCAGAGCCCTGGCCAGGGCTTTCCTATGTCATCAAGTGTGGCTCATGCTATTTCTGGTCCTTCTGCCATTTCAGCTTCAACTCCAGATAGGAAATGGACCAAGCATCCTACACCCCTCTACGCCCCTACACCGACAGAGATTAAATGCCTTCTACAAAGGACACTGACACAAAGTTAAGTCAGGGAGAACTTCAGAGCCCTGACCAGGGTTTCCTCATGTGAGCGACTGGTGCTGCTGCTTAGAATGTTGCCCGCCTTTTACAATTGCAGGCCCAGACAAGGACAGGACAAGAAAAAGCCACACTCTTCTCCTCCACCACACTGCCACAGATTAATGCCTTCCAGAAGGGACAAAGACCAAAGAGAAGTCCATTCACACTGGCAGATCCCTGGACAGCGTTTCTGCCTGGGGAACTATGATGGGTAACACACAGTTTCTTTGTCTGCCTTTTGCACTTGCTGGCCCAAAAAAACACAGGACCCGACAATGGCACATTCTTCTCCTCCACCACACTGCCAGAGATTAAATGCCTTCCACAAGGACAAACACCAAAGATAAGTCAGTCACTCCGGCAGTGCCCTGGCCAGGGCTGGCTACCCTGAGTCAGGATGTCTACTCTCTATATTCTTATCCTGTCTTTAACAGCTGCAAACCCGACAGCAAATGGACCAGACCATGGTGCACTCCTGTCCCCATCCACACAGACAGAGATTCACTTCCTTCTACGCAGGACACTGACACAAAGTTAAGTCTTTGAGCCTGGCAGAGCCAAGGGCAAGATGTTCCACATGAGAACAAGGGTGGCTGATGCCATTTCTTCTCCTTTCTTCTGCCTTTTCAGCTGAAAGTCCAGATAGGAAATGGACCAACCAGCGTGCACCCTTCTACACAACTACGCCGACAGAGTTTAAATGCCTTCTATAAAGGACACTGACACAAAGTTAAGTCATCGAGCCTGCAGAGCCCTGGCCAGGGCTTTCCTATGTCATCAAGTGTGGCTCATGCTATTTCTGGTCTTTCTGCCATTTCAGCTTCAACTCCAGATAGGAAATGGACCAAGCATCCTACACCCCTCTACGCCCCTACACCGACAGAGATTAAATGCCTTCTACAAAGGACACTGACACAAAGTTAAGTCAGGGAGAACTTCAGAGCCCTGACCAGGGTTTCCTCATGTGAGCGACTGGTGCTGCTGCTTAGTTTGTTGCCCGCCTTTTACAATTGCAGGCCCAGACCAGGACAGGACAAGAAAAAGCCACACTCTTCTCCTCCACCACACTGCCACAGATTAATGCCTTCCAGAAGGGACAAAGACCAAAGAGAAGTCATTCACACTGGCAGATCCCTGGGCAGGGTTTCTGCCTGGGGAACTATGATGGGTAACACACAGTTTCTTTGTCTGCCTTTTGCACTTGCTGGCCCAAAAAAACACAGGACCCGACAATGGCACATTCTTCTCCTCCACCACACTGCCAGAGATTAAATGCCTTCCACAAGGACAAACACCAAAGATAAGTCAGTCACTCCGGCAGTGCCCTGGCCAGGGCTGGCTACCCTGAGTCGGGATGTCTACTCTCTATATTCTTATCATTTCTTTAACAGCTGCAAACCCGACAGCAAATGGACCAGACCATGGTGCACTCCTGTCCCCATCCACACAGACAGAGATTCACTTCCTTCTACGCAGGACACTGACACAAAGTTAAGTCTTTGAGCCTGGCAGAGCCAAGGGCAAGATGTTCCACATGAGAACAAGGGTGGCTGATGCCATTTCTTCTCCTTTCTTCTGCCTTTTCAGCTGAAAGTCCAGATAGGAAATGGACCAACCAGCGTGCACCCTTCTACACAACTACGCCGACAGAGTTTAAATGCCTTCTATAAAGGACACTGACACAAAGTTAAGTCATCGAGCCTGCAGAGCCCTGGCCAGGGCTTTCCTATGTCATCAAGTGTGGCTCATGCTATTTCTGGTCCTTCTGCCATTTCAGCTTCAACTCCAGATAGGAAATGGACCAAGCATCCTACACCCCTCTACGCCCCTACACCGACAGAGATTAAATGCCTTCTACAAAGGACACTGACACAAAGTTAAGTCAGGGAGAACTTCAGAGCCCTGACCAGGGTTTCCTCATGTGAGCGACTGGTGCTGCTGCTTAGAATGTTGCCCGCCTTTTACAATTGCAGGCCCAGACCAGGACAGGACAAGAAAAAGCCACACTCTTCTCCTCCACCACACTGCCACAGATTAATGCCTTCCAGAAGGGACAAAGACCAAAGAGAAGTCATTCACACTGGCAGATCCCTGGGCAGCGTTTCTGCCTGGGGAACTATGAGGGGTAACACACAGTTTCTTTGTCTGCCTTTTGCACTTGCTGGCCCAAAAAAACACAGGACCCGACAATGGCACATTCTTCTCCTCCACCACACTGCCAGAGATTAAATGCCTTCCACAAGGACAAACACCAAAGATAAGTCAGTCACTCCGGCAGTGCCCTGGCCAGGGCTGGCTACCCTGAGTCAGGATGTCTACTCTCTATATTCTTATCCTTTCTTTAACAGCTCTTTAACAGCTGCAAACCCGACAGCAAATGGACCAGACCATGGTGCACTCCTGTCCCCATCCACACAGACAGAGATTCACTTCCTTCTACGCAGGACACTGACACAAAGTTAAGTCTTTGAGCCTGGCAGAGCCAAGGGCAAGATGTTCCACATGAGAACAAGGGTGGCTGATGCCATTTCTTCTCCTTTCTTCTGCCTTTTCAGCTGAAAGTCCAGATAGGAAATGGACCAACCAGCGTGCACCCTTCTACACAACTACGCCGACAGAGTTTAAATGCCTTCTATAAAGGACACTGACACAAAGTTAAGTCATCGAGCCTGCAGAGCCCTGGCCAGGGCTTTCCTATGTCATCAAGTGTGGCTCATGCTATTTCTGGTCCTTCTGCCATTTCAGCTTCAACTCCAGATAGGAAATGGACCAAGCATCCTACACCCCTCTACGCCCCTACACCGACAGAGATTAAATGCCTTCTACAAAGGACACTGACACAAAGTTAAGTCAGGGAGAACTTCAGAGCCCTGACCAGGGTTTCCTCATGTGAGCGACTGGTGCTGCTGCTTAGTTTGTTGCCCGCCTTTTACAGTTGCAGGCCCAGACCAGGACAGGACAAGAAAAAGCCACACTCTTCTCCTCCACCACACTGCCACAGATTAATGCCTTCCAGAAGGGACAAAGACCAAAGAGAAGTCATTCACACTGGTAGATCCCTGGGCAGGGTTTCTGCTTGGGGAACTATGATGGGTAACACACAGTTTCTTTGTCTGCCTTTTGCACTTGCTGGCCCAAAAAAACACAGGACCCGACAATGGCACATTCTTCTCCTCCACCACACTGCCAGAGATTAAATGCCTTCCACAAGGACAAACACCAAAGATAAGTCAGTCACTCCGGCAGTGCCCTGGCCAGGGCTGGCTACCGTGAGTCAGGATGTCTACCCTCTATATTTTTATCCTGTCTTTAACAGCTGCAAACCCGACAGCAAATGGACCAGACCATGGTGCACTCCTGTCCCCATCCACACAGACAGAGATTCACTTCCTTCTACGCAGGACACTGACACAAAGTTAAGTCTTTGAGCCTGGCAGAGCCAAGGGCAAGATGTTCCACATGAGAACAAGGGTGGCTGATGCCATTTCTTCTCCTTTCTTCTGCCTTTTCAGCTGAAAGTCCAGATAGGAAATGGACCAACCAGCGTGCACCCTTCTACACAACTACGCCGACAGAGTTTAAATGCCTTCTATAAAGGACACTGACACAAAGTTAAGTCATCGAGCCTGCAGAGCCCTGGCCAGGGCTTTCCTATGTCATCAAGTGTGGCTCATGCTATTTCTGGTCCTTCTGCCATTTCAGCTTCAACTCCAGATAGGAAATGGACCAAGCATCCTACACCCCTCTACGCCCCTACACCGACAGAGATTAAATGCCTTCCTACAAAGGACACTGACACAAAGTTAAGTCAGGGAGAACTTCAGAGCCCTGACCAGGGTTTTCCTCATGTGAGCGACTGGTGCTGCTGCTTAGTTTGTTGCCCGCCTTTTACAATTGCAGGCCCAGACCAGGACAGGACAAGAAAAAGCCACACTCTTCTCCTCCACCACACTGCAACAGATTAATGCCTTCCAGAAGGGATAAAGACCAAAGAGAAGTCATTCACACTGGTAGATCCCTGGGCAGGGTTAATGCCTGGGGAACGATGATGGGTAACACACAGTTTCTTTGTCTGCCTTTTGCACTTGCTGGCCCAAAAAAACACAGGACCCGACAATGGCACATTCTTCTCCTCCACCACACTGCCAGAGATTAAATGCTTTCCACAAGGACAAACACCAAAGATAAGTCAGTCACTCGGCAGTGCCCTGGACAGGGCTGGATACCCTGAGTCAGGATGTCTACTCACTATATTCTTATCCTTTCTTTAACAGCTCTTTAACAGCTGCAAACCCGACAACAAATGGACCAGACCATGGTGCACTCCTGTCCCCATCCACACAGACAGAGATTCACTTCCTTCTACGCAGGACACTGACACAAAGTTAAGTCTTTGAGCCTGGCAGAGCCAAGGGCAAGATGTTCCACATGAGAACAAGGGTGGCTGATGCCATTTCTTCTCCTTTCTTCTGCCTTTTCAGCTGAAAGTCCAGATAGGAAATGGACCAACCAGCGTGCACCCTTCTACAGAACTACGCTGACAGAGTTTAAATGCCTTCTATAAAAGACACTGACACAAAGTTAAGTCATCGAGCCTGCAGAGCCCTGGCCAGGGCTTTCCTATGTCATCAAGTGTGGCTCATGCTATTTCTGGTCCTTCTGCCATTTCAGCTTCAACTCCAGATAGGAAATGGACCAAGCATCCTACACCCCTCTACGCCCCTACACCGACAGAGATTAAATGCCTTCTACAAAGGACACTGACACAAAGTTAAGTCATGGAGAACTTCAGAGCCCTGACCAGGGTTTCCTCATGTGAGCGACTGGTGCTGCTGCTTAGTTTGTTGCCCGCCTTTTACAATTGCAGGCCCAGACCAGGACAGGACAAGAAAAAGCCACACTCTTCTCCTCCACCACACTGCCACAGATTAATGCCTTCCAGAAGGGACAAAGACCAAAGAGAAGTCATTCACACTGGTAGATCCCTGGGCAGGGTTTCTGCCTGGGGAACTATGATGGGTAACACACAGTTTCTTTGTCTGCCTTTTGCACTTGCTGGCCCAAAAAAAACACAGGACCCGACAATGGCACATTCTTCTCCTCCACCACACTGCCAGAGATTAAATGCCTTCCACAAGGACAAACACCAAAGATAAGTCAGTCACTCCGGCAGTGCCCTGGCCAGGGCTGGCTACCCTGAGTCAGGATGTCTACTCTCTATATTTTTATCCTGTCTTTAACAGCTGCAAACCCGACAGCAAATGGACCAGACCATGGTGCACTCCTGTCCCCATCCACACAGACAGAGATTCACTTCCTTCTACGCAGGACACTGACACAAAGTTAAGTCTTTGAGCCTGGCAGAGCCAAGGGCAAGATGTTCCACATGAGAACAAGGGTGGCTGATGCCATTTCTTCTCCTTTCTTCTGCCTTTTCAGCTGAAAGTCCAGATAGGAAATGGACCAACCAGCGTGCACCCTTCTACACAACTACGCCGACAGAGTTTAAATGCCTTCTATAAAGGACACTGACACAAAGTTAAGTCATCGAGCCTGCAGAGCCCTGGCCAGGGCTTTCCTATGTCATCAAGTGTGGCTCATGCTATTTCTGGTCTTTCTGCCATTTCAGCTTCAACTCCAGATAGGAAATGGACCAAGCATCCTACACCCCTCTACGCCCCTACACCGACAGAGATTAAATGCCTTCCTACAAAGGACACTGACACAAAGTTAAGTCAGGGAGAACTTCAGAGCCCTGACCAGGGTTTCCTCATGTGAGCGACTGGTGCTGCTGCTTAGTTTGTTGCCCGCCTTTTACAATTGCAGGCCCAGACCAGGACAGGACAAGAAAAAGCCACACTCTTCTCCTCCACCACACTGCCACAGATTAATGCCTTCCAGAAGGGATAAAGACCAAAGAGAAGTCATTCACACTGGTAGATCCCTGGGCAGGGTTAATGCCTGGGGAACTATGATGGGTAACACACAGTTTCTTTGTCTGCCTTTTGCACTTGCTGGCCCAAAAAAACACAGGACCCGACAATGGCACATTCTTCTCCTCCACCACACTGCCAGAGATTAAATGCCTTCCACAAGGACAAACACCAAAGATAAGTCAGTCACTCCGGCAGTGCCCTGGACAGGGCTGGATACCCTGAGTCAGGATGTCTACTCTCTATATTTTTATCCTGTCTTTAACAGCTCTTTAACAGCTGCAAACCCGACAGCAAATGGACCAGACCATGGTGCACTCCTGTCCCCATCCACACAGACAGAGATTCACTTCCTTCTACGCAGGACACTGACACAAAGTTAAGTCTTTGAGCCTGGCAGAGCCAAGGGCAAGATGTTCCACATGAGAACAAGGGTGGCTGATGCCATTTCTTCTCCTTCCTTCTGCCTTTTCAGCTGAAAGTCCAGATAGGAAATGGACCAACCAGCGTGCACCCTTCTACAGAACTACGCTGACAGAGTTTAAATGCCTTCTATAAAAGACACTGACACAAAGTTAAGTCATCCAGCCTGCAGAGCCCTGGCCAGGGCTTTCCTATGTCATCAAGTGTGGCTCATGCTATTTTTGGTCCTTCTGCCATTTCAGCTTCAACTCCAGATAGGAAATGGACCAAGCATCCTACACCCCTCTACGCCCCTACACCGACAGAGATTAAATGCCTTCTACAAAGGACACTGACACAAAGTTAAGTCAGGGAGAACTTCAGAGCCCTGACCAGGGTTTCCTCATGTGAGTGACTGGTGCTGCTGCTTAGTTTGTTGCCCGCCTTTTACAGTTGCAGGCCCAGACCAGGACAGGACAAGAAAAAGCCACACTCTTCTCCTCCACCACACTGCTGAGGTTATATGGCTTCCAGAAGGGACAAAGACCAAAGAGAAGTCATTCACACTGGCAGATCCCTGGACAGCTTTTCTGCCTGGGGAACTATGATGGGTAACACACAGTTTCTTTGTCTGCCTTTTGCACTTGCTGGCCCAAAAAAACACAGGACCCGACAATGGCACATTCTTCTCCTCCACCACACTGCCAGAGATTAAATGCCTTCCACAAGGACAAACACCAAAGATAAGTCAGTCACTCCGGCAGTGCCCTGGCCAGGGCTGGCTACCCTGAGTCAGGATGTCTACTCTCTATATTTTTATCCTGTCTTTAACAGCTGCAAACCCGACAGCAAATGGACCAGACCATGGTGCACTCCTGTCCCCATCCACACAGACAGAGATTCACTTCCTTCTACGCAGGACACTGACACAAAGTTAAGTCTTTGAGCCTGGCAGAGCCAAGGGCAAGATGTTCCACATGAGAACAAGGGTGGCTGATGCCATTTCTTCTCCTTTCTTCTGCCTTTTCAGCTGAAAGTCCAGATAGGAAATGGACCAACCAGCGTGCACCCTTCTACACAACTACGCCGACAGAGTTTAAATGCCTTCTATAAAGGACACTGACACAAAGTTAAGTCATCGAGCCTGCAGAGCCCTGGCCAGGGCTTTCCTATGTCATCAAGTGTGGCTCATGCTATTTCTGGTCCTTCTGCCATTTCAGCTTCAACTCCAGATAGGAAATGGACCAAGCATCCTACACCCCTCTACGCCCCTACACCGACAGAGATTAAATGCCTTCCTACAAAGGACACTGACACAAAGTTAAGTCAGGGAGAACTTCAGAGCCCTGACCAGGGTTTCCTCATGTGAGCGACTGGTGCTGCTGCTTAGTTTGTTGCCCGCCTTTTACAATTGCAGGCCCAGACCAGGACAGGACAAGAAAAAGCCACACTCTTCTCCTCCACCACACTGCCACAGATTAATGCCTTCCAGAAGGGATAAAGACCAAAGAGAAGTCATTCACACTGGTAGATCCCTGGGCAGGGTTAATGCCTGGGGAACTATGATGGGTAACACACAGTTTCTTTGTCTGCCTTTTGCACTTGCTGGCCCAAAAAAACACAGGACCCGACAATGGCACATTCTTCTCCTCCACCACACTGCCAGAGATTAAATGCCTTCCACAAGGACAAACACCAAAGATAAGTCAGTCACTCCGGCAGTGCCCTGGACAGGGCTGGATACCCTGAGTCAGGATGTCTACTCTCTATATTTTTATCCTGTCTTTAACAGCTCTTTAACAGCTGCAAACCCGACAGCAAATGGACCAGACCATGGTGCACTCCTGTCCCCATCCACACAGACAGAGATTCACTTCCTTCTACGCAGGACACTGACACAAAGTTAAGTCTTTGAGCCTGGCAGAGCCAAGGGCAAGATGTTCCACATGAGAACAAGGGTGGCTGATGCCATTTCTTCTCCTTCCTTCTGCCTTTTCAGCTGAAAGTCCAGATAGGAAATGGACCAACCAGCGTGCACCCTTCTACAGAACTACGCTGACAGAGTTTAAATGCCTTCTATAAAAGACACTGACACAAAGTTAAGTCATCCAGCCTGCAGAGCCCTGGCCAGGGCTTTCCTATGTCATCAAGTGTGGCTCATGCTATTTTGGTCCTTCTGCCATTTCAGCTTCAACTCCAGATAGGAAATGGACCAAGCATCCTACACCCCTCTACGCCCCTACACCGACAGAGATTAAATGCCTTCTACAAAGGACACTGACACAAAGTTAAGTCAGGGAGAACTTCAGAGCCCTGACCAGGGTTTCCTCATGTGAGTGACTGGTGCTGCTGCTTAGTTTGTTGCCCGCCTTTTACAGTTGCAGGCCCAGACCAGGACAGGACAAGAAAAAGCCACACTCTTCTCCTCCACCACACTGCTGAGGTTATATGGCTTCCAGAAGGGACAAAGACCAAAGAGAAGTCATTCACACTGGCAGATCCCTGGACAGCGTTTCTGCCTGGGGAACTATGATGGGTAACACACAGTTTCTTTGTCTGCCTTTTGCACTTGCTGGCCCAAAAAAACACAGGACCCGACAATGGCACATTCTTCTCCTCCACCACACTGCCAGAGATTAAATGCCTTCCACAAGGACAAACACCAAAGATAAGTCAGTCACTCCGGCAGTGCCCTGGCCAGGGCTGGCTACCCTGAGTCAGGATGTCTACTCTCTATATTCTTATCCTTTCTTTAACAGCTCTTTAACAGCTGCAAACCCGACAGCAAATGGACCAGACCATGGTGCACTCCTGTCCCCATCCACACAGACAGAGATTCACTTCCTTCTACGCAGGACACTGACACAAAGTTAAGTCTTTGAGCCTGGCAGAGCCAAGGGCAAGATGTTCCACATGAGAACAAGGGTGGCTGATGCCATTTCTTCTCCTTTCTTCTGCCTTTTCAGCTGAAAGTCCAGATAGGAAATGGACCAACCAGCGTGCACCCTTCTACACAACTACGCCGACAGAGTTTAAATGCCTTCTATAAAGGACACTGACACAAAGTTAAGTCATCGAGCCTGCAGAGCCCTGGCCAGGGCTTTCCTATGTCATCAAGTGTGGCTCATGCTATTTCTAGTCCTTCTGCCATTTCAGCTTCAACTCCAGATAGGAAATGGACCAAGCATCCTACACCCCTCTACGCCCCTACACCGACAGAGATTAAATGCCTTCTACAAAGGACACTGACACAAAGTTAAGTCAGGGAGAACTTCAGAGCCCTGACCAGGGTTTCCTCATGTGAGTGACTGGTGCTGCTGCTTAGTTTGTTGCCCGCCTTTTACAGTTGCAGGCCCAGACCAGGACAGGACAAGAAAAAGCCACACTCTTCTCCTCCACCACACTGCCACAGATTAATGCCTTCCAGAAGGGACAAAGACCAAAGAGAAGTCATTCACACTGGTAGATCCCTGGGCAGGGTTTCTGCTTGGGGAACTATGATGGGTAACACACAGTTTCTTTGTCTGCCTTTTGCACTTGCTGGCCCAAAAAAACACAGGACCCGACAATGGCACATTCTTCTCCTCCACCACACTGCCAGAGATTAAATGCCTTCCACAAGGACAAACACCAAAGATAAGTCAGTCACTCCGGCAGTGCCCTGGCCAGGGCTGGCTACCCTGAGTCAGGATGTCTACTCTCTATATTCTTATCCTGTCTTTAACAGCTGCAAACCCGACAGCAAATGGACCAGACCATGGTGCACTCCTGTCCCCATCCACACAGACAGAGATTCACTTCCTTCTACGCAGGACACTGACACAAAGTTAAGTCTTTGAGCCTGGCAGAGCCAAGGGCAAGATGTTCCACATGTGAACAAGGGTGGCTGATGCCATTTCTTCTCCTTTCTTCTGCCTTTTCAGCTGAAAGTCCAGATAGGAAATGGACCAACCAGCGTGCACCCTTCTACACAACTACGCCGACAGAGTTTAAATGCCTTCTATAAAGGACACTGACACAAAGTTAAGTCATCGAGCCTGCAGAGCCCTGGCCAGGGCTTTCCTATGTCATCAAGTGTGGCTCATGCTATTTCTGGTCCTTCTGCCATTTCAGCTTCAACTCCAGATAGGAAATGGACCAAGCATCCTACACCCCTCTACGCCCCTACACCGACAGAGATTAAATGCCTTCCTACAAAGGACACTGACACAAAGTTAAGTCAGGGAGAACTTCAGAGCCCTGACCAGGGTTTCCTCATGTGAGCGACTGGTGCTGCTGCTTAGTTTGTTGCCCGCCTTTTACAATTGCAGGCCCAGACCAGGACAGGACAAGAAAAAGCCACACTCTTCTCCTCCACCACACTGCCACAGATTAATGCCTTCCAGAAGGGATAAAGACCAAAGAGAAGTCATTCACACTGGTAGATCCCTGGGCAGGGTTTCTGCCTGGGGAACTATGATGGGTAACACACAGTTTCTTTGTCTGCCTTTTGCACTTGCTGGCCCAAAAAAACACAGGACCCGACAATGGCACATTCTTCTCCTCCACCACACTGCCAGAGATTAAATGCCTTCCACAAGGACAAACACCAAAGATAAGTCAGTCACTCCGGCAGTGCCCTGGACAGGGCTGGATACCCTGAGTCAGGATGTCTACTCACTATATTCTTATCCTTTCTTTAACAGCTCTTTAACAGCTGCAAACCCGACAGCAAATGGACCAGACCATGGTGCACTCCTGTCCCCATCCACACAGACAGAGATTCACTTCCTTCTACGCAGGACACTGACACAAAGTTAAGTCTTTGAGCCTGGCAGAGCCAAGGGCAAGATGTTCCACATGAGAACAAGGGTGGCTGATGCCATTTCTTCTCCTTTCTTCTGCCTTTTCAGCTGAAAGTCCAGATAGGAAATGGACCAACCAGCGTGCACCCTTCTACAGAACTACGCTGACAGAGTTTAAATGCCTTCTATAAAAGACACTGACACAAAGTTAAGTCATCCAGCCTGCAGAGCCCTGGCCAGGGCTTTCCTATGTCATCAAGTGTGGCTCATGCTATTTTTGGTCCTTC
Source organism: Melopsittacus undulatus (assembly GCF_012275295.1). Classification (NCBI taxonomy): domain Eukaryota; kingdom Metazoa; phylum Chordata; class Aves; order Psittaciformes; family Psittaculidae; genus Melopsittacus; species Melopsittacus undulatus. Next base: position 12,394,185 of record NC_047528.1, on the reverse strand, counting down.
TGCCATTTCAGCTTCAACTCCAGATAGGAAATGGACCAAGCATCCTACACCCCTCTACGCCCCTACACCGACAGAGATTAAATGCCTTCTACAAAGGACACTGACACAAAGTTAAGTCAGGGAGAACTTCAGAGCCCTGACCAGGGTTTCCTCATGTGAGTGACTGGTGCTGCTGCTTAGTTTGTTGCCCGCCTTTTACAGTTGCAGGCCCACACCAGGACAGGACAAGAAAAAGCCACACTCTTCTCCTCCACCACACTGCTGAGGTTATATGGCTTCCAGAAGGGACAAAGACCAAAGAGAAGTCATTCACACTGGCAGATCCCTGGGCAGCGTTTCTGCCTGGGGAACTATGATGGGTAACACACAGTTTCTTTGTCTGCCTTTTGCACTTGCTGGCCCAAAAAAACACAGGACCCGACAATGGCACATTCTTCTCCTCCACCACACTGCCAGAGATTAAATGCCTTCCACAAGGACAAACACCAAAGATAAGTCAGTCACTCCGGCAGTGCCCTGGCCAGGGCTGGCTACCCTGAGTCAGGATGTCTACTCTCTATATTCTTATCCTTTCTTTAACAGCTCTTTAACAGCTGCAAACCCGACAGCAAATGGACCAGACCATGGTGCACTCCTGTCCCCATCCACACAGACAGAGATTCACTTCCTTCTACGCAGGACACTGACACAAAGTTAAGTCTTTGAGCCTGGCAGAGCCAAGGGCAAGATGTTCCACATGAGAACAAGGGTGGCTGATGCCATTTCTTCTCCTTTCTTCTGCCTTTTCAGCTGAAAGTCCAGATAGGAAATGGACCAACCAGCGTGCACCCTTCTACACAACTACGCCGACAGAGTTTAAATGCCTTCTATAAAGGACACTGACACAAAGTTAAGTCATCGAGCCTGCAGAGCCCTGGCCAGGGCTTTCCTATGTCATCAAGTGTGGCTCATGCTATTTCTGGTCCTTCTGCCATTTCAGCTTCAACTCCAGATAGGAAATGGACCAAGCATCCTACACCCCTCTACGCCCCTACACCGACAGAGATTAAATGCCTTCCTACAAAGGACACTGACACAAAGTTAAGTCAGGGAGAACTTCAGAGCCCTGACCAGGGTTTCCTCATGTGAGCGACTGGTGCTGCTGCTTAGTTTGTTGCCCGCCTTTTACAATTGCAGGCCCAGACCAGGACAGGACAAGAAAAAGCCACACTCTTCTCCTCCACCACACTGCCACAGATTAATGCCTTCCAGAAGGGATAAAGACCAAAGAGAAGTCATTCACACTGGTAGATCCCTGGGCAGGGTTAATGCCTGGGGAACTATGATGGGTAACACACAGTTTCTTTGTCTGCCTTTTGCACTTGCTGGCCCAAAAAAACACAGGACCCGACAATGGCACATTCTTCTCCTCCACCACACTGCCAGAGATTAAATGCCTTCCACAAGGACAAACACCAAAGATAAGTCAGTCACTCCGGCAGTGCCCTGGACAGGGCTGGATACCCTGAGTCAGGATGTCTACTCTCTATATTTTTATCCTGTCTTTAACAGCTCTTTAACAGCTGCAAACCCGACAGCAAATGGACCAGACCATGGTGCACTCCTGTCCCCATCCACACAGACAGAGATTCACTTCCTTCTACGCAGGACACTGACACAAAGTTAAGTCTTTGAGCCTGGCAGAGCCAAGGGCAAGATGTTCCACATGAGAACAAGGGTGGCTGATGCCATTTCTTCTCCTTCCTTCTGCCTTTTCAGCTGAAAGTCCAGATAGGAAATGGACCAACCAGCGTGCACCCTTCTACAGAACTACGCTGACAGAGTTTAAATGCCTTCTATAAAAGACACTGACACAAAGTTAAGTCATCCAGCCTGCAGAGCCCTGGCCAGGGCTTTCCTATGTCATCAAGTGTGGCTCATGCTATTTTTGGTCCTTCTGCCATTTCAGCTTCAACTCCAGATAGGAAATGGACCAAGCATCCTACACCCCTCTACGCCCCTACACCGACAGAGATTAAATGCCTTCTACAAAGGACACTGACACAAAGTTAAGTCAGGGAGAACTTCAGAGCCCTGACCAGGGTTTCCTCATGTGAGTGACTGGTGCTGCTGCTTAGTTTGTTGCCCGCCTTTTACAGTTGCAGGCCCAGACCAGGACAGGACAAGAAAAAGCCACACTCTTCTCCTCCACCACACTGCTGAGGTTATATGGCTTCCAGAAGGGACAAAGACCAAAGAGAAGTCATTCACACTGGCAGATCCCTGGACAGCGTTTCTGCCTGGGGAACTATGATGGGTAACACACAGTTTCTTTGTCTGCCTTTTGCACTTGCTGGCCCAAAAAAACACAGGACCCGACAATGGCACATTCTTCTCCTCCACCACACTGCCAGAGATTAAATGCCTTCCACAAGGACAAACACCAAAGATAAGTCAGTCACTCCGGCAGTGCCCTGGCCAGGGCTGGCTACCCTGAGTCAGGATGTCTACTCTCTATATTCTTATCCTTTCTTTAACAGCTCTTTAACAGCTGCAAACCCGACAGCAAATGGACCAGACCATGGTGCACTCCTGTCCCCATCCACACAGACAGAGATTCACTTCCTTCTACGCAGGACACTGACACAAAGTTAAGTCTTTGAGCCTGGCAGAGCCAAGGGCAAGATGTTCCACATGAGAACAAGGGTGGCTGATGCCATTTCTTCTCCTTTCTTCTGCCTTTTCAGCTGAAAGTCCAGATAGGAAATGGACCAACCAGCGTGCACCCTTCTACACAACTACGCCGACAGAGTTTAAATGCCTTCTATAAAGGACACTGACACAAAGTTAAGTCATCGAGCCTGCAGAGCCCTGGCCAGGGCTTTCCTATGTCATCAAGTGTGGCTCATGCTATTTCTGGTCCTTCTGCCATTTCAGCTTCAACTCCAGATAGGAAATGGACCAAGCATCCTACACCCCTCTACGCCCCTACACCGACAGAGATTAAATGCCTTCTACAAAGGACACTGACACAAAGTTAAGTCAGGGAGAACTTCAGAGCCCTGACCAGGGTTTCCTCATGTGAGTGACTGGTGCTGCTGCTTAGTTTGTTGCCCGCCTTTTACAGTTGCAGGCCCACACCAGGACAGGACAAGAAAAAGCCACACTCTTCTCCTCCACCACACTGCCACAGATTAATGCCTTCCAGAAGGGACAAAGACCAAAGAGAAGTCATTCACACTGGTAGATCCCTGGGCAGGGTTTCTGCTTGGGGAACTATGATGGGTAACACACAGTTTCTTTGTCTGCCTTTTGCACTTGCTGGCCCAAAAAAACACAGGACCCGACAATGGCACATTCTTCTCCTCCACCACACTGCCAGAGATTAAATGCCTTCCACAAGGACAAACACCAAAGATAAGTCAGTCACTCCGGCAGTGCCCTGGCCAGGGCTGGCTACCCTGAGTCAGGATGTCTACTCTCTATATTCTTATCCTGTCTTTAACAGCTGCAAACCCGACAGCAAATGGACCAGACCATGGTGCACTCCTGTCCCCATCCACACAGACAGAGATTCACTTCCTTCTACGCAGGACACTGACACAAAGTTAAGTCTTTGAGCCTGGCAGAGCCAAGGGCAAGATGTTCCACATGAGAACAAGGGTGGCTGATGCCATTTCTTCTCCTTTCTTCTGCCTTTTCAGCTGAAAGTCCAGATAGGAAATGGACCAACCAGCGTGCACCCTTCTACACAACTACGCCGACAGAGTTTAAATGCCTTCTATAAAGGACACTGACACAAAGTTAAGTCATCGAGCCTGCAGAGCCCTGGCCAGGGCTTTCCTATGTCATCAAGTGTGGCTCATGCTATTTCTGGTCCTTCTGCCATTTCAGCTTCAACTCCAGATAGGAAATGGACCAAGCATCCTACACCCCTCTACGCCCCTACACCGACAGAGATTAAATGCCTTCCTACAAAGGACACTGACACAAAGTTAAGTCAGGGAGAACTTCAGAGCCCTGACCAGGGTTTCCTCATGTGAGCGACTGGTGCTGCTGCTTAGTTTGTTGCCCGCCTTTTACAATTGCAGGCCCAGACCAGGACAGGACAAGAAAAAGCCACACTCTTCTCCTCCACCACACTGCAACAGATTAATGCCTTCCAGAAGGGATAAAGACCAAAGAGAAGTCATTCACACTGGTAGATCCCTGGGCAGGGTTAATGCCTGGGGAACTATGATGGGTAACACACAGTTTCTTTGTCTGCCTTTTGCACTTGCTGGCCCAAAAAAACACAGGACCCGACAATGGCACATTCTTCTCCTCCACCACACTGCCAGAGATTAAATGCTTTCCACAAGGACAAACACCAAAGATAAGTCAGTCACTCGGCAGTGCCCTGGACAGGGCTGGATACCCTGAGTCAGGATGTCTACTCACTATATTCTTATCCTTTCTTTAACAGCTCTTTAACAGCTGCAAACCCGACAGCAAATGGACCAGACCATGGTGCACTCCTGTCCCCATCCACACAGACAGAGATTCACTTCCTTCTACGCAGGACACTGACACAAAGTTAAGTCTTTGAGCCTGGCAGAGCCAAGGGCAAGATGTTCCACATGAGAACAAGGGTGGCTGATGCCATTTCTTCTCCTTTCTTCTGCCTTTTCAGCTGAAAGTCCAGATAGGAAATGGACCAACCAGCGTGCACCCTTCTACAGAACTACGCTGACAGAGTTTAAATGCCTTCTATAAAAGACACTGACACAAAGTTAAGTCATCGAGCCTGCAGAGCCCTGGCCAGGGCTTTCCTATGTCATCAAGTGTGGCTCATGCTATTTCTGGTCCTTCTGCCATTTCAGCTTCAACTCCAGATAGGAAATGGACCAAGCATCCTACACCCCTCTACGCCCCTACACCGACAGAGATTAAATGCCTTCTACAAAGGACACTGACACAAAGTTAAGTCATGGAGAACTTCAGAGCCCTGACCAGGGTTTCCTCATGTGAGCGACTGGTGCTGCTGCTTAGTTTGTTGCCCGCCTTTTACAGTTGCAGGCCCAGACCAGGACAGGACAAGAAAAAGCCACACTCTTCTCCTCCACCACACTGCCACAGATTAATGCCTTCCAGAAGGGACAAAGACCAAAGAGAAGTCATTCACACTGGTAGATCCCTGGGCAGGGTTTCTGCCTGGGGAACTATGATGGGTAACACACAGTTTCTTTGTCTGCCTTTTGCACTTGCTGGCCCAAAAAAACACAGGACCCGACAATGGCACATTCTTCTCCTCCACCACACTGCCAGAGATTAAATGCCTTCCACAAGGACAAACACCAAAGATAAGTCAGTCACTCCGGCAGTGCCCTGGCCAGGGCTGGCTACCCTGAGTCAGGATGTCTACTCTCTATATTTTTATCCTGTCTTTAACAGCTGCAAACCCGACAGCAAATGGACCAGACCATGGTGCACTCCTGTCCCCATCCACACAGACAGAGATTCACTTCCTTCTACGCAGGACACTGACACAAAGTTAAGTCTTTGAGCCTGGCAGAGCCAAGGGCAAGATGTTCCACATGAGAACAAGGGTGGCTGATGCCATTTCTTCTCCTTTCTTCTGCCTTTTCAGCTGAAAGTCCAGATAGGAAATGGACCAACCAGCGTGCACCCTTCTACACAACTACGCCGACAGAGTTTAAATGCCTTCTATAAAGGACACTGACACAAAGTTAAGTCATCGAGCCTGCAGAGCCCTGGCCAGGGCTTTCCTATGTCATCAAGTGTGGCTCATGCTATTTCTGGTCCTTCTGCCATTTCAGCTTCAACTCCAGATAGGAAATGGACCAAGCATCCTACACCCCTCTACGCCCCTACACCGACAGAGATTAAATGCCTTCCTACAAAGGACACTGACACAAAGTTAAGTCAGGGAGAACTTCAGAGCCCTGACCAGGGTTTCCTCATGTGAGCGACTGGTGCTGCTGCTTAGTTTGTTGCCCGCCTTTTACAATTGCAGGCCCAGACCAGGACAGGACAAGAAAAAGCCACACTCTTCTCCTCCACCACACTGCCACAGATTAATGCCTTCCAGAAGGGATAAAGACCAAAGAGAAGTCATTCACACTGGTAGATCCCTGGGCAGGGTTTCTGCCTGGGGAACTATGATGGGTAACACACAGTTTCTTTGTCTGCCTTTTGCACTTGCTGGCCCAAAAAAACACAGGACCCGACAATGGCACATTCTTCTCCTCCACCACACTGCCAGAGATTAAATGCCTTCCACAAGGACAAACACCAAAGATAAGTCAGTCACTCCGGCAGTGCCCTGGACAGGGCTGGATACCCTGAGTCAGGATGTCTACTCACTATATTCTTATCCTTTCTTTAACAGCTCTTTAACAGCTGCAAACCCGACAGCAAATGGACCAGACCATGGTGCACTCCTGTCCCCATCCACACAGACAGAGATTCACTTCCTTCTACGCAGGACACTGACACAAAGTTAAGTCTTTGAGCCTGGCAGAGCCAAGGGCAAGATGTTCCACATGAGAACAAGGGTGGCTGATGCCATTTCTTCTCCTTTCTTCTGCCTTTTCAGCTGAAAGTCCAGATAGGAAATGGACCAACCAGCGTGCACCCTTCTACAGAACTACGCTGACAGAGTTTAAATGCCTTCTATAAAAGACACTGACACAAAGTTAAGTCATCCAGCCTGCAGAGCCCTGGCCAGGGCTTTCCTATGTCATCAAGTGTGGCTCATGCTATTTTTGGTCCTTCTGCCATTTCAGCTTCAACTCCAGATAGGAAATGGACCAAGCATCCTACACCCCTCTACGCCCCTACACCGACAGAGATTAAATGCCTTCTACAAAGGACACTGACACAAAGTTAAGTCAGGGAGAACTTCAGAGCCCTGACCAGGGTTTCCTCATGTGAGTGACTGGTGCTGCTGCTTAGTTTGTTGCCCGCCTTTTACAGTTGCAGGCCCACACCAGGACAGGACAAGAAAAAGCCACACTCTTCTCCTCCACCACACTGCTGAGGTTATATGGCTTCCAGAAGGGACAAAGACCAAAGAGAAGTCATTCACACTGGCAGATCCCTGGACAGCGTTTCTGCCTGGGGAACTATGATGGGTAACACACAGTTTCTTTGTCTGCCTTTTGCACTTGCTGGCCCAAAAAAACACAGGACCCGACAATGGCACATTCTTCTCCTCCACCACACTGCCAGAGATTAAATGCCTTCCACAAGGACAAACACCAAAGATAAGTCAGTCACTCCGGCAGTGCCCTGGCCAGGGCTGGCTACCCTGAGTCAGGATGTCTACTCTCTATATTCTTATCCTTTCTTTAACAGCTCTTTAAAAGCTGCAAACCCGACAGCAAATGGACCAGACCATGGTGCACTCCTGTCCCCATCCACACAGACAGAGATTCACTTCCTTCTACGCAGGACACTGACACAAAGTTAAGTCTTTGAGCCTGGCAGAGCCAAGGGCAAGATGTTCCACATGAGAACAAGGGTGGCTGATGCCATTTCTTCTCCTTTCTTCTGCCTTTTCAGCTGAAAGTCCAGATAGGAAATGGACCAACCAGCGTGCACCCTTCTACACAACTACGCCGACAGAGTTTAAATGCCTTCTATAAAGGACACTGACACAAAGTTAAGTCATCGAGCCTGCAGAGCCCTGGCCAGGGCTTTCCTATGTCATCAAGTGTGGCTCATGCTATTTCTGGTCCTTCTGCCATTTCAGCTTCAACTCCAGATAGGAAATGGACCAAGCATCCTACACCCCTCTACGCCCCTACACCGACAGAGATTAAATGCCTTCCTACAAAGGACACTGACACAAAGTTAAGTCAGGGAGAACTTCAGAGCCCTGACCAGGGTTTCCTCATGTGAGCGACTGGTGCTGCTGCTTAGTTTGTTGCCCGCCTTTTACAATTGCAGGCCCAGACCAGGACAGGACAAGAAAAAGCCACACTCTTCTCCTCCACCACACTGCCACAGATTAATGCCTTCCAGAAGGGATAAAGACCAAAGAGAAGTCATTCACACTGGTAGATCCCTGGGCAGGGTTAATGCCTGGGGAACTATGATGGGTAACACACAGTTTCTTTGTCTGCCTTTTCCACTTGCTGGCCCAAAAAAACACAGGACCCGACAATGGCACATTCTTCTCCTCCACCACACTGCCAGAGATTAAATGCCTTCCACAAGGACAAACACCAAAGATAAGTCAGTCACTCCGGCAGTGCCCTGGACAGGGCTGGATACCCTGAGTCAGGATGTCTACTCTCTATATTTTTATCCTGTCTTTAACAGCTCTTTAACAGCTGCAAACCCGACAGCAAATGGACCAGACCATGGTGCACTCCTGTCCCCATCCACACAGACAGAGATTCACTTCCTTCTACGCAGGACACTGACACAAAGTTAAGTCTTTGAGCCTGGCAGAGCCAAGGGCAAGATGTTCCACATGAGAACAAGGGTGGCTGATGCCATTTCTTCTCCTTCCTTCTGCCTTTTCAGCTGAAAGTCCAGATAGGAAATGGACCAACCAGCGTGCACCCTTCTACAGAACTACGCTGACAGAGTTTAAATGCCTTCTATAAAAGACACTGACACAAAGATAAGTCATCCAGCCTGCAGAGCCCTGGCCAGGGCTTTCCTATGTCATCAAGTGTGGCTCATGCTATTTTTGGTCCTTCTGCCATTTCAGCTTCAACTCCAGATAGGAAATGGACCAAGCATCCTACACCCCTCTACGCCCCTACACCGACAGAGATTAAATGCCTTCTACAAAGGACACTGACACAAAGTTAAGTCAGGGAGAACTTCAGAGCCCTGACCAGGGTTTCCTCATGTGAGTGACTGGTGCTGCTGCTTAGTTTGTTGCCCGCCTTTTACAGTTGCAGGCCCAGACCAGGACAGGACAAGAAAAAGCCACACTCTTCTCCTCCACCACACTGCCACAGATTAATGCCTTCCAGAAGGGACAAAGACCAAAGAGAAGTCATTCACACTGGTAGATCCCTGGGCAGGGTTTCTGCTTGGGGAACTATGATGGGTAACACACAGTTTCTTTGTCTGCCTTTTGCACTTGCTGGCCCAAAAAAACACAGGACCCGACAATGGCACATTCTTCTCCTCCACCACACTGCCAGAGATTAAATGCCTTCCACAAGGACAAACACCAAAGATAAGTCAGTCACTCCGGCAGTGCCCTGGCCAGGGCTGGCTACCATGACTCAGGATGTCTACCCTCTATATTTTTATCCTGTCTTTAACAGCTGCAAACCCGACAGCAAATGGACCAGACCATGGTGCACTCCTGTCCCCATCCACACAGACAGAGATTCACTTCCTTCTACGCAGGACACTGACACAAAGTTAAGTCTTTGAGCCTGGCAGAGCCAAGGGCAAGATGTTCCACATGAGAACAAGGGTGGCTGATGCCATTTCTTCTCCTTTCTTCTGCCTTTTCAGCTGAAAGTCCAGATAGGAAATGGACCAACCAGCGTGCACCCTTCTACACAACTACGCCGACAGAGTTTAAATGCCTTCTATAAAGGACACTGACACAAAGTTAAGTCATCGAGCCCGCAGAGCCCTGGCCAGGGCTTTCCTGTGTCATCAAGTGTGGCTCATGCTATTTCTGGTCCTTCTGCCATTTCAGCTTCAACTCCAGATAGGAAATGGACCAAGCATCCTACACCCCTCTACGCCCCTACACCGACAGAGATTAAATGCCTTCTACAAAGGACACTGACACAAAGTTAAGTCAGGGAGAACTTCAGAGCCCTGACCAGGGTTTCCTCATGTGAGCGACTGGTGCTGCTGCTTAGTTTGTTGCCCGCCTTTTACAATTGCAGGCCCAGACCAGGACAGGACAAGAAAAAGCCACACTCTTCTCCTCCACCACACTGCCACAGATTAATGCCTTCCAGAAGGGATAAAGACCAAAGAGAAGTCATTCACACTGGTAGAGCCCTGGGCAGGGTTTCTGCCTGGGGAACTATGATGGGTAACACACAGTTTCTTTGTCTGCCTTTTCCACTTGCTGGCCCAAAAAAACACAGGACCCGACAATGGCACATTCTTCTCCTCCACCACACTGCCAGAGATTAAATGCCTTCCACAAGGACAAACACCAAAGATAAGTCAGTCACTCCGGCAGTGCCCTGGCCAGGGCTGGCTACCCTGAGTCAGGATGTCTACCCTCTATATTCTTATCCTGTCTTTAACAGCTGCAAACCCGACAGCAAATGGACCAGACCATGGTGCACTCCTGTCCCCATCCACACAGACAGAGATTCACTTCCTTCTACGCAGGACACTGACACAAAGTTAAGTCTTTGAGCCTGGCAGAGCCAAGGGCAAGATGTTCCACATGAGAACAAGGGTGGCTGATGCCATTTCTTCTCCTTTCTTCTGCCTTTTCAGCTGAAAGTCCAGATAGGAAATGGACCAACCAGCGTGCACCCTTCTACACAACTACGCCGACAGAGTTTAAATGCCTTCTATAAAGGACACTGACACAAAGTTAAGTCATCGAGCCTGCAGAGCCCTGGCCAGGGCTTTCCTATGTCATCAAGTGTGGCTCATGCTATTTCTGGTCTTTCTGCCATTTCAGCTTCAACTCCAGATAGGAAATGGACCAAGCATCCTACACCCCTCTACGCCCCTACACCGACAGAGATTAAATGCCTTCTACAAAGGACACTGACACAAAGTTAAGTCAGGGAGAACTTCAGAGCCCTGACCAGGGTTTCCTCATGTGAGCGACTGGTGCTGCTGCTTAGTTTGTTGACCGCCTTTTACAATTGCAGGCCCAGACCAGGACAGGACAAGAAAAAGCCACACTCTTCTCCTCCACCACACTGCCACAGATTAATGCCTTCCAGAAGGGACAAAGACCAAAGAGAAGTCATTCACACTGGCAGATCCCTGGGCAGGGTTTCTGCCTGGGGAACTATGATGGGTAACACACAGTTTCTTTGTCTGCCTTTTGCACTTGCTGGCCCAAAAAAACACAGGACCCGACAATGGCACATTCTTCTCCTCCACCACACTGCCAGAGATTAAATGCCTTCCACAAGGACAAACACCAAAGATAAGTCAGTCACTCCGGCAGTGCCCTGGCCAGGGCTGGCTACCCTGAGTCAGGATGTCTACCCTCTATATTTTTATCCTGTCTTTAACAGCTGCAAACCCGACAGCAAATGGACCAGACCATGGTGCACTCCTGTCCCCATCCACACAGACAGAGATTCACTTCCTTCTACGCAGGACACTGACACAAAGTTAAGTCTTTGAGCCTGGCAGAGCCAAGGGCAAGATGTTCCACATGAGAACAAGGGTGGCTGATGCCATTTCTTCTCCTTTCTTCTGCCTTTTCAGCTGAAAGTCCAGATAGGAAATGGACCAACCAGCGTGCACCCTTCTACACAACTACGCCGACAGAGTTTAAATGCCTTCTATAAAGGACACTGACACAAAGTTAAGTCATCGAGCCCGCAGAGCCCTGGCCAGGGCTTTCCTGTGTCATCAAGTGTGGCTCATGCTATTTCTGGTCCTTCTGCCATTTCAGCTTCAACTCCAGATAGGAAATGGACCAAGCATCCTACACCCCTCTACGCCCCTACACCGACAGAGATTAAATGCCTTCTACAAAGGACACTGACACAAAGTTAAGTCAGGGAGAACTTCAGAGCCCTGACCAGGGTTTCCTCATGTGAGCGACTGGTGCTGCTGCTTAGTTTGTTGCCCGCCTTTTACAATTGCAGGCCCAGACCAGGACAGGACAAGAAAAAGCCACACTCTTCTCCTCCACCACACTGCCACAGATTAATGCCTTCCAGAAGGGACAAAGACCAAAGAGAAGTCATTCACACTGGCAGATCCCTGGGCAGGGTTTCTGCTTGGGGAACTATGATGGGTAACACACAGTTTCTTTGTCTGCCTTTTCCACTTGCTGGCCCAAAAAAACACAGGACCCGACAATGGCACATTTTTCTCCTCCACCACACTGCCAGAGATTAAATGCCTTCCACAAGGACAAACACCAAAGATAAGTCAGTCACTCCGGCAGTGCCCTGGCCAGGGCTGGCTACCCTGAGTCAGGATGTCTACTCTCTATATTCTTATCCTGTCTTTAACAGCTGCAAACCCAACAGCAAATGGACCAGACCATGGTGCACTCCTGTCCCCATCCACACAGACAGAGATTCACTTCCTTCTACGCAGGACACTGACACAAAGTTAAGTCTTTGAGCCTGGCAGAGCCAAGGGCAAGATGTTCCACATGAGAACAAGGGTGGCTGATGCCATTTCTTCTCCTTTCTTCTGCCTTTTCAGCTGAAAGTCCAGATAGGAAATGGACCAACCAGCGTGCACCCTTCTACACAACTACGCCGACAGAGTTTAAATGCCTTCTATAAAGGACACTGACACAAAGTTAAGTCATTGAGCCTGCAGAGCCCTGGCCAGGGCTTTCCTATGTCATCAAGTGTGGCTCATGCTATTTCTGGTCCTTCTGCCATTTCAGCTTCAACTCCAGATAGGAAATGGACCAAGCATCCTACACCCCTCTACGCCCCTACACCGACAGAGATTAAATGCCTTCTACAAAGGACACTGACACAAAGTTAAGTCAGGGAGAACTTCAGAGCCCTGACCAGGGTTTCCTCATGTGAGCGACTGGTGCTGCTGCTTAGTTTGTTGCCCGCCTTTTACAATTGCAGGCCCAGACCAGGACAGGACAAGAAAAAGCCACACTCTTCTCCTCCACCACACTGCCACAGATTAATGCCTTCCAGAAGGGACAAAGACCAAAGAGAAGTCATTCACACTGGCAGATCCCTGGACAGGGTTTCTGCCTGGGGAACTATGATGGGTAACACACAGTTTCTTTGTCTGCCTTTTGCACTTGCTGGCCCAAAAAAACACAGGACCCGACAATGGCACATTCTTCTCCTCCACCACACTGCCAGAGATTAAATGCCTTCCACAAGGACAAACACCAAAGATAAGTCAGTCACTCCGGCAGTGCCCTGGCCAGGGCTGGCTACCCTGAGTCAGGATGTCTACCCTCTATATTTTTATCCTGTCTTTAACAGCTGCAAACCCGACAGCAAATGGACCAGACCATGGTGCACTCCTGTCCCCATCCACACAGACAGAGATTCACTTCCTTCTACGCAGGACACTGACACAAAGTTAAGTCTTTGAGCCTGGCAGAGCCAAGGGCAAGATGTTCCACATGAGAACAAGGGTGGCTGATGCCATTTCTTCTCCTTTCTTCTGCCTTTTCAGCTGAAAGTCCAGATAGGAAATGGACCAACCAGCGTGCACCCTTCTACACAACTACGCCGACAGAGTTTAAATGCCTTCTATAAAGGACACTGACACAAAGTTAAGTCATCGAGCCCGCAGAGCCCTGGCCAGGGCTTTCCTGTGTCATCAAGTGTGGCTCATGCTATTTCTGGTCCTTCTGCCATTTCAGCTTCAACTCCAGATAGGAAATGGACCAAGCATCCTACACCCCTCTACGCCCCTACACCGACAGAGATTAAATGCCTTCTACAAAGGACACTGACACAAAGTTAAGTCAGGGAGAACTTCAGAGCCCTGACCAGGGTTTCCTCATGTGAGCGACTGGTGCTGCTGCTTAGTTTGTTGCCCGCCTTTTACAATTGCAGGCCCAGACCAGGACAGGACAAGAAAAAGCCACACTCTTCTCCTCCACCACACTGCCACAGATTAATGCCTTCCAGAAGGGACAAAGACCAAAGAGAAGTCATTCACACTGGCAGATCCCTGGGCAGGGTTTCTGCTTGGGGAACTATGATGGGTAACACACAGTTTCTTTGTCTGCCTTTTCCACTTGCTGGCCCAAAAAAACACAGGACCCGACAATGGCACATTCTTCTCCTCCACCACACTGCCAGAGATTAAATGCCTTCCACAAGGACAAACACCAAAGATAAGTCAGTCACTCCGGCAGTGCCCTGGCCAGGGCTGGCTACCCTGAGTCAGGATGTCTACTCTCTATATTCTTATCCTGTCTTTAACAGCTGCAAACCCAACAGCAAATGGACCAGACCATGGTGCACTCCTGTCCCCATCCACACAGACAGAGATTCACTTCCTTCTACGCAGGACACTGACACAAAGTTAAGTCTTTGAGCCTGGCAGAGCCAAGGGCAAGATGTTCCACATGAGAACAAGGGTGGCTGATGCCATTTCTTCTCCTTTCTTCTGCCTTTTCAGCTGAAAGTCCAGATAGGAAATGGACCAACCAGCGTGCACCCTTCTACACAACTACGCCGACAGAGTTTAAATGCCTTCTATAAAGGACACTGACACAAAGTTAAGTCATTGAGCCTGCAGAGCCCTGGCCAGGGCTTTCCTATGTCATCAAGTGTGGCTCATGCTATTTCTGGTCCTTCTGCCATTTCAGCTTCAACTCCAGATAGGAAATGGACCAAGCATCCTACACCCCTCTACGCCCCTACACCGACAGAGATTAAATGCCTTCTACAAAGGACACTGACACAAAGTTAAGTCAGGGAGAACTTCAGAGCCCTGACCAGGGTTTCCTCATGTGAGCGACTGGTGCTGCTGCTTAGTTTGTTGCCCGCCTTTTACAATTGCAGGCCCAGACCAGGACAGGACAAGAAAAAGCCACACTCTTCTCCTCCACCACACTGCCACAGATTAATGCCTTCCAGAAGGGACAAAGACCAAAGAGAAGTCATTCACACTGGCAGATCCCTGGACAGCGTTTCTGCCTGGGGAACTATGATGGGTAACACACAGTTTCTTTGTCTGCCTTTTGCACTTGCTGGCCCAAAAAAACACAGGACCCGACAATGGCACATTCTTCTCCTCCACCACACTGCCAGAGATTAAATGCCTTCCACAAGGACAAACACCAAAGATAAGTCAGTCACTCCGGCAGTGCCCTGGCCAGGGCTGGCTACCATGACTCAGGATGTCTACCCTCTATATTTTTATCCTGTCTTTAACAGCTGCAAACCCGACAGCAAATGGACCAGACCATGGTGCACTCCTGTCCCCATCCACACAGACAGAGATTCACTTCCTTCTACGCAGGACACTGACACAAAGTTAAGTCTTTGAGCCTGGCAGAGCCAAGGGCAAGATGTTCCACATGAGAACAAGGGTGGCTGATGCCATTTCTTCTCCTTTCTTCTGCCTTTTCAGCTGAAAGTCCAGATAGGAAATGGACCAACCAGCGTGCACCCTTCTACACAACTACGCCGACAGAGTTTAAATGCCTTCTATAAAGGACACTGACACAAAGTTAAGTCATCGAGCCCGCAGAGCCCTGGCCAGGGCTTTCCTGTGTCATCAAGTGTGGCTCATGCTATTTCTGGTCCTTCTGCCATTTCAGCTTCAACTCCAGATAGGAAATGGACCAAGCATCCTACACCCCTCTACGCCCCTACACCGACAGAGATTAAATGCCTTCTACAAAGGACACTGACACAAAGTTAAGTCAGGGAGAACTTCAGAGCCCTGACCAGGGTTTCCTCATGTGAGCGACTGGTGCTGCTGCTTAGAATGTTGCCCGCCTTTTACAATTGCAGGCCCAGACCAGGACAGGACAAGAAAAAGCCACACTCTTCTCCTCCACCACACTGCCACAGATTAATGCCTTCCAGAAGGGACAAAGACCAAAGAGAAGTCATTCACACTGGCAGATCCCTGGGCAGCGTTTCTGCCTGGGGAACTATGATGGGTAACACACAGTTTCTTTGTCTGCCTTTTGCACTTGCTGGCCCAAAAAAACACAGGACCCGACAATGGCACATTCTTCTCCTCCACCACACTGCCAGAGATTAAATGCCTTCCACAAGGACAAACACCAAAGATAAGTCAGTCACTCCGGCAGTGCCCTGGCCAGGGCTGGCTAACCTGAGTCAGGATGTCTACTCTCTATATTCTTATCCTGTCTTTAACAGCTGCAAACCCGACAGCAAATGGACCAGACCATGGTGCACTCCTGTCCCCATCCACACAGACAGAGATTCACTTCCTTCTACGCAGGACACTGACACAAAGTTAAGTCTTTGAGACTGGCAGAGCCAAGGGCAAGATGTTCCACATGAGAACAAGGGTGGCTGATGCCATTTCTTCTCCTTTCTTCTGCCTTTTCAGCTGAAAGTCCAGATAGGAAATGGACCAACCAGCGTGCACCCTTCTACACCACTACGCCGACAGAGTTTAAATGCCTTCTATAAAGGACACTGACACAAAGTTAAGTCATCGAGCCTGCAGAGCCCTGGCCAGGGCTTTCCTATGTCATCAAGTGTGGCTCATGCTATTTCTGGTCTTTCTGCCATTTCAGCTTCAACTCCAGATAGGAAATGGACCAAGCATCCTACACCCCTCTACGCCCCTACACCGACAGAGATTAAATGCCTTCTACAAAGGACACTGACACAAAGTTAAGTCAGGGAGAACTTCAGAGCCCTGACCAGGGTTTCCTCATGTGAGCGACTGGTGCTGCTGCTTAGATTGTTGCCCGCCTTTTACAATTGCAGGCCCAGACCAGGACAGGACAAGAAAAAGCCACACTCTTCTCCTCCACCACACTGCCACAGATTAATGCCTTCCAGAAGGGACAAAGACCAAAGAGAAGTCATTCACACTGGCAGATCCCTGGGCAGGGTTTCTGCCTGGGGAACTATGATGGGTAACACACCGTTTCTTTGTCTGCCTTTTGCACTTGCTGGCCCAAAAAAACACAGGACCCGACAATGGCACATTCTTCTCCTCCACCACACTGCCAGAGATTAAATGCCTTCCACAAGGACAAACACCAAAGATAAGTCAGTCACTCCGGCAGTGCCCTGGCCAGGGCTGGCTAACCTGAGTCAGGATGTCTACTCTCTATATTCTTATCCTGTCTTTAACAGCTGCAAACCCGACAGCAAATGGACCAGACCATGGTGCACTCCTGTCCCCATCCACACAGACAGAGATTCACTTCCTTCTACGCAGGACACTCACACAAAGTTAAGTCTTTGAGCCTGGCAGAGCCAAGGGCAAGATGTTCCACATGAGAACAAGGGTGGCTGATGCCATTTCTTCTCCTTTCTTCTGCCTTTTCAGCTGAAAGTCCAGATAGGAAATGGACCAACCAGCGTGCACCCTTCTACACAACTACGCCGACAGAGTTTAAATGCCTTCTATAAAGGACACTGACACAAAGTTAAGTCATCGAGCCTGCAGAGCCCTGGCCAGGGCTTTCCTATGTCATCAAGTGTGGCTCATGCTATTTCTGGTCCTTCTGCCATTTCAGCTTCAACTCCAGATAGGAAATGGACCAAGCATCCTACACCCCTCTACGCCCCTACACCGACAGAGATTAAATGCCTTCTACAAAGGACACTGACACAAAGTTAAGTCAGGGAGAACTTCAGAGCCCTGACCAGGGTTTCCTCATGTGAGCGACTGGTGCTGCTGCTTAGTTTGTTGACCGCCTTTTACAATTGCAGGCCCAGACCAGGACAGGACAAGAAAAAGCCACACTCTTCTCCTCCACCACACTGCCACAGATTAATGCCTTCCAGAAGGGACAAAGACCAAAGAGAAGTCATTCACACTGGCAGATCCCTGGACAGCGTTTCTGCCTGGGGAACTATGATGGGTAACACACAGTTTCTTTGTCTGCCTTTTCCACTTGCTGGCCCAAAAAAACACAGGACCCGACAATGGCACATTCTTCTCCTCCACCACACTGCCAGAGATTAAATGCCTTCCACAAGGACAAACACCAAAGATAAGTCAGTCACTCCGGCAGTGCCCTGGCCAGGGCTGGCTACCCTGAGTCAGGATGTCTACTCTCTATATTCTTATCCTGTCTTTAACAGCTGCAAACCCGACAGCAAATGGACCAGACCATGGTGCACTCCTGTCCCCATCCACACAGACAGAGATTCACTTCCTTCTACGCAGGACACTGACACAAAGTTAAGTCTTTGAGCCTGGCAGAGCCAAGGGCAAGATGTTCCACATGAGAACAAGGGTGGCTGATGCCATTTCTTCTCCTTTCTTCTGCCTTTTCAGCTGAAAGTCCAGATAGGAAATGGACCAACCAGCGTGCACCCTTCTACACAACTACGCCGACAGAGTTTAAATGCCTTCTATAAAGGACACTGACACAAAGTTAAGTCATCGAGCCTGCAGAGCCCTGGCCAGGGCTTTCCTATGTCATCAAGTGTGGCTCATGCTATTTCTGGTCCTTCTGCCATTTCAGCTTCAACTCCAGATAGGAAATGGACCAAGCATCCTACACCCCTCTACGCCCCTACACCGACAGAGATTAAATGCCTTCTACAAAGGACACTGACACAAAGTTAAGTCAGGGAGAACTTCAGAGCCCTGACCAGGGTTTCCTCATGTGAGCGACTGGTGCTGCTGCTTAGTTTGTTGACCGCCTTTTACAATTGCAGGCCCAGACAAGGACAGGACCAGAAAAAGCCACACTCTTCTCCTCCACCACACTGCTGAGGTTATATGGCTTCCAGAAGGGACAAAGACCAAAGAGAAGTCATTCACACTGGCAGATCCCTGGGCAGCGTTTCTGCCTGGGGAACTATGATGGGTAACACACAGTTTCTTTGTCTGCCTTTTCCACTTGCTGGCCCAAAAAAACACAGGACCCGACAATGGCACATTCTTCTCCTCCACCACACTGCCAGAGATTAAATGCCTTCCACAAGGACAAACACCAAAGATAAGTCAGTCACTCCGGCAGTGCCCTGGCCAGGGCTGGCTACCCTGAGTCAGGATGTCTACTCTCTATATTCTTATCCTGTCTTTAACAGCTGCAAACCCAACAGCAAATGGACCAGACCATGGTGCACTCCTGTCCCCATCCACACAGACAGAGATTCACTTCCTTCTACGCAGGACACTGACACAAAGTTAAGTCTTTGAGCCTGGCAGAGCCAAGGGCAAGATGTTCCACATGAGAACAAGGGTGGCTGATGCCATTTCTTCTCCTTTCTTCTGCCTTTTCAGCTGAAAGTCCAGATAGGAAATGGACCAACCAGCGTGCACCCTTCTACACAACTACGCCGACAGAGTTTAAATGCCTTCTATAAAGGACACTGACACAAAGTTACGTCATTGAGCCTGCAGAGCCCTGGCCAGGGCTTTCCTATGTCATCAAGTGTGGCTCATGCTATTTCTGGTCCTTCTGCCATTTCAGCTTCAACTCCAGATAGGAAATGGACCAAGCATCCTACACCCCTCTACGCCCCTACACCGACAGAGATTAAATGCCTTCTACAAAGGACACTGACACAAAGTTAAGTCAGGGAGAACTTCAGAGCCCTGACCAGGGTTTCCTCATGTGAGCGACTGGTGCTGCTGCTTAGTTTGTTGACCGCCTTTTACAATTGCAGGCCCAGACCAGGACAGGACAAGAAAAAGCCACACTCTTCTCCTCCACCACACTGCCACAGATTAATGCCTTCCAGAAGGGACAAAGACCAAAGAGAAGTCATTCACACTGGCAGATCCCTGGGCAGGGTTTCTGCCTGGGGAACTATGATGGGTAACACACAGTTTCTTTGTCTGCCTTTTCCACTTGCTGGCCCAAAAAAACACAGGACCCGACAATGGCACATTCTTCTCCTCCACCACACTGCCAGAGATTAAATGCCTTCCACAAGGACAAACACCAAAGATAAGTCAGTCACTCCGGCAGTGCCCTGGCCAGGGCTGGCTACCCTGAGTCAGGATGTCTACTCTCTATATTCTTATCCTGTCTTTAACAGCTCTTTAACAGCTGCAAACCCAACAGCAAATGGACCAGACCATGGTGCACTCCTGTCCCCATCCACACAGACAGAGATTCACTTCCTTCTACGCAGGACACTGACACAAAGTTAAGTCTTTGAGCCTGGCAGAGCCAAGGGCAAGATGTTCCACATGAGAACAAGGGTGGCTGATGCCATTTCTTCTCCTTTCTTCTGCCTTTTCAGCTGAAAGTCCAGATAGGAAATGGACCAACCAGCGTGCACCCTTCTACACAACTACGACGACAGAGTTTAAATGCCTTCTATAAAGGACACTGACACAAAGTTAAGTCATCGAGCCTGCAGAGCCCTGGCCAGGGCTTTCCTATGTCATCAAGTGTGGCTCATGCTATTTCTGGTCCTTCTGCCATTTCAGCTTCAACTCCAGATAGGAAATGGACCAAGCATCCTACACCCCTCTACGCCCCTACACCGACAGAGATTAAATGCCTTCTACAAAGGACACTGACACAAAGTTAAGTCAGGGAGAACTTCAGAGCCCTGACCAGGGTTTCCTCATGTGAGCGACTGGTGCTGCTGCTTAGTTTGTTGACCGCCTTTTACAATTGCAGGCCCAGACCAGGACAGGACCAGAAAAAGCCACACTCTTCTCCTCCACCACACTGCCACAGATTAATGCCTTCCAGAAGGGACAAAGACCAAAGAGAAGTCATTCACACTGGCAGATCCCTGGGCAGGGTTTCTGCTTGGGGAACTATGATGGGTAACACACAGTTTCTTTGTCTGCCTTTTCCACTTGCTGGCCCAAAAAAACACAGGACCCGACAATGGCACATTCTTCTCCTCCACCACACTGCCAGAGATTAAATGCCTTCCACAAGGACAAACACCAAAGATAAGTCAGTCACTCCGGCAGTGCCCTGGCCAGGGCTGGCTACCCTGAGTCAGGATGTCTACTCACTATATTCTTATCCTGTCTTTAACAGCTGCAAACCCGACAGCAAATGGACCAGACCATGGTGCACTCCTGTCCCCATTCACACAGACAGAGATTCACTTCCTTCTACGCAGGACACTGACACAAAGTTAAGTCTTTGAGCCTGGCAGAGCCAAGGGCAAGATGTTCCACATGAGAACAAGGGTGGCTGATGCCATTTCTTCTCCTTTCTTCTGCCTTTTCAGCTGAAAGTCCAGATAGGAAATGGACCAACCAGCATGCACCCTTCTACACCACTACGCCGACAGAGTTTAAATGCCTTCTATAAAGGACACTGACACAAAGTTAAGTCATCGAGCCTGCAGAGCCCTGGCCAGGGCTTTCCTATGTCATCAAGTGTGGCTCATGCTATTTCTGGTCCTTCTGCCATTTCAGCTTCAACTCCAGATAGGAAATGGACCAAGCATCCTACACCCCTCTACGCCCCTACACCGACAGAGATTAAATGCCTTCTACAAAGGACACTGACACAAAGTTAAGTCAGGGAGAACTTCAGAGCCCTGACCAGGGTTTCCTCATGTGAGCGACTGGTGCTGCTGCTTAGTTTGTTGCCCGCCTTTTACAATTGCAGGCCCAGACCAGGACAGGACAAGAAAAAGCCACACTCTTCTCCTCCACCACACTGCCACAGATTAATGCCTTCCAGAAGGGACAAAGACCAAAGAGAAGTCATTCACACTGGCAGATCCCTGGGCAGCGTTTCTGCCTGGGGAACTATGATGGGTAACACACAGTTTCTTTGTCTGCCTTTTGCACTTGCTGGCCCAAAAAAACACAGGACCCGACAATGGCACATTCTTCTCCTCCACCACACTGCCAGAGATTAAATGCCTTCCACAAGGACAAACACCAAAGATAAGTCAGTCACTCCGGCAGTGCCCTGGCCAGGGCTGGCTACCCTGAGTCAGGATGTCTACTCTCTATATTCTTATCCTGTCTTTAACAGCTCTTTAACAGCTGCAAACCCGACAGCAAATGGACCAGACCATGGTGCACTCCTGTCCCCATCCACACAGACAGAGATTCACTTCCTTCTACGCAGGACACTGACACAAAGTTAAGTCTTTGAGCCTGGCAGAGCCAAGGGCAAGAGGTTCCACATGAGAACAAGGGTGGCTGATGCCATTTCTTCTCCTTTCTTCTGCCTTTTCAGCTGAAAGTCCAGATAGGAAATGGACCAACCAGCGTGCACCCTTCTACACCACTACGCCGACAGAGTTTAAATGCCTTCTATAAAGGACACTGACACAAAGTTAAGTCATCGAGCCTGCAGAGCCCTGGCCAGGGCTTTCCTATGTCATCAAGTGTGGCTCATGCTATTTCTGGTCCTTCTGCCATTTCAGCTTCAACTCCAGATAGGAAATGGACCAAGCATCCTACACCCCTCTACGCCCCTACACCGACAGAGATTAAATGCCTTCTACAAAGGACACTGACACAAAGTTAAGTCAGGGAGAACTTCAGAGCCCTGACCAGGGTTTCCTCATGTGAGCGACTGGTGCTGCTGCTTAGTTTGTTGACCGCCTTTTACAATTGCAGGCCCAGACCAGGACAGGACAAGAAAAAGCCACACTCTTCTCCTCCACCACACTGCCACAGATTAATGCCTTCCAGAAGGGACAAAGACCAAAGAGAAGTCATTCACACTGGCAGATCCCTAGGCAGGGTTTCTGCTTGGGGAACTATGATGGGTAACACACAGTTTCTTTGTCTGCCTTTTCCACTTGCTGGCCCAAAAAAACACAGGACCCGACAATGGCACATTCTTCTCCTCCACCACACTGCCAGAGATTAAATGCCTTCCACAAGGACAAACACCAAAGATAAGTCAGTCACTCCGGCAGTGCCCTGGCCAGGGCTGGCTACCCTGAGTCAGGATGTCTACTCTCTATATTCTTATCCTCTCTTTAACAGCTGCAAACCCGACAGCAAATGGACCAGACCATGGTGCACTCCTGTCCCCATCCACACAGACAGAGATTCACTTCCTTCTACGCAGGACACTGACACAAAGTTAAGTCTTTGAGCCTGGCAGAACCAAGGGCAAGATGTTCCACATGAGAACAAGGGTGGCTGATGCCATTTCTTCTCCTTTCTTCTGCCTTTTCAGCTGAAAGTCCAGATAGGAAATGGACCAACCAGCGTGCACCCTTCTACACAACTACGCCGACAGAGTTTAAATGCCTTCTATAAAGGACACTGACACAAAGTTAAGTCATCGAGCCTGCAGAGCCCTGGCCAGGGCTTTCCTATGTCATCAAGTGTGGCTCATGCTATTTCTGGTCCTTCTGCCATTTCAGCTTCAACTCCAGATAGGAAATGGACCAAGCATCCTACACCCCTCTACGCCCCTACACCGACAGAGATTAAATGCCTTCTACAAAGGACACTGAAACAAAGTTAAGTCAGGGAGAACTTAAGAGCCCTGACCAGGGTTTCCTCATGTGAGCGACTGGTGCTGCTGCTTAGTTTGTTGCCCGCCTTTTACAATTGCAGGCCCAGACCAGGACAGGACCAGAAAAAGCCACACTCTTCTCCTCCACCACACTGCCACAGATTAATGCCTTCCAGAAGGGACAAAGACCAAAGAGAAGTCATTCACACTGGCAGATCCCTAGGCAGGGTTTCTGCTTGGGGAACTATGATGGGTAACACACAGTTTCTTTGTCTGCCTTTTCCACTTGCTGGCCCAAAAAAACACAGGACCCGACAATGGCACATTCTTCTCCTCCACCACACTGCCAGAGATTAAATGCCTTCCACAAGGACAAACACCAAAGATAAGTCAGTCACTCCGGCAGTGCCCTGGCCAGGGCTGGCTACCCTGAGTCAGGATGTCTACTCTCTATATTCTTATCCTGTCTTTAACAGCTGCAAACCCGACAGCAAATGGACCAGACCATGGTGCACTCCTGTCCCCATCCACACAGACAGAGATTCACTTCCTTCTACGCAGGACACTGACACAAAGTTAAGTCTTTGAGCCTGGCAGAGCCAAGGGCAAGATGTTCCACATGAGAACAAGGGTGGCTGATGCCATTTCTTCTCCTTTCTTCTGCCTTTTCAGCTGAAAGTCCAGATAGGAAATGGACCAACCAGCGTGCACCCTTCTACACAACTACGCCGACAGAGTTTAAATGCCTTCTATAAAGGACACTGACACAAAGTTAAGTCATCGAGCCTGCAGAGCCCTGGCCAGGGCTTTCCTATGTCATCAAGTGTGGCTCATGCTATTTCTGGTCTTTCTGCCATTTCAGCTTCAACTCCAGATAGGAAATGGACCAAGCATCCTACACCCCTCTACGCCCCTACACCGACAGAGATTAAATGCCTTCTACAAAGGACACTGACACAAAGTTAAGTCAGGGAGAACTTCAGAGCCCTGACCAGGGTTTCCTCATGTGAGCGACTGGTGCTGCTGCTTAGTTTGTTGACCGCCTTTTACAATTGCAGGCTCAGACCAGGACAGGACAAGAAAAAGCCACACTCTTCTCCTCCACCACACTGCCACAGATTAATGCCTTCCAGAAGGGACAAAGACCAAAGAGAAGTCATTCACACTGGTAGATCCCTGGGCAGGGTTTCTGCCTGGGGAACTATGATGGGTAACACACAGTTTCTTTGTCTGCCTTTTGCACTTGCTGGCCCAAAAAAACACAGGACCCGACAATGGCACATTCTTCTCCTCCACCACACTGCCAGAGATTAAATGCCTTCCACAAGGACAAACACCAAAGATAAGTCAGTCACTCCGGCAGTGCCCTGGCCAGGGCTGGCTACCCTGAGTCAGGATGTCTACTCTCTATATTCTTATCCTGTCTTTAACAGCTGCAAACCCGACAGCAAATGGACCAGACCATGATGCACTCCTGTCCCCATCCACACAGACAGAGATTCACTTCCTTCTACGCAGGACACTGACACAAAGTTAAGTCTTTGAGCCTGGCAGAACCAAGGGCAAGATGTTCCACATGAGAACAAGGGTGGCTGATGCCATTTCTTCTCCTTTCTTCTGCCTTTTCAGCTGAAAGTCCAGATAGGAAATGGACCAACCAGCGTGCACCCTTCTACACAACTACGCCGACAGAGTTTAAATGCCTTCTATAAAGGACACTGACACAAAGTTAAGTCATCGAGCCTGCAGAGCCCTGGCCAGGGCTTTCCTATGTCATCAAGTGTGGCTCATGCTATTTCTGGTCCTTCTGCCATTTCAGCTTCAACTCCAGATAGGAAATGGACCAAGCATCCTACACCCCTCTACGCCCCTACACCGACAGAGATTAAATGCCTTCTACAAAGGACACTGAAACAAAGTTAAGTCAGGGAGAACTTAAGAGCCCTGACCAGGGTTTCCTCATGTGAGCGACTGGTGCTGCTGCTTAGTTTGTTGCCCGCCTTTTACAATTGCAGGCCCAGACAAGGACAGGACCAGAAAAAGCCACACTCTTCTCCTCCACCACACTGCCACAGATTAATGCCTTCCAGAAGGGACAAAGACCAAAGAGAAGTCATTCACACTGGCAGATCCCTAGGCAGGGTTTCTGCTTGGGGAACTATGATGGGTAACACACAGTTTCTTTGTCTGCCTTTTCCACTTGCTGGCCCAAAAAAACACAGGACCCGACAATGGCACATTCTTCTCCTCCACCACACTGCCAGAGATTAAATGCCTTCCACAAGGACAAACACCAAAGATAAGTCAGTCACTCCGGCAGTGCCCTGGACAGGGCTGGCTACCCTGAGTCAGGATGTCTACTCTCTATATTCTTATCCTGTCTTTAACAGCTCTTTAACAGCTGCAAACCCGACAGCAAATGGACCAGACCATGGTGCACTCCTGTCCCCATCCACACAGACAGAGATTCACTTCCTTCTACGCAGGACACTGACACAAAGTTAAGTCTTTGAGCCTGGCAGAGCCAAGGGCAAGATGTTCCACATGAGAACAAGGGTGGCTGATGCCATTTCTTCTCCTTTCTTCTGCCTTTTCAGCTGAAAGTCCAGATAGGAAATGGACCAACCAGCGTGCACCCTTCTACACAACTACGCCGACAGAGTTTAAATGCCTTCTATAAAGGACACTGACACAAAGTTAAGTCATCGAGCCTGCAGAGCCCTGGCCAGGGCTTTCCTATGTCATCAAGTGTGGCTCATGCTATTTCTGGTCTTTCTGCCATTTCAGCTTCAACTCCAGATAGGAAATGGACCAAGCATCCTACACCCCTCTACGCCCCTACACCGACAGAGATTAAATGCCTTCTACAAAGGACACTGACACAAAGTTAAGTCAGGGAGAACTTCAGAGCCCTGACCAGGGTTTCCTCATGTGAGCGACTGGTGCTGCTGCTTAGTTTGTTGACCGCCTTTTACAATTGCAGGCTCAGACCAGGACAGGACAAGAAAAAGCCACACTCTTCTCCTCCACCACACTGCCACAGATTAATGCCTTCCAGAAGGGACAAAGACCAAAGAGAAGTCATTCACACTGGTAGATCCCTGGGCAGGGTTTCTGCCTGGGGAACTATGATGGGTAACACACAGTTTCTTTGTCTGCCTTTTGCACTTGCTGGCCCAAAAAAACACAGGACCCGACAATGGCACATTCTTCTCCTCCACCACACTGCCAGAGATTAAATGCCTTCCACAAGGACAAACACCAAAGATAAGTCAGTCACTCCGGCAGTGCCCTGGACAGGGCTGGCTACCCTGAGTCAGGATGTCTACTCTCTATATTCTTATCCTTTCTTTAACAGCTGCAAACCCGACAGCAAATGGACCAGACCATGGTGCACTCCTGTCCCCATCCACACAGACAGAGATTCACTTCCTTCTACGCAGGACACTGACACAAAGTTAAGTCTTTGAGCCTGGCAGAGCCAAGGGCAAGATGTTCCACATGAGAACAAGGGTGGCTGATGCCATTTCTTCTCCTTTCTTCTGCCTTTTCAGCTGAAAGTCCAGATAGGAAATGGACCAACCAGCGTGCACCCTTCTACACAACTACGCCGACAGAGTTTAAATGCCTTCTATAAAGGACACTGACACAAAGTTAAGTCATCGAGCCTGCAGAGCCCTGGCCAGGGCTTTCCTATGTCATCAAGTGTGGCTCATGCTATTTCTGGTCCTTCTGCCATTTCAGCTTCAACTCCAGATAGGAAATGGACCAAGCATCCTACACCCCTCTACGCCCCTACACCGACAGAGATTAAATGCCTTCTACAAAGGACACTGACACAAAGTTAAGTCAGGGAGAACTTCAGAGCCCTGACCAGGGTTTCCTCATGTGAGCGACTGGTGCTGCTGCTTAGTTTGTTGCCCGCCTTTTACAATTGCAGGCCCAGACCAGGACAGGACAAGAAAAAGCCACACTCTTCTCCTCCACCACACTGCCACAGATTAATGCCTTCCAGAAGGGACAAAGACCAAAGAGAAGTCATTCACACTGGTAGATCCCTGGGCAGGGTTTCTGCCTGGGGAACTATGATGGGTAACACACAGTTTCTTTGTCTGCCTTTTGCACTTGCTGGCCCAAAAAAACACAGGACCCGACAATGGCACATTCTTCTCCTCCACCACACTGCCAGAGATTAAATGCCTTCCACAAGGACAAACACCAAAGATAAGTCAGTCACTCCGGCAGTGCCCTGGACAGGGCTGGCTACCCTGAGTCAGGATGTCTACTCTCTATATTCTTATCCTGTCTTTAACAGCTGCAAACCCGACAGCAAATGGACCAGACCATGGTGCACTCCTGTCCCCATCCACACAGACAGAGATTCACTTCCTTCTAAGCAGGACACTGACAAAAAGTTAAGTCTTTGAGCCTGGCAGAGCCAAGGGCAAGATGTTCCACATGAGAACAAGGGTGGCTGATGCCATTTCTTCTCCTTTCTTCTGCCTTTTCAGCTGAAAGTCCAGATAGGAAATGGACCAACCAGCGTGCACCCTTCTACACAACTACGCCGACAGAGTTTAAATGCCTTCTATAAAGGACACTGACACAAAGTTAAGTCATCGAGCCTGCAGAGCCCTGGCCAGGGCTTTCCTATGTCATCAAGTGTGGCTCATGCTATTTCTGGTCCTTCTGCCATTTCAGCTTCAACTCCAGATAGGAAATGGACCAAGCATCCTACACCCCTCTACGCCCCTACACCGACAGAGATTAAATGCCTTCTACAAAGGACACTGACACAAAGTTAAGTCAGGGAGAACTTCAGAGCCCTGACCAGGGTTTCCTCATGTGAGCGACTGGTGCTGCTGCTTAGATTGTTGACCGCTTTTTACAATTGCAGGCCCAGACCAGGACAGGACAAGAAAAAGCCACACTCTTCTCCTCCACCACACTGCCACAGATTAATGCCTTCCAGAAGGGACAAAGACCAAAGAGAAGTCATTCACACTGGCAGATCCCTGGGCAGGGTTTCTGCCTGGGGAACTATGATGGGTAACACACAGTTTCTTTGTCTGCCTTTTCCACTTGCTGGCCCAAAAAAACACAGGACCCGACAATGGCACATTCTTCTCCTCCACCACACTGCCAGAGATTAAATGCCTTCCACAAGGACAAACACCAAAGATAAGTCAGTCACTCCGGCAGTGCCCTGGACAGGGCTGGATACCCTGAGTCAGGATGTCTACTCTCTATATTCTTTTCCTGTCTTTAACAGCTGCAAACCCGACAGCAAATGGACCAGACCATGGTGCACTCCTGTCCCCATCCACACAGACAGAGATTCACTTCCTTCTACGCAGGACACTGACACAAAGTTAAGTCTTTGAGCCTGGCAGAGCCAAGGGCAAGATGTTCCACATGAGAACAAGGGTGGCTGATGCCATTTCTTCTCCTTTCTTCTGCCTTTTCAGCTGAAAGTCCAGATAGGAAATGGACCAACCAGCGTGCACCCTTCTACACAACTACGCCGACAGAGTTTAAATGCCTTCTATAAAGGACACTGACACAAAGTTAAGTCATCGAGCCTGCAGAGCCCTGGCCAGGGCTTTCCTATGTCATCAAGTGTGGCTCATGCTATTTCTGGTCTTTCTGCCATTTCAGCTTCAACTCCAGATAGGAAATGGACCAAGCATCCTACACCCCTCTACGCCCCTACACCGACAGAGATTAAATGCCTTCTACAAAGGACACTGACACAAAGTTAAGTCAGGGAGAACTTCAGAGCCCTGACCAGGGTTTCCTCATGTGAGCGACTGGTGCTGCTGCTTAGTTTGTTGCCCGCCTTTTACAATTGCAGGCCCAGACCAGGACAGGACAAGAAAAAGCCACACTCTTCTCCTCCACCACACTGCCACAGATTAATGCCTTCCAGAAGGGACAAAGACCAAAGAGAAGTCATTCACACTGGCAGATCCCTGGACAGCGTTTCTGCCTGGGGAACTATGATGGGTAACACACAGTTTCTTTGTCTGCCTTTTGCACTTGCTGGCCCAAAAAAACACAGGACCCGACAATGGCACATTCTTCTCCTCCACCACACTGCCAGAGATTAAATGCCTTCCACAAGGACAAACACCAAAGATAAGTCAGTCACTCCGGCAGTGCCCTGGCCAGGGCGGGCTACCCTGAGTCAGGATGTCTACTCTCTATATTCTTATCCTGTCTTTAACAGCTGCAAACCCGACAGCAAATGGACCAGACCATGGTGCACTCCTGTCCCCATCCACACAGACAGAGATTCACTTCCTTCTACGCAGGACACTCACACAAAGTTAAGTCTTTGAGCCTGGCAGAGCCAAGGGCAAGATGTTCCACATGAGAACAAGGGTGGCTGATGCCATTTCTTCTCCTTTCTTCTGCCTTTTCAGCTGAAAGTCCAGATAGGAAATGGACCAACCAGCGTGCACCCTTCTACACCACTACGCCGACAGAGTTTAAATGCCTTCTATAAAGGACACTGACACAAAGTTAAGTCATCGAGCCTGCAGAGCCCTGGCCAGGGCTTTCCTATGTCATCAAGTGTGGCTCATGCTATTTCTGGTCTTTCTGCCATTTCAGCTTCAACTCCAGATAGGAAATGGACCAAGCATCCTACACCCCTCTACGCCCCTACACCGACAGAGATTAAATGCCTTCTACAAAGGACACTGACACAAAGTTAAGTCAGGGAGAACTTCAGAGCCCTGACCAGGGTTTCCTCATGTGAGCGACTGGTGCTGCTGCTTAGTTTGTTGCCCGCCTTTTACAATTGCAGGCTCAGACCAGGACAGGACAAGAAAAAGCCACACTCTTCTCCTCCACCACACTGCCACAGATTAATGCCTTCCAGAAGGGACAAAGACCAAAGAGAAGTCATTCACACTGGTAGATCCCTGGGCAGGGTTTCTGCCTGGGGAACTATGATGGGTAACACACAGTTTCTTTGTCTGCCTTTTGCACTTGCTGGCCCAAAAAAACACAGGACCCGACAATGGCACATTCTTCTCCTCCACCACACTGCCAGAGATTAAATGCCTTCCACAAGGACAAACACCAAAGATAAGTCAGTCACTCCGGCAGTGCCCTGGACAGGGCTGGCTACCCTGAGTCAGGATGTCTACTCTCTATATTCTTTTCCTGTCTTTAACAGCTGCAAACCCGACAGCAAATGGACCAGACCATGGTGCACTCCTGTCCCCATCCACACAGACAGAGATTCACTTCCTTCTACGCAGGACACTGACACAAAGTTAAGTCTTTGAGCCTGGCAGAGCCAAGGGCAAGATGTTCCACATGAGAACAAGGGTGGCTGATGCCATTTCTTCTCCTTTCTTCTGCCTTTTCAGCTGAAAGTCCAGATAGGAAATGGACCAACCAGCGTGCACCCTTCTACACAACTACGCCGACAGAGTTTAAATGCCTTCTATAAAGGACACTGACACAAAGTTAAGTCATCGAGCCTGCAGAGCCCTGGCCAGGGCTTTCCTATGTCATCAAGTGTGGCTCATGCTATTTCTGGTCTTTCTGCCATTTCAGCTTCAACTCCAGATAGGAAATGGACCAAGCATCCTACACCCCTCTACGCCCCTACACCGACAGAGATTAAATGCCTTCTACAAAGGACACTGACACAAAGTTAAGTCAGGGAGAACTTCAGAGCCCTGACCAGGGTTTCCTCATGTGAGCGACTGGTGCTGCTGCTTAGTTTGTTGCCCGCCTTTTACAATTGCAGGCTCAGACCAGGACAGGACAAGAAAAAGCCACACTCTTCTCCTCCACCACACTGCCACAGATTAATGCCTTCCAGAAGGGACAAAGACCAAAGAGAAGTCATTCACACTGGTAGATCCCTGGGCAGGGTTTCTGCCTGGGGAACTATGATGGGTAACACACAGTTTCTTTGTCTGCCTTTTGCACTTGCTGGCCCAAAAAAACACAGGACCCGACAATGGCACATTCTTCTCCTCCACCACACTGCCAGAGATTAAATGCCTTCCACAAGGACAAACACCAAAGATAAGTCAGTCACTCCGGCAGTGCCCTGGACAGGGCTGGCTACCCTGAGTCAGGATGTCTACTCTCTATATTCTTTTCCTGTCTTTAACAGCTGCAAACCCGACAGCAAATGGACCAGACCATGGTGCACTCCTGTCCCCATCCACACAGACAGAGATTCACTTCCTTCTACGCAGGACACTGACACAAAGTTAAGTCTTTGAGCCTGGCAGAGCCAAGGGCAAGATGTTCCACATGAGAACAAGGGTGGCTGATGCCATTTCTTCTCCTTTCTTCTGCCTTTTCAGCTGAAAGTCCAGATAGGAAATGGACCAACCAGCGTGCACCCTTCTACACAACTACGCCGACAGAGTTTAAATGCCTTCTATAAAGGACACTGACACAAAGTTAAGTCATCGAGCCTGCAGAGCCCTGGCCAGGGCTTTCCTATGTCATCAAGTGTGGCTCATGCTATTTCTGGTCTTTCTGCCATTTCAGCTTCAACTCCAGATAGGAAATGGACCAAGCATCCTACACCCCTCTACGCCCCTACACCGACAGAGATTAAATGCCTTCTACAAAGGACACTGACACAAAGTTAAGTCAGGGAGAACTTCAGAGCCCTGACCAGGGTTTCCTCATGTGAGCGACTGGTGCTGCTGCTTAGTTTGTTGACCGCCTTTTACAATTGCAGGCTCAGACCAGGACAGGACAAGAAAAAGCCACACTCTTCTCCTCCACCACACTGCCACAGATTAATGCCTTCCAGAAGGGACAAAGACCAAAGAGAAGTCATTCACACTGGTAGATCCCTGGGCAGGGTTTCTGCCTGGGGAACTATGATGGGTAACACACAGTTTCTTTGTCTGCCTTTTGCACTTGCTGGCCCAAAAAAACACAGGACCCGACAATGGCACATTCTTCTCCTCCACCACACTGCCAGAGATTAAATGCCTTCCACAAGGACAAACACCAAAGATAAGTCAGTCACTCCGGCAGTGCCCTGGCCAGGGCTGGCTACCCTGAGTCAGGATGTCTACTCTCTATATTCTTATCCTGTCTTTAACAGCTGCAAACCCGACAGCAAATGGACCAGACCATGGTGCACTCCTGTCCCCATCCACACAGACAGAGATTCACTTCCTTCTATGCAGGACACTCACACAAAGTTAAGTCTTTGAGCCTGGCAGAGCCAAGGGCAAGATGTTCCACATGAGAACAAGGGTGGCTGATGCCATTTCTTCTCCTTTCTTCTGCCTTTTCAGCTGAAAGTCCAGATAGGAAATGGACCAACCAGCGTGCACCCTTCTACACAACTACGCCGACAGAGTTTAAATGCCTTCTATAAAGGACACTGACACAAAGTTAAGTCATCGAGCCTGCAGAGCCCTGGCCAGGGCTTTCCTATGTCATCAAGTGTGGCTCATGCTATTTCTGGTCTTTCTGCCATTTCAGCTTCAACTCCAGATAGGAAATGGACCAAGCATCCTACACCCCTCTACGCCCCTACACCGACAGAGATTAAATGCCTTCTACAAAGGACACTGACACAAAGTTAAGTCAGGGAGAACTTCAGAGCCCTGACCAGGGTTTCCTCATGTGAGCGACTGGTGCTGCTGCTTAGTTTGTTGCCCGCCTTTTACAATTGCAGGCTCAGACCAGGACAGGACAAGAAAAAGCCACACTCTTCTCCTCAACCACACTGCCACAGATTAATGCCTTCCAGAAGGGACAAAGACCAAAGAGAAGTCATTCACACTGGTAGATCCCTGGGCAGGGTTTCTGCCTGGGGAACTATGATGGGTAACACACAGTTTCTTTGTCTGCCTTTTGCACTTGCTGGCCCAAAAAAACACAGGACCCGACAATGGCACATTCTTCTCCTCCACCACACTGCCAGAGATTAAATGCCTTCCACAAGGACAAACACCAAAGATAAGTCAGTCACTCCGGCAGTGCCCTGGACAGGGCTGGCTACCCTGAGTCAGGATGTCTACTCTCTATATTCTTTTCCTGTCTTTAACAGCTGCAAACCCGACAGCAAATGGACCAGACCATGGTGCACTCCTGTCCCCATCCACACAGACAGAGATTCACTTCCTTCTACGCAGGACACTCACACAAAGTTAAGTCTTTGAGCCTGGCAGAGCCAAGGGCAAGATGTTCCACATGAGAACAAGGGTGGCTGATGCCATTTCTTCTCCTTTCTTCTGCCTTTTCAGCTGAAAGTCCAGATAGGAAATGGACCAACCAGCGTGCACCCTTCTACACAACTACGCCGACAGAGTTTAAATGCCTTCTATAAAGGACACTGACACAAAGTTAAGTCATCGAGCCTGCAGAGCCCTGGCCAGGGCTTTCCTATGTCATCAAGTGTGGCTCATGCTATTTCTGGTCCTTCTGCCATTTCAGCTTCAACTCCAGATAGGAAATGGACCAAGCATCCTACACCCCTCTACGCCCCTACACCGACAGAGATTAAATGCCTTCTACAAAGGACACTGACACAAAGTTAAGTCAGGGAGAACTTCAGAGCCCTGACCAGGGTTTCCTCATGTGAGCGACTGGTGCTGCTGCTTAGATTGTTGACCGCCTTTTACAATTGCAGGCCCAGACCAGGACAGGACAAGAAAAAGCCACACTCTTCTCCTCCACCACACTGCCACAGATTAATGCCTTCCAGAAGGGACAAAGACCAAAGAGAAGTCATTCACACTGGCAGATCCCTGGGCAGGGTTTCTGCCTGGGGAACTATGATGGGTAACACACAGTTTCTTTGTCTGCCTTTTCCACTTGCTGGCCCAAAAAAACACAGGACCCGACAATGGCACATTCTTCTCCTCCACCACACTGCCAGAGATTAAATGCCTTCCACAAGGACAAACACCAAAGATAAGTCAGTCACTCCGGCAGTGCCCTGGACAGGGCTGGCTACCCTGAGTCAGGATGTCTACTCTCTATATTCTTATCCTGTCTTTAACAGCTGCAAACCCGACAGCAAATGGACCAGACCATGGTGCACTCCTGTCCCCATCCACACAGACAGAGATTCACTTCCTTCTACGCAGGACACTGACACAAAGTTAAGTCTTTGAGCCTGGCAGAGCCAAGGGCAAGATGTTCCACATGAGAACAAGGGTGGCTGATGCCATTTCTTCTCCTTTCTTCTGCCTTTTCAGCTGAAAGTCCAGATAGGAAATGGACCAACCAGCGTGCACCCTTCTACACAACTACGCCGACAGAGTTTAAATGCCTTCTATAAAGGACACTGACACAAAGTTAAGTCATCGAGCCTGCAGAGCCCTGGCCAGGGCTTTCCTATGTCATCAAGTGTGGCTCATGCTATTTCTGGTCTTTCTGCCATTTCAGCTTCAACTCCAGATAGGAAATGGACCAAGCATCCTACACCCCTCTACGCCCCTACACCGACAGAGATTAAATGCCTTCTACAAAGGACACTGACACAAAGTTAAGTCAGGGAGAACTTCAGAGCCCTGACCAGGGTTTCCTCATGTGAGCGACTGGTGCTGCTGCTTAGTTTGTTGCCCGCCTTTTACAATTGCAGGCTCAGACCAGGACAGGACAAGAAAAAGCCACACTCTTCTCCTCCACCACACTGCCACAGATTAATGCCTTCCAGAAGGGACAAAGACCAAAGAGAAGTCATTCACACTGGTAGATCCCTGGGCAGGGTTTCTGCCTGGGGAACTATGATGGGTAACACACAGTTTCTTTGTCTGCCTTTTGCACTTGCTGGCCCAAAAAAACACAGGACCCGACAATGGCACATTCTTCTCCTCCACCACACTGCCAGAGATTAAATGCCTTCCACAAGGACAAACACCAAAGATAAGTCAGTCACTCCGGCAGTGCCCTGGACAGGGCTGGCTACCCTGAGTCAGGATGTCTACTCTCTATATTCTTTTCCTGTCTTTAACAGCTGCAAACCCGACAGCAAATGGACCAGACCATGGTGCACTCCTGTCCCCATCCACACAGACAGAGATTCACTTCCTTCTACGCAGGACACTGACACAAAGTTAAGTCTTTGAGCCTGGCAGAGCCAAGGGCAAGATGTTCCACATGAGAACAAGGGTGGCTGATGCCATTTCTTCTCCTTTCTTCTGCCTTTTCAGCTGAAAGTCCAGATAGGAAATGGACCAACCAGCGTGCACCCTTCTACACAACTACGCCGACAGAGTTTAAATGCCTTCTATAAAGGACACTGACACAAAGTTAAGTCATCGAGCCTGCAGAGCCCTGGCCAGGGCTTTCCTATGTCATCAAGTGTGGCTCATGCTATTTCTGGTCTTTCTGCCATTTCAGCTTCAACTCCAGATAGGAAATGGACCAAGCATCCTACACCCCTCTACGCCCCTACACCGACAGAGATTAAATGCCTTCTACAAAGGACACTGACACAAAGTTAAGTCAGGGAGAACTTCAGAGCCCTGACCAGGGTTTCCTCATGTGAGCGACTGGTGCTGCTGCTTAGTTTGTTGCCCGCCTTTTACAATTGCAGGCCCAGACCAGGACAGGACAAGAAAAAGCCACACTCTTCTCCTCCACCACACTGCCACAGATTAATGCCTTCCAGAAGGGACAAAGACCAAAGAGAAGTCATTCACACTGGCAGATCCCTGGGCAGGGTTTCTGCCTGGGGAACTATGATGGGTAACACACAGTTTCTTTGTCTGCCTTTTGCACTTGCTGGCCCAAAAAAACACAGGACCCGACAATGGCACATTCTTCTCCTCCACCACACTGCCAGAGATTAAATGCCTTCCACAAGGACAAACACCAAAGATAAGTCAGTCACTCCGGCAGTGCCCTGGCCAGGGCGGGCTACCCTGAGTCAGGATGTCTACTCTCTATATTCTTATCCTGTCTTTAACAGCTGCAAACCCGACAGCAAATGGACCAGACCATGGTGCACTCCTGTCCCCATCCACACAGACAGAGATTCACTTCCTTCTACGCAGGACACTCACACAAAGTTAAGTCTTTGAGCCTGGCAGAGCCAAGGGCAAGATGTTCCACATGAGAACAAGGGTGGCTGATGCCATTTCTTCTCCTTTCTTCTGCCTTTTCAGCTGAAAGTCCAGATAGGAAATGGACCAACCAGCGTGCACCCTTCTACACAACTACGCCGACAGAGTTTAAATGCCTTCTATAAAGGACACTGACACAAAGTTAAGTCATCGAGCCTGCAGAGCCCTGGCCAGGGCTTTCCTATGTCATCAAGTGTGGCTCATGCTATTTCTGGTCTTTCTGCCATTTCAGCTTCAACTCCAGATAGGAAATGGACCAAGCATCCTACACCCCTCTACGCCCCTACACCGACAGAGATTAAATGCCTTCTACAAAGGACACTGACACAAAGTTAAGTCAGGGAGAACTTCAGAGCCCTGACCAGGGTTTCCTCATGTGAGCGACTGGTGCTGCTGCTTAGTTTGTTGACCGCCTTTTACAATTGCAGGCTCAGACCAGGACAGGACAAGAAAAAGCCACACTCTTCTCCTCCACCACACTGCCACAGATTAATGCCTTCCAGAAGGGACAAAGACCAAAGAGAAGTCATTCACACTGGTAGATCCCTGGGCAGGGTTTCTGCCTGGGGAACTATGATGGGTAACACACAGTTTCTTTGTCTGCCTTTTGCACTTGCTGGCCCAAAAAAACACAGGACCCGACAATGGCACATTCTTCTCCTCCACCACACTGCCAGAGATTAAATGCCTTCCACAAGGACAAACACCAAAGATAAGTCAGTCACTCCGGCAGTGCCCTGGCCAGGGCTGGCTACCCTGAGTCAGGATGTCTACTCTCTATATTCTTATCCTGTCTTTAACAGCTGCAAACCCGACAGCAAATGGACCAGACCATGGTGCACTCCTGTCCCCATCCACACAGACAGAGATTCACTTCCTTCTATGCAGGACACTCACACAAAGTTAAGTCTTTGAGCCTGGCAGAGCCAAGGGCAAGATGTTCCACATGAGAACAAGGGTGGCTGATGCCATTTCTTCTCCTTTCTTCTGCCTTTTCAGCTGAAAGTCCAGATAGGAAATGGACCAACCAGCGTGCACCCTTCTACACAACTACGCCGACAGAGTTTAAATGCCTTCTATAAAGGACACTGACACAAAGTTAAGTCATCGAGCCTGCAGAGCCCTGGCCAGGGCTTTCCTATGTCATCAAGTGTGGCTCATGCTATTTCTGGTCCTTCTGCCATTTCAGCTTCAACTCCAGATAGGAAATGGACCAAGCATCCTACACCCCTCTACGCCCCTACACCGACAGAGATTAAATGCCTTCTACAAAGGACACTGACACAAAGTTAAGTCAGGGAGAACTTCAGAGCCCTGACCAGGGTTTCCTCATGTGAGCGACTGGTGCTGCTGCTTAGTTTGTTGCCCGCCTTTTACAATTGCAGGCCCAGACCAGGACAGGACAAGAAAAAGCCACACTCTTCTCCTCCACCACACTGCCACAGATTAATGCCTTCCAGAAGGGACAAAGACCAAAGAGAAGTCATTCACACTGGCAGAGCCCTGGGCAGGGTTTCTGCCTGGGGAACTATGATGGGTAACACACAGTTTCTTTGTCTGCCTTTTCCACTTGCTGGCCCAAAAAAACACAGGACCCGACAATGGCACATTCTTCTCCTCCACCACACTGCCAGAGATTAAATGCCTTCCACAAGGACAAACACCAAAGATAAGTCAGTCACTCCGGCAGTGCCCTGGACAGGGCGGGCTACCCTGAGTCAGGATGTCTACTCTCTATATTCTTATCCTGTCTTTAACAGCTGCAAACCCGACAGCAAATGGACCAGACCATGGTGCACTCCTGTCCCCATCCACACAGACAGAGATTCACTTCCTTCTACGCAGGACACTGACACAAAGTTAAGTCTTTGAGCCTGGCAGAGCCAAGGGCAAGATGTTCCACATGAGAACAAGGGTGGCTGATGCCATTTCTTCTCCTTTCTTCTGCCTTTTCAGCTGAAAGTCCAGATAGGAAATGGACCAACCAGCGTGCACCCTTCTACACAACTACGCCGACAGAGTTTAAATGCCTTCTATAAAGGACACTGACACAAAGTTAAGTCATCGAGCCTGCAGAGCCCTGGCCAGGGCTTTCCTATGTCATCAAGTGTGGCTCATGCTATTTCTGGTCTTTCTGCCATTTCAGCTTCAACTCCAGATAGGAAATGGACCAAGCATCCTACACCCCTCTACGCCCCTACACCGACAGAGATTAAATGCCTTCTACAAAGGACACTGACACAAAGTTAAGTCAGGGAGAACTTCAGAGCCCTGACCAGGGTTTCCTCATGTGAGCGACTGGTGCTGCTGCTTAGTTTGTTGCCCGCCTTTTACAATTGCAGGCTCAGACCAGGACAGGACAAGAAAAAGCCACACTCTTCTCCTCCACCACACTGCCACAGATTAATGCCTTCCAGAAGGGACAAAGACCAAAGAGAAGTCATTCACACTGGTAGATCCCTGGGCAGGGTTTCTGCCTGGGGAACTATGATGGGTAACACACAGTTTCTTTGTCTGCCTTTTGCACTTGCTGGCCCAAAAAAACACAGGACCCGACAATGGCACATTCTTCTCCTCCACCACACTGCCAGAGATTAAATGCCTTCCACAAGGACAAACACCAAAGATAAGTCAGTCACTCCGGCAGTGCCCTGGACAGGGCTGGCTACCCTGAGTCAGGATGTCTACTCTCTATATTCTTTTCCTGTCTTTAACAGCTGCAAACCCGACAGCAAATGGACCAGACCATGGTGCACTCCTGTCCCCATCCACACAGACAGAGATTCACTTCCTTCTACGCAGGACACTGACACAAAGTTAAGTCTTTGAGCCTGGCAGAGCCAAGGGCAAGATGTTCCACATGAGAACAAGGGTGGCTGATGCCATTTCTTCTCCTTTCTTCTGCCTTTTCAGCTGAAAGTCCAGATAGGAAATGGACCAACCAGCGTGCACCCTTCTACACAACTACGCCGACAGAGTTTAAATGCCTTCTATAAAGGACACTGACACAAAGTTAAGTCATCGAGCCTGCAGAGCCCTGGCCAGGGCTTTCCTATGTCATCAAGTGTGGCTCATGCTATTTCTGGTCTTTCTGCCATTTCAGCTTCAACTCCAGATAGGAAATGGACCAAGCATCCTACACCCCTCTACGCCCCTACACCGACAGAGATTAAATGCCTTCTACAAAGGACACTGACACAAAGTTAAGTCAGGGAGAACTTCAGAGCCCTGACCAGGGTTTCCTCATGTGAGCGACTGGTGCTGCTGCTTAGATTGTTGACCGCCTTTTACAATTGCAGGCCCAGACCAGGACAGGACAAGAAAAAGCCACACTCTTCTCCTCCACCACACTGCCACAGATTAATGCCTTCCAGAAGGGACAAAGACCAAAGAGAAGTCATTCACACTGGCAGAGCCCTGGGCAGGGTTTCTGCCTGGGGAACTATGATGGGTAACACACAGTTTCTTTGTCTGCCTTTTCCACTTGCTGGCCCAAAAAAACACAGGACCCGACAATGGCACATTCTTCTCCTCCACCACACTGCCAGAGATTAAATGCCTTCCACAAGGACAAACACCAAAGATAAGTCAGTCACTCCGGCAGTGCCCTGGACAGGGCTGGCTACCCTGAGTCAGGATGTCTACTCTCTATATTCTTATCCTGTCTTTAACAGCTGCAAACCCGACAGCAAATGGACCAGACCATGGTGCACTCCTGTCCCCATCCACACAGACAGAGATTCACTTCCTTCTACGCAGGACACTGACACAAAGTTAAGTCTTTGAGCCTGGCAGAGCCAAGGGCAAGATGTTCCACATGAGAACAAGGGTGGCTGATGCCATTTCTTCTCCTTTCTTCTGCCTTTTCAGCTGAAAGTCCAGATAGGAAATGGACCAACCAGCGTGCACCCTTCTACACAACTACGCCGACAGAGTTTAAATGCCTTCTATAAAGGACACTGACACAAAGTTAAGTCATCGAGCCTGCAGAGCCCTGGCCAGGGCTTTCCTATGTCATCAAGTGTGGCTCATGCTATTTCTGGTCTTTCTGCCATTTCAGCTTCAACTCCAGATAGGAAATGGACCAAGCATCCTACACCCCTCTACGCCCCTACACCGACAGAGATTAAATGCCTTCTACAAAGGACACTGACACAAAGTTAAGTCAGGGAGAACTTCAGAGCCCTGACCAGGGTTTCCTCATGTGAGCGACTGGTGCTGCTGCTTAGTTTGTTGACCGCCTTTTACAATTGCAGGCTCAGACCAGGACAGGACAAGAAAAAGCCACACTCTTCTCCTCCACCACACTGCCACAGATTAATGCCTTCCAGAAGGGACAAAGACCAAAGAGAAGTCATTCACACTGGTAGATCCCTGGGCAGGGTTTCTGCCTGGGGAACTATGATGGGTAACACACAGTTTCTTTGTCTGCCTTTTGCACTTGCTGGCCCAAAAAAACACAGGACCCGACAATGGCACATTCTTCTCCTCCACCACACTGCCAGAGATTAAATGCCTTCCACAAGGACAAACACCAAAGATAAGTCAGTCACTCCGGCAGTGCCCTGGACAGGGCTGGCTACCCTGAGTCAGGATGTCTACTCTCTATATTCTTTTCCTGTCTTTAACAGCTGCAAACCCGACAGCAAATGGACCAGACCATGGTGCACTCCTGTCCCCATCCACACAGACAGAGATTCACTTCCTTCTACGCAGGACACTGACACAAAGTTAAGTCTTTGAGCCTGGCAGAGCCAAGGGCAAGATGTTCCACATGAGAACAAGGGTGGCTGATGCCATTTCTTCTCCTTTCTTCTGCCTTTTCAGCTGAAAGTCCAGATAGGAAATGGACCAACCAGCGTGCACCCTTCTACACAACTACGCCGACAGAGTTTAAATGCCTTCTATAAAGGACACTGACACAAAGTTAAGTCATCGAGCCTGCAGAGCCCTGGCCAGGGCTTTCCTATGTCATCAAGTGTGGCTCATGCTATTTCTGGTCTTTCTGCCATTTCAGCTTCAACTCCAGATAGGAAATGGACCAAGCATCCTACACCCCTCTACGCCCCTACACCGACAGAGATTAAATGCCTTCTACAAAGGACACTGACACAAAGTTAAGTCAGGGAGAACTTCAGAGCCCTGACCAGGGTTTCCTCATGTGAGCGACTGGTGCTGCTGCTTAGATTGTTGACCGCCTTTTACAATTGCAGGCCCAGACCAGGACAGGACAAGAAAAAGCCACACTCTTCTCCTCCACCACACTGCCACAGATTAATGCCTTCCAGAAGGGACAAAGACCAAAGAGAAGTCATTCACACTGGCAGAGCCCTGGGCAGGGTTTCTGCCTGGGGAACTATGATGGGTAACACACAGTTTCTTTGTCTGCCTTTTCCACTTGCTGGCCCAAAAAAACACAGGACCCGACAATGGCACATTCTTCTCCTCCACCACACTGCCAGAGATTAAATGCCTTCCACAAGGACAAACACCAAAGATAAGTCAGTCACTCCGGCAGTGCCCTGGACAGGGCTGGCTACCCTGAGTCAGGATGTCTACTCTCTATATTCTTATCCTGTCTTTAACAGCTGCAAACCCGACAGCAAATGGACCAGACCATGGTGCACTCCTGTCCCCATCCACACAGACAGAGATTCACTTCCTTCTACGCAGGACACTGACACAAAGTTAAGTCTTTGAGCCTGGCAGAGCCAAGGGCAAGATGTTCCACATGAGAACAAGGGTGGCTGATGCCATTTCTTCTCCTTTCTTCTGCCTTTTCAGCTGAAAGTCCAGATAGGAAATGGACCAACCAGCGTGCACCCTTCTACACAACTACGCCGACAGAGTTTAAATGCCTTCTATAAAGGACACTGACACAAAGTTAAGTCATCGAGCCTGCAGAGCCCTGGCCAGGGCTTTCCTATGTCATCAAGTGTGGCTCATGCTATTTCTGGTCTTTCTGCCATTTCAGCTTCAACTCCAGATAGGAAATGGACCAAGCATCCTACACCCCTCTACGCCCCTACACCGACAGAGATTAAATGCCTTCTACAAAGGACACTGACACAAAGTTAAGTCAGGGAGAACTTCAGAGCCCTGACCAGGGTTTCCTCATGTGAGCGACTGGTGCTGCTGCTTAGTTTGTTGCCCGCCTTTTACAATTGCAGGCTCAGACCAGGACAGGACAAGAAAAAGCCACACTCTTCTCCTCCACCACACTGCCACAGATTAATGCCTTCCAGAAGGGACAAAGACCAAAGAGAAGTCATTCACACTGGTAGATCCCTGGGCAGGGTTTCTGCCTGGGGAACTATGATGGGTAACACACAGTTTCTTTGTCTGCCTTTTGCACTTGCTGGCCCAAAAAAACACAGGACCCGACAATGGCACATTCTTCTCCTCCACCACACTGCCAGAGATTAAATGCCTTCCACAAGGACAAACACCAAAGATAAGTCAGTCACTCCGGCAGTGCCCTGGACAGGGCTGGCTACCCTGAGTCAGGATGTCTACTCTCTATATTCTTTTCCTGTCTTTAACAGCTGCAAACCCGACAGCAAATGGACCAGACCATGGTGCACTCCTGTCCCCATCCACACAGACAGAGATTCACTTCCTTCTACGCAGGACACTGACACAAAGTTAAGTCTTTGAGCCTGGCAGAGCCAAGGGCAAGATGTTCCACATGAGAACAAGGGTGGCTGATGCCATTTCTTCTCCTTTCTTCTGCCTTTTCAGCTGAAAGTCCAGATAGGAAATGGACCAACCAGCGTGCACCCTTCTACACAACTACGCCGACAGAGTTTAAATGCCTTCTATAAAGGACACTGACACAAAGTTAAGTCATCGAGCCTGCAGAGCCCTGGCCAGGGCTTTCCTATGTCATCAAGTGTGGCTCATGCTATTTCTGGTCTTTCTGCCATTTCAGCTTCAACTCCAGATAGGAAATGGACCAAGCATCCTACACCCCTCTACGCCCCTACACCGACAGAGATTAAATGCCTTCTACAAAGGACACTGACACAAAGTTAAGTCAGGGAGAACTTCAGAGCCCTGACCAGGGTTTCCTCATGTGAGCGACTGGTGCTGCTGCTTAGTTTGTTGCCCGCCTTTTACAATTGCAGGCTCAGACCAGGACAGGACAAGAAAAAGCCACACTCTTCTCCTCCACCACACTGCCACAGATTAATGCCTTCCAGAAGGGACAAAGACCAAAGAGAAGTCATTCACACTGGTAGATCCCTGGGCAGGGTTTCTGCCTGGGGAACTATGATGGGTAACACACAGTTTCTTTGTCTGCCTTTTGCACTTGCTGGCCCAAAAAAACACAGGACCCGACAATGGCACATTCTTCTCCTCCACCACACTGCCAGAGATTAAATGCCTTCCACAAGGACAAACACCAAAGATAAGTCAGTCACTCCGGCAGTGCCCTGGACAGGGCTGGCTACCCTGAGTCAGGATGTCTACTCTCTATATTCTTTTCCTGTCTTTAACAGCTGCAAACCCGACAGCAAATGGACCAGACCATGGTGCACTCCTGTCCCCATCCACACAGACAGAGATTCACTTCCTTCTACGCAGGACACTGACACAAAGTTAAGTCTTTGAGCCTGGCAGAGCCAAGGGCAAGATGTTCCACATGAGAACAAGGGTGGCTGATGCCATTTCTTCTCCTTTCTTCTGCCTTTTCAGCTGAAAGTCCAGATAGGAAATGGACCAACCAGCGTGCACCCTTCTACACAACTACGCCGACAGAGTTTAAATGCCTTCTATAAAGGACACTGACACAAAGTTAAGTCATCGAGCCTGCAGAGCCCTGGCCAGGGCTTTCCTATGTCATCAAGTGTGGCTCATGCTATTTCTGGTCTTTCTGCCATTTCAGCTTCAACTCCAGATAGGAAATGGACCAAGCATCCTACACCCCTCTACGCCCCTACACCGACAGAGATTAAATGCCTTCTACAAAGGACACTGACACAAAGTTAAGTCAGGGAGAACTTCAGAGCCCTGACCAGGGTTTCCTCATGTGAGCGACTGGTGCTGCTGCTTAGTTTGTTGACCGCCTTTTACAATTGCAGGCTCAGACCAGGACAGGACAAGAAAAAGCCACACTCTTCTCCTCCACCACACTGCCACAGATTAATGCCTTCCAGAAGGGACAAAGACCAAAGAGAAGTCATTCACACTGGTAGATCCCTGGGCAGGGTTTCTGCCTGGGGAACTATGATGGGTAACACACAGTTTCTTTGTCTGCCTTTTGCACTTGCTGGCCCAAAAAAACACAGGACCCGACAATGGCACATTCTTCTCCTCCACCACACTGCCAGAGATTAAATGCCTTCCACAAGGACAAACACCAAAGATAAGTCAGTCACTCCGGCAGTGCCCTGGACAGGGCTGGCTACCCTGAGTCAGGATGTCTACTCTCTATATT
Source organism: Melopsittacus undulatus (assembly GCF_012275295.1). NCBI lineage: Eukaryota > Metazoa > Chordata > Aves > Psittaciformes > Psittaculidae > Melopsittacus > Melopsittacus undulatus. The sequence continues at coordinate 12,349,487 of NC_047528.1, read as the reverse complement.
CTTATCCTGTCTTTAACAGCTGCAAACCCGACAGCAAATGGACCAGACCATGGTGCACTCCTGTCCCCATCCACACAGACAGAGATTCACTTCCTTCTACGCAGGACACTGACACAAAGTTAAGTCTTTGAGCCTGGCAGAGCCAAGGGCAAGATGTTCCACATGAGAACAAGGGTGGCTGATGCCATTTCTTCTCCTTTCTTCTGCCTTTTCAGCTGAAAGTCCAGATAGGAAATGGACCAACCAGCGTGCACCCTTCTACACAACTACGCCGACAGAGTTTAAATGCCTTCTATAAAGGACACTGACACAAAGTTAAGTCATCGAGCCTGCAGAGCCCTGGCCAGGGCTTTCCTATGTCATCAAGTGTGGCTCATGCTATTTCTGGTCTTTCTGCCATTTCAGCTTCAACTCCAGATAGGAAATGGACCAAGCATCCTACACCCCTCTACGCCCCTACACCGACAGAGATTAAATGCCTTCTACAAAGGACACTGACACAAAGTTAAGTCAGGGAGAACTTCAGAGCCCTGACCAGGGTTTCCTCATGTGAGCGACTGGTGCTGCTGCTTAGTTTGTTGCCCACCTTTTACAATTGCAGGCCCAGACCAGGACAGGACAAGAAAAAGCCACACTCTTCTCCTCCACCACACTGCCACAGATTAATGCCTTCCAGAAGGGACAAAGACCAAAGAGAAGTCATTCACACTGGTAGATCCCTGGGCAGGGTTTCTGCCTGGGGAACTATGATGGGTAACACACAGTTTCTTTGTCTGCCTTTTGCACTTGCTGGCCCAAAAAAACACAGGACCCGACAATGGCACATTCTTCTCCTCCACCACACTGCCAGAGATTAAATGCCTTCCACAAGGACAAACACCAAAGATAAGTCAGTCACTCCGGCAGTGCCCTGGACAGGGCTGGCTACCCTGAGTCAGGATGTCTACTCTCTATATTCTTTTCCTGTCTTTAACAGCTGCAAACCCGACAGCAAATGGACCAGACCATGGTGCACTCCTGTCCCCATCCACACAGACAGAGATTCACTTCCTTCTACGCAGGACACTGACACAAAGTTAAGTCTTTGAGCCTGGCAGAGCCAAGGGCAAGATGTTCCACATGAGAACAAGGGTGGCTGATGCCATTTCTTCTCCTTTCTTCTGCCTTTTCAGCTGAAAGTCCAGATAGGAAATGGACCAACCAGCGTGCACCCTTCTACACAACTACGCCGACAGAGTTTAAATGCCTTCTATAAAGGACACTGACACAAAGTTAAGTCATCGAGCCTGCAGAGCCCTGGCCAGGGCTTTCCTATGTCATCAAGTGTGGCTCATGCTATTTCTGGTCTTTCTGCCATTTCAGCTTCAACTCCAGATAGGAAATGGACCAAGCATCCTACACCCCTCTACGCCCCTACACCGACAGAGATTAAATGCCTTCTACAAAGGACACTGACACAAAGTTAAGTCAGGGAGAACTTCAGAGCCCTGACCAGGGTTTCCTCATGTGAGCGACTGGTGCTGCTGCTTAGTTTGTTGCCCGCCTTTTACAATTGCAGGCCCAGACCAGGACAGGACAAGAAAAAGCCACACTCTTCTCCTCCACCACACTGCCACAGATTAATGCCTTCCAGAAGGGACAAAGACCAAAGAGAAGTCATTCACACTGGCAGATCCCTGGGCAGGGTTTCTGCCTGGGGAACTATGATGGGTAACACACAGTTTCTTTGTCTGCCTTTTGCACTTGCTGGCCCAAAAAAACACAGGACCCGACAATGGCACATTCTTCTCCTCCACCACACTGCCAGAGATTAAATGCCTTCCACAAGGACAAACACCAAAGATAAGTCAGTCACTCCGGCAGTGCCCTGGCCAGGGCGGGCTACCCTGAGTCAGGATGTCTACTCTCTATATTCTTATCCTGTCTTTAACAGCTGCAAACCCGACAGCAAATGGACCAGACCATGGTGCACTCCTGTCCCCATCCACACAGACAGAGATTCACTTCCTTCTACGCAGGACACTGACACAAAGTTAAGTCTTTGAGCCTGGCAGAGCCAAGGGCAAGATGTTCCACATGAGAACAAGGGTGGCTGATGCCATTTCTTCTCCTTTCTTCTGCCTTTTCAGCTGAAAGTCCAGATAGGAAATGGACCAACCAGCGTGCACCCTTCTACACAACTACGCCGACAGAGTTTAAATGCCTTCTATACTGGACACTGACACAAAGTTAAGTCATCGAGCCTGCAGAGCCCTGGCCAGGGCTTTCCTATGTCATCAAGTGTGGCTCATGCTATTTCTGGTCTTTCTGCCATTTCAGCTTCAACTCCAGATAGGAAATGGACCAAGCATCCTACACCCCTCTACGCCCCTACACCGACAGAGATTAAATGCCTTCTACAAAGGACACTGACACAAAGTTAAGTCAGGGAGAACTTCAGAGCCCTGACCAGGGTTTCCTCATGTGAGCGACTGGTGCTGCTGCTTAGTTTGTTGACCGCCTTTTACAATTGCAGGCTCAGACCAGGACAGGACAAGAAAAAGCCACACTCTTCTCCTCCACCACACTGCCACAGATTAATGCCTTCCAGAAGGGACAAAGACCAAAGAGAAGTCATTCACACTGGTAGATCCCTGGGCAGGGTTTCTGCCTGGGGAACTATGATGGGTAACACACAGTTTCTTTGTCTGCCTTTTGCACTTGCTGGCCCAAAAAAACACAGGACCCGACAATGGCACATTCTTCTCCTCCACCACACTGCCAGAGATTAAATGCCTTCCACAAGGACAAACACCAAAGATAAGTCAGTCACTCCGGCAGTGCCCTGGCCAGGGCTGGCTACCCTGAGTCAGGATGTCTACTCTCTATATTCTTATCCTGTCTTTAACAGCTGCAAACCCGACAGCAAATGGACCAGACCATGGTGCACTCCTGTCCCCATCCACACAGACAGAGATTCACTTCCTTCTAAGCAGGACACTGACAAAAAGTTAAGTCTTTGAGCCTGGCAGAGCCAAGGGCAAGATGTTCCACATGAGAACAAGGGTGGCTGATGCCATTTCTTCTCCTTTCTTCTGCCTTTTCAGCTGAAAGTCCAGATAGGAAATGGACCAACCAGCGTGCACCCTTCTACACAACTACGCCGACAGAGTTTAAATGCCTTCTATAAAGGACACTGACACAAAGTTAAGTCATCGAGCCTGCAGAGCCCTGGCCAGGGCTTTCCTATGTCATCAAGTGTGGCTCATGCTATTTCTGGTCTTTCTGCCATTTCAGCTTCAACTCCAGATAGGAAATGGACCAAGCATCCTACACCCCTCTACGCCCCTACACCGACAGAGATTAAATGCCTTCTACAAAGGACACTGACACAAAGTTAAGTCAGGGAGAACTTCAGAGCCCTGACCAGGGTTTCCTCATGTGAGCGACTGGTGCTGCTGCTTAGTTTGTTGCCCGCCTTTTACAATTGCAGGCTCAGACCAGGACAGGACAAGAAAAAGCCACACTCTTCTCCTCAACCACACTGCCACAGATTAATGCCTTCCAGAAGGGACAAAGACCAAAGAGAAGTCATTCACACTGGTAGATCCCTGGGCAGGGTTTCTGCCTGGGGAACTATGATGGGTAACACACAGTTTCTTTGTCTGCCTTTTGCACTTGCTGGCCCAAAAAAACACAGGACCCGACAATGGCACATTCTTCTCCTCCACCACACTGCCAGAGATTAAATGCCTTCCACAAGGACAAACACCAAAGATAAGTCAGTCACTCCGGCAGTGCCCTGGACAGGGCTGGCTACCCTGAGTCAGGATGTCTACTCTCTATATTCTTTTCCTGTCTTTAACAGCTGCAAACCCGACAGCAAATGGACCAGACCATGGTGCACTCCTGTCCCCATCCACACAGACAGAGATTCACTTCCTTCTACGCAGGACACTGACACAAAGTTAAGTCTTTGAGCCTGGCAGAGCCAAGGGCAAGATGTTCCACATGAGAACAAGGGTGGCTGATGCCATTTCTTCTCCTTTCTTCTGCCTTTTCAGCTGAAAGTCCAGATAGGAAATGGACCAACCAGCGTGCACCCTTCTACACAACTACGCCGACAGAGTTTAAATGCCTTCTATAAAGGACACTGACACAAAGTTAAGTCATCGAGCCTGCAGAGCCCTGGCCAGGGCTTTCCTATGTCATCAAGTGTGGCTCATGCTATTTCTGGTCTTTCTGCCATTTCAGCTTCAACTCCAGATAGGAAATGGACCAAGCATCCTACACCCCTCTACGCCCCTACACCGACAGAGATTAAATGCCTTCTACAAAGGACACTGACACAAAGTTAAGTCATGGAGAACTTCAGAGCCCTGACCAGGGTTTCCTCATGTGAGCGACTGGTGCTGCTGCTTAGTTTGTTGCCCGCCTTTTACAATTGCAGGCCCAGACCAGGACAGGACAAGAAAAAGCCACACTCTTCTCCTCCACCACACTGCCACAGATTAATGCCTTCCAGAAGGGACAAAGACCAAAGAGAAGTCATTCACACTGGCAGATCCCTGGGCAGGGTTTCTGCTTGGGGAACTATGATGGGTAACACACAGTTTCTTTGTCTGCCTTTTGCACTTGCTGGCCCAAAAAAACACAGGACCCGACAATGGCACATTCTTCTCCTCCACCACACTGCCAGAGATTAAATGCCTTCCACAAGGACAAACACCAAAGATAAGTCAGTCACTCCGGCAGTGCCCTGGCCAGGGCGGGCTACCCTGAGTCAGGATGTCTACTCTCTATATTCTTATCCTGTCTTTAACAGCTGCAAACCCGACAGCAAATGGACCAGACCATGGTGCACTCCTGTCCCCATCCACACAGACAGAGATTCACTTCCTTCTACGCAGGACACTCACACAAAGTTAAGTCTTTGAGCCTGGCAGAGCCAAGGGCAAGATGTTCCACATGAGAACAAGGGTGGCTGATGCCATTTCTTCTCCTTTCTTCTGCCTTTTCAGCTGAAAGTCCAGATAGGAAATGGACCAACCAGCGTGCACCCTTCTACACAACTACGCTGACAGAGTTTAAATGCCTTCTATAAAGGACACTGACACAAAGTTAAGTCATCGAGCCTGCAGAGCCCTGGCCAGGGCTTTCCTATGTCATCAAGTGTGGCTCATGCTATTTCTGGTCTTTCTGCCATTTCAGCTTCAACTCCAGATAGGAAATGGACCAAGCATCCTACACCCCTCTACGCCCCTACACCGACAGAGATTAAATGCCTTCTACAAAGGACACTGACACAAAGTTAAGTCAGGGAGAACTTCAGAGCCCTGACCAGGGTTTCCTCATGTGAGCGACTGGTGCTGCTGCTTAGTTTGTTGCCCGCCTTTTACAATTGCAGGCCCAGACCAGGACAGGACAAGAAAAAGCCACACTCTTCTCCTCCACCACACTGCCACAGATTAATGCCTTCCAGAAGGGACAAAGACCAAAGAGAAGTCATTCACACTGGTAGATCCCTGGGCAGGGTTTCTGCCTGGGGAACTATGATGGGTAACACACAGTTTCTTTGTCTGCCTTTTGCACTTGCTGGCCCAAAAAAACACAGGACCCGACAATGGCACATTCTTCTCCTCCACCACACTGCCAGAGATTAAATGCCTTCCACAAGGACAAACACCAAAGATAAGTCAGTCACTCCGGCAGTGCCCTGGCCAGGGCTGGCTACCCTGAGTCAGGATGTCTACTCTCTATATTCTTATCCTTTCTTTAACAGCTGCAAACCCGACAGCAAATGGACCAGACCATGGTGCACTCCTGTCCCCATCCACACAGACAGAGATTCACTTCCTTCTACGCAGGACACTGACACAAAGTTAAGTCTTTGAGCCTGGCAGAGCCAAGGGCAAGATGTTCCACATGAGAACAAGGGTGGCTGATGCCATTTCTTCTCCTTTCTTCTGCCTTTTCAGCTGAAAGTCCAGATAGGAAATGGACCAACCAGCGTGCACCCTTCTAAACAACTACGCCGACAGAGTTTAAATGCCTTCTATAAAGGACACTGACACAAAGTTAAGTCATCGAGCCTGCAGAGCCCTGGCCAGGGCTTTCCTATGTCATCAAGTGTGGCTCATGCTATTTCTGGTCTTTCTGCCATTTCAGCTTCAACTCCAGATAGGAAATGGACCAAGCATCCTACACCCCTCTACGCCCCTACACCGACAGAGATTAAATGCCTTCTACAAAGGACACTGACACAAAGTTAAGTCAGGGAGAACTTCAGAGCCCTGACCAGGGTTTCCTCATGTGAGCGACTGGTGCTGCTGCTTAGTTTGTTGCCCGCCTTTTACAATTGCAGGCTCAGACCAGGACAGGACAAGAAAAAGCCACACTCTTCTCCTCCACCACACTGCCACAGATTAATGCCTTCCAGAAGGGACAAAGACCAAAGAGAAGTCATTCACACTGGTAGATCCCTGGGCAGGGTTTCTGCCTGGGGAACTATGATGGGTAACACACAGTTTCTTTGTCTGCCTTTTGCACTTGCTGGCCCAAAAAAACACAGGACCCGACAATGGCACATTCTTCTCCTCCACCACACTGCCAGAGATTAAATGCCTTCCACAAGGACAAACACCAAAGATAAGTCAGTCACTCCGGCAGTGCCCTGGCCAGGGCTGGCTACCCTGAGTCAGGATGTCTACTCTCTATATTCTTATCCTGTCTTTAACAGCTGCAAACCCGACAGCAAATGGACCAGACCATGGTGCACTCCTGTCCCCATCCACACAGACAGAGATTCACTTCCTTCTACGCAGGACACTGACACAAAGTTAAGTCTTTGAGCCTGGCAGAGCCAAGGGCAAGATGTTCCACATGAGAACAAGGGTGGCTGATGCCATTTCTTCTCCTTTCTTCTGCTTTTTCAGCTGAAAGTCCAGATAGGAAATGGACCAACCAGCGTGCACCCTTCTACACAACTACGCCGACAGAGTTTAAATGCCTTCTATAAAGGACACTGACACAAAGTTAAGTCATCGAGCCTGCAGAGCCCTGGCCAGGGCTTTCCTATGTCATCAAGTGTGACTCATGCTATTTCTGGTCCTTCTGCCATTTCAGCTTCAACTCCAGATAGGAAATGGACCAAGCATCCTACACCCCTCTACGCCCCTACACCGACAGAGATTAAATGCCTTCTACAAAGGACACTGACACAAAGTTAAGTCAGGGAGAACTTCAGAGCCCTGACCAGGGTTTCCTCATGTGAGCGACTGGTGCTGCTGCTTAGTTTGTTGCCCGCCTTTTACAATTGCAGGCCCAGACCAGGACAGGACAAGAAAAAGCCACACTCTTCTCCTCCACCACACTGCTGAGGTTATATGGCTTCCAGAAGGGACAAAGACCAAAGAGAAGTCATTCACACTGGCAGATCCCTGGGCAGGGTTTCTGCTTGGGGAACTATGATGGGTATCTCAGAGGTTTTTTTCTATTTTTTCTGATGCAGTCCCAGACTATCACATTTAAGCACTGTGGGGCCTTCCTGTCCGCAGCCAGAGAGACAGGTTGCTTCCTTATAGAGATTATGCTTACATAAACTTTAGTCATCTTGCGAGGCAGATCTCTGGTCATTGTTGCCCATGGTGAGTCATTATGTTTGTTGTCCATATTCTTATCCTGTCTTTAGAGGTGCAAACCCATGATGGAATGGCCAGAGTGTTGTTTGCTCTTTTCCTCATCCATACAGGCAGAGATTCCCTTCCTTCTACAGAAGACATGGACACAAAGTTAAGTCTTTGAGCCTGCACAGCTCAGAGTATGGGTTTCTCATATGAACGACATTGGCTGCTGATTAGGTTTTTGCACTTTCTTTTCGATTTGCTGGCTCAGTCAAGGAGGGTGCCTGCTAATGGTGCGCTCTTCTCCATCATACCTCCAAAGTCTAACTGTCTTCTACAAGGCCACAGAGCAAAGTTAACTTATTCAGTCCGGCAGGGGCCTGGTCTGGGTTTCTCTATAGGGAACTCTGATGGATACCTTATACATTGCTGTACTGCCTCTTACAGATGCAGTTTCAGAGAAGGACAACAAAATAACATGGTTTACTCCTGTGTGTGCAGCCACACAGCTAGAGGTTTGGTTCTTTCTAAAAAGAACATTGCAACAAAGTTAAGTCATTGAGTCTTTACAGGCCTGGGCAGGGGTTGCCTATGTAAGCAACTGTGGCTGGTGCTTAGGTTATTTTCCTGCCTTTTGCAATTGCAGGAGCAGAAAAGTAGAACAGAAAATGGTTCACTCTTTTCCTCCATCAGAGTGCCAGAGATTATCTGTCTTCTACAAGGACAGAGAGCACAGGTAAGTCATTCACTCTGGCAGAGCCTTAGGCAACACTTGCTCAAGGTAAACCGTTATCAATACCGTATTGTTTATTGCCCTGCCTTTTTGCAGATGCAGCCCCAGAGAAGGACAATGAAACACCATAGTGCACTCTCGTCCCCAGCCACAAAGCCAGGGTGTCACTTCCTTCTGTGGAGGACTCTGACACAACGTTATGTCATCGATCCTGGCAAAGCCCTGGGCACGGGCTGCTCATGTTTACAGTAGTGCCTGCCATACAGTTTGTTGTCCAGCTTTTTGCAACTGCAGACCTAAGAAAAGACAGGATAGGACTGTGGCATGGTCGCTTTCCTTTCTCCAAAGGTGCTCAGCTGTGGGTTTTTCTAGTTTTCTACAAAGGCCTTGACCTAAGCACAAGGAAGCACAGCAAACCTCAGCCTGAAGTGCAACAAGGTTCCACAGGCATCCTGAGTCTCCCTTAAGTCAGGGACTGTGTCACAAGGGGAGGTCCATGTTACTTGCCCTGTCTGTGTGAAACTGCCCTGAAATGAATGTTTCTGATTCATAAACCTTTGACCAGTGCTTCTGCTGTATGTCATCTTTCAGGGGAATTATCCTATGCATTTTGTTTGTTGTCATTATTTCTTCCTTGTATTTAATTTATATATCTTTTTATACATTCATTCACATGCTATTTATATACCCACAGACACATTTTCATACACATATATTTTCTTATCCCTTCTGGGATCCAAAAGCCTAAGCTTTGTTGTCTCCCATGTTATAACTAACAGTCATCCACACTCTTAAACAGGACATTCCAGTGTGAGATTTCACTGAATGATTTGAACTACATACTGTCTTATTTCCTTCTAACTTAGGCAAGAGCATAAAAGAGATTAATTTTCAACATACATATTAAGGTCATGTATATTTTGATTTACTATTTTAATTTCTCAAGGGAAATATTTCTGTTCCTCATGCAGGCTTTTATTTGAAACAACCATCTTTCTACATACTTAATTGCCATGAGATAGGTGGTTTATTATACGGTAGGATTACAGGTATGCATTGCAACCATGCAAGGTGACAGCTAGCTTGTGGTTCATTTATAGATTTTTCAGTTGTCATTTTCAATCTAGGCAATTAAAAGCATAAAGCACTCTCATTATGATTTAATATTTAAACTAATGAACAAAATATTGTGAAATTATTGCTCAGAAATTCAATTATATGGAAAACATTTAAAATATTAGTAAAATCCCTCTTCTTGAATTCTTGATTATTCTTGATAGCAGTACTCAAATATTCCTTGAATTATAAAATTCTCCTTGCAGTACATTTACACTTCTGAAATACCAGGATGTATGAATTCTTAATAAAGAGTATTTAAATCCTCATGGAAATGGAAATTGGAATCTGTGTAATCTTAGACAGTAGACAAATGTGGTTTCTCTGTTACATACAGAGATACTTTCAATCTCTTCCTCAATCATTGATTAAAGATTATAAAATGTTCTTTAGTTCTTGCTGAGCAATGTAAATACCACAAGAACAAACTGCAGACAAGAATGTTTCCTGTACTTCTAATTCTGTAGTAACTGAAACAGTGTCATTCCTCAACACACAGCTCTCTCACAATACCTGATATAATTCCGGGTCAATAAATACACTATGAATGAGAACAAATTTCTGGACCACAGAGATGAGCAGGAAGGTACTATTACACTGTTCAAAGACCTGTGTTTAAACTGGATTAGCAATATTATTGTGTCTGATAATTCTGTGTGCTGTACATTTTAAGAATATAATACATAAGGTACTTGTAAAAGTTTTCTTAATATCTATAAAAATGTAACTGTCTGCAGAAGGAAAGGGTGTAGGAAATTCTACACTGCACCGGTCACTTTCATCAAATGTTATTAGTGTAATTTGACCTTATCTCCAATGTTGCAGTACCAGTCAAGCTAAGTGACTGTCAGAAATAGCCTTCTTGTGCCATTTTCTCAGTTTTAGGTTTTGTTGGGAGGAAACAGTTCCTTTCACTCTAGTATTTTCACCCAGCAGACGTGGTATCTGAGGGGATATGCTCAGGCAGCATGTGAATATGGGCTAAGGAGATACTCCTTCAAGTGTTGCCCTTTCATGTGCTCATGTCTCTTTAGAAGCACATTTTTACGCTGGTGATAGTGGTGCATGGCTTTGTATATCCCTCTGAAGGTGGACTAGAGAGATCTTTGGACAAACCATTTGTTTTCAGCTGTTACTCTGACATAGTGACAAAATTTGTCCAAATGGCAGTTGGGAAAAAAGGCGATGGCAGTTCTCCTTTGAAAGCAGAGCATCTCAGCAAAATTTAAACAGACAGGTTGTCACAGGACTGGGAAGACAACGTTTTCTTATCTCCCTACTTTTTCTTTTTTTTTTTCATTTGTCAAAGGTTTGTTGAACTCATGGAGATGGAAGTATTCTCTAAAGAAAAGCTACAAAATATTGTAAAATGGCAGGACTTCTAAAGCAGCCTAAAATGAGATGAACAGATCATGAAAATAGACACTGGATTCTGCATACAGACCTACCCAGAGAGGCACCAACTTGACGTACCATGGACAAAACAATACCCCAATGATCCTGTCAGTCCTGGGTATTAACACATTCAGGATACATTAAGAAAGCTTTAGGAGCTGCTGATAAGGTGATATATGCTGTCAAAACATCCATACCACCATAATTTCTTAAAATTAAAGAAAGTTGTTTAATTTCAAATTGTTCCTACAGCGTGAAAGACACATTTTGGTAAAGGTGGATCACGTTTTAGTGCTAGTCATTCTAAAAACAATGTTTGAATGTTTCTTTCTTGATTTTTTTTACAGTTTGTGCTTGTTGTATGCTTTTGAGGTGATGATTCTAAAGGGTCTTCTGATTAACTTCTGTTACCACAGAAACAGTTTAACATGTTAAGTCTATTCAGAAAATATTTTATATACATAATTAATTAACTTGCATTCAAAGAAAACATGCTGTTTTCTTCATCTAAAAGCTAAAAACCCCTTTTTTCAGCTTAAACACTTAGAAAATGTATTAACTTCAGTACTAATACTGATTTTACAAGCATGTTCTACAACATAAGCTTTCACTTAACACCTAAGAAATAAAGAATGACTATCCATTTTAATATCTCTATAACCTGTCAAAATAGAAAACCTCCATTAATATAATGAAAAAAAAATCCCACTTATTTATCACAGCAAAATATGTTCTAATGTTTACAGATGTGTGTAATAGATTTTAAGATTAACAACGGTGGCTACAATCAGTAATTATTTTGCACAGATAGAAGCAGATACACATATATATATAAATATATATATTTATAAGAAATGAATTTTTAGAATATATTTAATCTCAAAACTATGCTTCAATTAAACTTAATAAACAAATGAAGTAATAAATAATAAACTTAGGACACTTTCCTTTCAAGAAGTAAATTCCAGCAGATACACATGCCTTGAGGTATGTACATTGATCCTAGTATGATGCATGCTGGAACAGCATACAGTACATGCATGACTGAATTTACACTGCAAAAGAGATATAAATTGTTTTCATAATTTTTTAACTTTATCTTTTCTGAAGCAGATATGTTTATTTGCTTATTAGGAAAGATAAGGCAAGGGTTTTTTTCGTTGCTTGAAAATGCCTTCTCTGTTCTGTGGCCTGAAACAACCATATCTCTTTTAAACTTTGTTTGTATTATCTAAATGCACGCCACCTTAATCAATATTATCCAATATTCTTTAGCAATGAAATAATTTTCAGTAATTTGTGTCTTTAATTCCGACTGATAAGTGCTGAATCTAGTAGATGGTGGGGAAACAGAAATTCTCATTCAATAAAAATTAGATTCAGATCTTCCACAAATTTGAGGATCATTGATTCAAATACTTTCAGTTGTGAATTGGAGCCTGATTGTTATTCTCTGTTAAAATATATCAAACCAAAGATAGAAGGATAAAAAGTCTTTATTCAAGGTTAAGTTCAATTATCTTTACTGTGGCATTTCCAAAGTTTTTTGAAGAGTAAGAAAGTATAAGAGTTCTCAGTTTTATGATTCTTCAAGAGTATTTAATGAATAATTCACACTCCCTATGCACATCTTTTAGTTATGACTTTACAAGTTGATACATAGCTTGAAGAGGACTGTATTGCCTTAACTGCATGTTTACACTAAATCCACAGAGTTTAAATTCAGTAATGAGCTACAGCATAGTTCTTTTAATTTTAGAAATAATTAAAAACATGCTGCATTAACAGTGCAAATTAAATGGCATAAAGTCAGTATAAAAGGGCCTTTCTCGGAAGCTGTATCAGGCCTCTGAACATGTCTGCTGAGAAATTAGTTGAGAAGTCACTTGTGGACCTGTATACTTAGGCAGCTTGGTTGTTTTTTTTTCTCATGGGAAACATGTCTCCTGAGCATATACTATTTATTAGATGCTTGAATTATTCAAGTTCTCAATATAAATTATGTTTCCCCCTCTCCTGTTAATATCCTCTCACTTGTAGCAGTGGTGACCTCATGACCACACATGATCACAGGGTGATGTAGAATTTCCTCATTTACTAGGCCCTGGCTAATAGACACAGCCACTTAACCCTACCACTTATCACATACCAGTTGTAGGAAGTTAACTAGAATATCATACAATCAAGAGGTCTGTAAGTTGGGGGGGGGGGGGACAACAAACAAAAAAAAACCCTTAAAATCAAATCAAACCCTGAGGAATTTACTAATTTAAGTAAGTGGAGTGCCGGCTGATTGAGATCGTGAACTTACTTACCCTTCTGCATATCAAAGACATTATCTCAAAGTTATTAACAGAATTGAGAAAGGTTTTGAAAATCACCTGCATTCAGCTCCCATAGCAGATGTGTTCTTGCCTTCTTGGATGATGCAGATTATCCTGCCATGGAGGGCTCAGTCCTACCACACCAGAAATATACTGGTTGTTTCTAGGTTCTGTTTCATACTTGTGCTTGTGCCATGCAGGTGCTTCAGATAATCAAGGGCTTTTAAAATATTACTCAGGTGTCTTAGAATTATTTGTTTCTACAACTGTCTACACAGACCTGTAAGTGTCAGACAGGTTTATGCAGTCCATGGAAGAAAGAGTTGAAGTCCCCCTCTTCTAAGTCATGTACTCTGGTCACTGGGGTTTATGAGTTAATGGCCCATTTCAGATTTTGTCTCCAGTCAGTTTCTTCACTACCTGCTGCAAAATAGAAGCAGTTTAACTGCAAAGTTTGAATGTGACCTCTATGTTTTGAGAAGACTCATGATTGCTGACCTATATCAGGTATAATCTTAGTGTATTGCCTAAAAATGCCAAGAATTTAGGTGGTGAAATGTGCATCCTGAGGATCCCTATTCCGTATCCAATTTTCTTATAGTGAGATGGGCATAAAGTTTTCTGAGCCCTCTCAAAGTAAGGATTTAAGCATAACAGTCAAACTTCATATGAAATTTAAAAGCGGTAAGCTGTCTTTATGTCAGCTGTTGTTTTGTTGGTTTGGGGGTTTGTATTTTTTTTTCCAAGAAGACATGATGGAGAAAATCAGAGTTACTCAATGAAAAGTTGCTTTATAGTTCCAGCTTGTACTATATTATTCATAAAGTCTGTACTCTTTTTTTGCCTTGAAGTTACTGATTTCTTCTCCTTCAGTTTCTGGATGTTTGTGGTATTGAAGACCAGGGTAATACACTCTGGTTCTAATCTAACTGATTTTCACCCGCACACATCAGGTTGGCTGGGAGGAGTTATCACTGTCTGGTGCATGGGCGATAACTGAGGTTACTCTAGTCACTGCTTACAAAGAATATTCCAAGGGAAGGACACATGTAGAAACCTGCTCCTGTTCCAGAAATTCTGTCAAACAGAATTTATCTCCTTACATTATTCAAATAATTTGTTTCTGTTCAAAAACCCACATGCATATACCATTAGCTTCCAATACATGCAATGTACCTTCCAGGGAAGAAACAAAAACAGACTTTACAGAGAGAAGTAGTAGTCCTGCAATCATAGTCATTATACTGCACAAATGCTGTTGATCTCTGAGGTAATAATCACCAGTCTTTCCTCTGTTACTTCCTCAGACTATTATTGATTAAATATCCTCTAACCTCTTTCTTCCACCCTCTCCTACCTTCCTTTTTTATTTTCTTTTTCTTTCTACCTTTCTTTGTACAAAATTCACACAAAAATTATCACTAAAGATGCAGGTATCAGAAATGTGGTTTCTTTAATTGTAACCAGATATGAGAAAAGGTGTATTGTTACTATGAATACTGCATCTAAAGGTAAATAACACCATAACACAACGGTATGTCTATCCACGCATGCACATGTGTGCATGTATGACTGAGCTGAAATCACAGAGCAGATAATTAAAAGTAGTCTTATAAAATTTATTATTCATGGTTAATTTACATTACTATCATCCATGATAGAATAAGAAACATTCCAAAGAAAAAAATTTTGTTTAAAAAAGGGACCTCCATTTTACTAGATGAAACTGTGCTGTCATGGAATTTCAATCTACTGGTTTACTATTTTCATGTAGCAAAACCTATATAAAACTCTTCTGCGTAAGAATCTTTAAGAAAGTTTTAACTGGTGACTTTAAGGCTAGTCTGAAGAATCTAAAGGGAAATTATGTCTGAGAATTACTGAGTAAGCTGATAAAAATGTTCTGTCTGCTTCTGGAAAACGTTTCAAAGATTCAGAGTGGGAAACTAGACTTACCATCAGGTTTGAAGGCCTCTGAAAAGTGGTAGAGATTTGTTGGGGAGTGATAATGCTGTGCAGCTCCTCTCCAGGCTGGTGAAGACACACTTCCTATTGAAGGACTGCTTAATCGTGGTCTGTTCTTTGAATTAAATGAGGGTAAAGATGAGCTACCAGATTTGAGTCTTAGTATAGCAGCATATGAAGTGGGCAGACCAGGAACAGCTTCTGAATATTCTGAAAAAAAATCCCCGAAGTGAACACTGAATAAAGATAAAATCTATCGCTTTTCAAAAGATTATTTAGCTATGCAGAAGAAAACTTCTCTTTGTAAAAGAAGTGTCAGAGTCACCCCGGACTCCATGAGGGACTCAGCTTCTAAACAGAACTGAGTAACAGCATAGAGCTCCAATACAGAAAATTCCCCTGCAGTTTCAACACAATATAAAAATCAGTCTTATTATATTTGTTACCTATGGCAATATGAGTTCTCAATCTCAGTTCTATTTCTATGACCCTAAGTCACTAGTAAAAGTGTCTGCCCAGCCACCATCTATCCTTCACATCACCTCTCCTACCTTTTAGAAGAGGCTCGAATTCAGCAAAAGCAGATGACTGTTATTTTTAAATTACTCTTTTCATCTCTGTAAACTCTAAATACACAGATTTTTGATGACGCTATATCTCATTTAAAATCTGGATTTAAATACAAGTTTTACTTATCACACTAAATGCTTAGTGCAGAACGGACATTTTTGTGAAGAGGAAGACATTCCCTGGGGAATACGGATACAGGAAAGGGATAAGACTCTCTCTAACACAGTCTACATCAGAGGATAGAAATGTTTGGTGGTGAATGTAGCAGCCCCAGTGGCAGGAAAGCTGATTAGTTAGGCACTGTAGAGCTCCTCACATCCTTAACAGCTCAGAACCTCTGATATCCCCAGGACTGCTGATACCCTCCATAGAAATACTGAAGGAAAATTTGGAAATGGGCAGACTGGGGCACAGTCTTGTTTTTCTCACATGGAGCTGGGATGCAGCCAGCTTGCAGCTGGTAACAAGGATGCAAGACAACATGCAAAGGACTCTTGCTTCGAAAAAATACCACAACAGCTCTGTCTTTTAATGAAACACATATCCTTCTGCTTCTAACCCAAGGTGAACAAATGATCTGTAATCCACATGACATGGATAAGCCATCAGAAAGGAAACACTAAATTAAAGAGTATGGTGTTACAGAACTATTCCTGTGCAATTCTAACAGTGATACACACTCTGGTTTACAGGATTCATTTCTATGTGGTTCTGTTTGGGGCTTTTTTTGTTTTTTTTTAAGTGGGAGCAATGGTGATTGCTGTTGGGAGGACATTCCTCCAGTGCACAGACAGACATAGAAGAAATACACACTGGAATGAATTTTGTTTTATAATTAAAAAAAAAAGAAAAAAAAAGACTTGCCTTTGGTCCAAACTTTACAACAAAGCATAATAAACCTTAATAGGATTTCCAAAGGAAACATGATTGCAATCACAGATATAATGAATGTACTGTTCCCTGAGTATTTTCTGCAGATACAGGCACTTTTCTATTTTTGGCATGGTATTTTAGCTCTCTGCTATTTGCCCTACGGCAAAGGACATGGATGTAGGAAAACTTTATGTCAGTACTTTTTCAGCAAATGATAAATACTTTGTGTGACTGAAATATGGTATTATTAGGCTGTTAAATACACTATGTGCCATGCTTGTATCAGTACTAAAACTAGTATCTCAAGAACTTTTAAACTATGTAGTCCACTTGTTAACAACATAGTTCCTTAGGTGATGTTCCTGAATACATCAGCTAGTCCAGCTCGAGAAGATGAAAATAATTATTCTTTTTTCATTGGAAAAAACACAAAACACTCTCCCTTGCTGGGTATGCAGAAAGGCTTCTTGTCCAAGCTAGATTGAGCCTTATATTGTTCCGTTTGTAAAGAAATGAAGATTAGCAATCAGAAATGTACATATAATCCTGATTACTAGACAGACCATTTACTATAGCTTCTACGGTCCTATCTCCCTGTGTTATCATCTTGGAAGGTGGGTGGAACAAGCACACAACTCTGCATGTTTCTACATAAGCATATTATATGATAATTTTTCCTTTGTTTCAACAACTAAACTTTTCATTTCCGAAAAGTTTTCATTTCTCCCAGACTGAGGACAAAATGTAGCCAGGCCCCTGCTCCTCTAAGAAGTCCGCCACTTAGCTCCCCTCCTTGCTGTGTCTCCCATTCTCTGCTATCTCCACCTGCTTATGTAAAAGTCCTTTAGATGATCTTGCTTACAGGAGAGTAACATCCTTTTACCAAATATCTCACCCAGCAAACAAGTTAAAACAGATGCCTTCCTCCCTGCTGCCCAGAAGAGAAACAAAAAGTAATTATAAACACATCAAAAATTGAATCCTCCATTACATTTAATTCATATACTACCAGGCCAAACTGTAGATAACACACACATAGGAGAGCAAAATAAACATTAATCCTTCCAAAATTTTACTATGCAAAACCTTTTATTGTTTTTAATTGGAAGGCATGCCAACTTATGAGATGAGACATACTACAGTTCCTAGTAAGCTTGAGCTAACAAGTATTCCTAACCTATTTAGCTTGGGATCAGACCTTATGCCATTAGGGTGAGTGCCTGGAACAGATTCCAGGCTGAGGAATGCAGCTGGAAGGGAAAGAGGTTTGAGGAAGTGTGGGAGCCAGACAGAGGGGAAAGGCTAAGCACTACATGGTACTGGAAAAAGGAGAAAATACAATGGCAAGACTCACTCCAAGCTGCCTAAATTTTAACAACACACCATGTTGCTAGACAAAACTAAATAGAAGCCACACTGAAATCTCCAGTGGCATGCAGCCTCCCTTTCTGCAAAGGTTTGAATCAAATTGCAGTTTTTGCTAATGTAATATTTCTCATTTTTACGCTATGACTCTCCAGTTTCTTTGATACGTAACACAATAAGCTACTCCAGTAAATAGGATTCAAAAACCCTGAAACAGTTTTGACAACTTCTTTTCACTGAAATAGTATGGGTAGGCAGCTCGGTGAAATGAACTTGCTCTGTGCTGCCTCATCAAGTCAAGAAGACTGTAATTCTTCTCCCACTTGAAAAAAATGTTTAAAAATTCTTTGTTATCCAGTTGAATGGGGAACACTTGGTCCACAGAGGTAAATCCAGGCCTTGAAAGAACAAAAGAACCAGCATGATTTCAGGTGGCACAGATGATAAAGTACATCACTGATACGAAGAAAAAGAAGGGAAGCATGCAAAAGTCACCTTACATGGTGAAAAGGTCCTGCAGTAATGCAGTAGTACCCAAGCTGGTTTATGACCTTTCATGGTATAACTGTTGTTTAGCTGGGATTAGTGATCTATGTGAAATTTCACCCTGACTCTGGTTCCTGTCATGCTCATAGTGGAACTATCCAAGTAAAGTTTCTCTTGTAAGACATAACTGGAAATAGTTAATAAATTATACATAAGCAAATATTTTGTGGTTTACTGAAAGCCTGTAGCCTGTGATCATTACCGACAACTAAAGCAGAAATCATGCTTACCTGAAAACAAAACCTACTTCTTAATCCAAACATTTGCCTCCAGAGATTTGGGCTTCTTAACTGCCTCGTTGCAATGGCTTAATTAGAATATATTTTTATTGGAGTACTATTTACAATAAAATTATTCCTTTAATTTGGTTTGGATTAGACTTTCGAGACTTAATTTTGAGAATAAATTTATTTCCATTAAGTACATAGTTAAACTGCTGGAGAGTAGCTGTTGCTCTCTAATATGTTTTTTTAGCTTTACCAATCTTCCATCAAAGAGCTATGGGTAGCTCTCAGAACTCTGCTGCACTTTAGCTTGTCAATGAAATTATATTTTCCCTAACCTTATTCTTAGAAATAATTTAACTATTTGGGATAAAACACCCAAAGTTTCTCAGCTACAAGCAGACACAGATAAGGAATCCCTAGGCCCGAATGCTAAAGTTATTAAGCAAATAGAAATCAGCCACAATAAAATTAGCAGCTTGGATTAGCCTTCACAGTTCTTTGCAGTAGAACTACCAGATTTATAGTCATTTTAACAACAGTATGACAGTTTTAAGACAGACTACATTTTTTTTTCTTCCAAGTGAACATTTTCTTAAATGTGATTTTCAACAGCAAACTATGATTTTAATTATTTTGGGTAACTTTTTAATGAATATGTGTCAACTGATTAAATTATTCATTTATCTTTTATTATTTCCAGCACACACCACTCCTCAGCCTTGGTTGGATTCAACACAATGAGGAAAAACAGTGCCACAGATAATAGAGAAACTCTTTTACTGATTACTGAGGTTATGTTCTTTTAGAAAAAAAAATCCTCAAAATATTAATTTCATGATCATTTGAAAGAAGCTTACTCCTATAATTTGGAATAGCTATGTCAGGTTAAATTCAACTTCATTTCATGTGTGCTGTGGGAAAGCTAAGCTGACTGACAGAAAGGGGATCTTTTCCCAAAGGATGGCATATGCAGTACATACATAATACTTAGGTATAGCCAGTGGGTACAAATATAAGGCACACATGCTATCTGCTATATTTTATCTGGCAGATATTTTTCAAAAGGCACAACGCATGTCAACATAGCTCCAACAATGGCACTATGTAATTTGACAAAAATATATTCTTTCATCAAACAGGGAATGATACAAGGCAAATTCACTGAATCCATCCCCAAACCTTTTTGAAAACTGTCTTTGTAATGTTTGAAATCTATGGTGAATAAAGGATTCTGACTCATGGGTTGTTGTTTTGTTTTCCTTCATTCTTTTTTTTCCCAGCAACTCCTGGTCAGTTACTAACTCATTGACATTTCTCATCTATCTAATTAAAATGTAGTCTATCTTATAATACTTGCAAATGTGACCTTCATTTGTGTATTTTTGCTAGCTAGCATGTTTAATCAAATGCCACATGTCACTAAGAATGCTAACCCTTTTTTCTTCTATTGTAACTTTTAATTATAATGTTTCAGTGGAAGTGTTCATTCTTCAACGCCTACGAAAAAGCGTGCCTTCATTCTGCGACATGGATTGTATCACTGCTGCTCCTCAATTTTTTAAGCAGAAATACATTTTTTGCGTTGTTCTGTTTCATAATGACATACAACCTGGCAATCACTTCAGAGAAACACTAGAACAGTAGGAAACAGTTGATAATGCGTCCTTCCAGGGCATCTTCTTATGAGAACTAGGATTACTACTAAAACACAGCAAGATGTCAATGAATTATGTTTTCCTGATAAAATGAGATTAAATTGGAAAAAAAAATAAAAAAAAACCCAAACCAAACCAAAAAACCGTAACAAAAATACAGAAAAAAGTGTACGTCAGATTTTTATGAAAACTTGTTAGTACATCTGATCCACTTTTGCACACCTCCCGATCTGTGTGGTTTAGTTTATGTGCTAGAGATTTCATTTTAAAGATGCTATTATGTCCCAATTATTACTCAAATAAAAGTCAATGCAACAAACCAAAATAATTAAAAAGCTTGAAAACTTCACTGGGAACCTCATTTTAAACATCTGGAGTCTCGATGTCTACGTACGAGCTAGTGAGCCTGGGTTCACTTTACAGGTAGTAAAGAGAAAGAAGAACACGACATATAACGTGATGGACATACTCAATGAATGCCTACTTTTTGCCACAGACTTTAAGAGGAAAATAAGGTGAGAAGATGAAATGCCAATATTTTAACTTGTTGAGATGTCCACTGTCTTAGTCCTTTCCTCATACACCATTTCCAGCTTCAGCTGTGTTTCTGCTCAAAATGTCCAGTTGTTTTGTGGAGGAGTGAGGATCCAGAGATTTGAACTGTTTTACAAAGCAGCAGTGGAGGATGATTTAGAAGCTAGAATTTCTCAAGGAACATACAGTCTTCATCAACCTTTTCCTCTACAGATTTGACAGTATGGGAAAGGGAGAAAAATAAACTATATAAGATGATCTTTCCAGGGGGGGAGGAGGGGGGGATATTTTGGCCAAAATAAATAAACCTTCAATTAAAAAAAAAATATATTCTGTTGAAATTTCAGAACATAGACTCTTACGGACAGATATGAACCAAAAAATAGATATATATTTTGTTTTCCTTCAAAGTAACAAAGGCAAAGTGCTTTGAAGACTTAAAGCTTTGACTGAAAGATTGTAAAGAGTATTTCCAGTACCTAATAGCAAATGAATCAGCATCTCTGGTATATTATACTGTTAGAGGTAATTTAAATGTCATGAATTTTTATGAGGAATTATTTTTAATATGATAAAGATGCTTTTGTAGAGTTAGTCCTTGTCTCCCTTTCTAGTGAAAAAACAATCTATTTTCTATCTTACTTCCACTTCATACTCATAATGCAGAGAATAGATGGCTCAATATATGGCCAATTATTCCCACTTTGTATCCAACATGTAACATTCACCAGATCAAGCAAAATATGCTTTAAAATAGAATACTTTCAGCTACAGAATGCTTGCAAATGCAGTAACAAAAATAGTATATGTAATAATATATTTCAATTATGGAAGAACATTTGTTGAAAGTAATTTTATACTGAGAAAAGTGTTTTGAGGTTATTGTCATAATTTTTCTACAAAATACTTAATACTTTCTGTTTCAAAACATAGTAATATAATACACAGATTACTACTAGTTAAGGTAATAGTCTTCAAACACAGCAATTATGTTCAGTAAGTGCCTTGCACCTTCATCCAATTCACTGAAGTCATGTAATAAAAAGTGCTTTTCAGATATAAAAAACATAAAACTTTGAAAACTCTTCTCATTAACTTACTGAAGGAAATTTTAACTCCAAATAGTATCAACAAAACTTTATAATTCAGCATATTCCATCTAGCTGAATATTTATTACTTCTTTTTTTGCACTCTTTAAGACCACAAATGTGTCAGACTTTACCAATGTGTGGAATTCTTCTGCCTGTTTGTCTAATAAAAAGGAGGTTTAAGTCAGGTTTGTCTGAAAGAATAACACTTAGAGAAGATGGAATTGGTAGCTGAGGGCATCACTACTCTCATGACACCCAAGAAAGAGAATGTAGAAATTAGTTTCTACATATTTTGTGATCTTTTGCCTGAAGTGTTGCGTATTAGGTGTAATTTGTAGACGTATATGAAGAAGTGCCCTAAGACTCCTAAGTGGTTTTTGCTTGACAATTTTTAGATATGCTTCACTGTCCTACTTCATCAGGTACTTTTCATACAATATTTTCCAGCTCAGACGTGACATGTATTCTCTAGCAGGAAAAGTATGGAGTGTTACTAATGTGAGATCCATAGATTAGCCTATGCTGCATGCTTTTAATTGAAATCTTAACTTATTTTCCCCATGGCTGATGATCATCAGAATGAGCTGTCAATTCTGAATGTGAAGACAGAACCAAATACCAAAGGTCAACTATTTCAGCACAAATCAATTAAAGCAATTAGATGGATAGAAATTCTTATTTACAGCCCTTCTTTCCTACAATGATATGCATATAAATGTTAGGTGGCCAATAATAAACAGATCAATCCACAGCAAAGGAGAAATTTGTAATTGACATTATTAATACAAAATACTTGATTAAATTATTAATACTATAATGAAAACTGAAATAGTCAAAATCTTAATAAACAGCATGTGAAGAAAACTACCTGCTGATTTTCTTGGCAATGGAAATGTGTATGCATTTGTAAAGCCATGTTTTTTTAAGTGATCAGATAGCTACTTGGCTGGAAAAAAACATAAGCTAGTATGTTGCTCACTTTTCAGAAAGTTTCTGAACCATATTCTGAACTAACTTGAAAATATAAGCTTATCAGCTGCTGCTCAAACACAAGCTCTGGTACTGCCTTAAAACTACCAGATGTATCTTTCAAGAGCCACATTTGTTTTTTCTCCTACATCCTTCAAACAAGGAATTACCTTCCCATAAATATTTTTATTATCATCTTACTGTATTCCTGAAAACACACTTTTTGGTGATGCCAAAGGTGCTCACAGGCCAGCTGGATAGCTGGTGTGAAAGCTGTTTATGCTCTATATGTGCTCACTCATCAGACTTCTTTGGTCTGCCTTACACGGTAACCTTGCTAGTGAGGACTATGTGTCTCTGCTTGTGCATTTAACTGTCATTAAATAAGAACCTCTGCAACCATGGATCATATCCCAGCTGCCACCAGGCAGTTTACCAGCCACACTTCCCCAGGCATCTAGCTTTGCATGGGGTTGTTATCACAAAATTCTTACCACTAAAATGCAGGGTTACTAACAAAATACTGAAAACAAAACAAGTTAGTGGAATATATGTATATGACAGAAAACTATGTTCATTTGTAAAGAAAAGAGGCTACTGCTTCAGGCTCACATCATCAGGCAGAGCTTTCACCAAGGGATAAACACACTTCACTATTCAAACAGCTTCCCCCTCTTCAAACCTATGTGGATAGAAGAAGCTGAAAGGCAAGAGAAATTAGCTACTTATTTAAGAGAAACCGCTGGAAATAATATTAAAAGCATATTATTACTTTTTATACAACATAATAAGTGTAGACATCTTTTCATCTTTGGATGAAAGAATCTGTGGCACTTTTCATCAAAGCATGGAAGCACCATGAACAATAAAATTGTAAGGGTTTCTTGAAGCAGTGAAAGATAAACACAAGTTTCTGAGAACATATCATGCATTAATAAGACAGAAAAACTAGAACTTGACTGGTTTATGTAATACACAGATTAAGATTAGTTTGGAGAGGTAACAGCTGTACAGTGTATGGCTCATTTAATGGTGAAACTTTTATTATAAGTGAAAGTCCATAGTTTGAAAGCTGTACAAGTAAATAGATCAAATTAACATGCAATGCAGTGAGTACAAGAGGGAGAAATTCTAGCAGTGCTTAATTAAAATAATCCGCTAAAAGTCTGTCAATTAACATTTGTTTTTTGAGAAGGATAAATTTTACTTTGACACAGAAATTTGTGCATAAGCCTTTGATTAGCACAGATACATTTATGATTCACAGCTGAAGTAATGCGTTCTTTAAATTGCAAAGTTAATTAAACGTTATCTCAGATAATGTGAGTTTTCCTGTTCCCTGTGATACACATTCTCACATGTTATTGCAATTCTGTGTTTATGTGTTCAGTGGAAGCAGACAGTCTTTAATCCCCTTTAAAATACCTATCTCCTGGTTCAAAGCATTATATTTTTTTGAGGCAGCTAATGTATTCTTCCCTGCCCTTGGGTCCTTCTCTAGCTCTCTGTGGCTTGCTTTAGTATTCACTAAATATTTTACAGTGCACTCTGCACCTTAGCTTGCATCTTTCAGACCTTTATGTGGCTTAGTCTTCCCTTAGGAATCCAATGAATTGATCACTGGATGTATTGTTGGTGTAAACAGCTACTGCTAGCAACTAAACAATCCTTACACACAGTAAAATCCCTTCTTGTGCTCTGGAAAAATAAACTGGCAAAGCATTTCTTACAGATTTTTGAGATTTAAAGTGGCACATAAGTCTGCAGACTGTTGAGCAGGGTAAGATTTTATGTTGGTTCTGAAATGTTTTCAAAACTAGTAAACCAATTTAAAAAAACTCCACCTTGTTATAATGGTCATTATTCCACTATCCTTCTGCATGTAAACAACAGTTCCATGAAAAGGCACACGCCAAACCTCATCTCGTTTTCTTTGTCTGACATGTACTAACAAAGGTGAATACAAAAACTTTTTAAAACATCCAAAATTCTTTCAGTGTTTGCAGTGAAATAAATTAGAATGATCTGTGCAGGGATTTGTATTAGCATAGGGTAAATCTGTAACACAAACATATCTGCACAGTTTTCCCAAATCGTAAATAACTTTGTTGTGCTTAATATTCCACAGCCTCTTCAGGCGATTCTTAATTCTTCTCCTCTGTGTTCATAGTGGTTGTTTTTAACCACAGGATCTGGTGCCTGCTTGCGTGTATTTCCAGCCATAAGCCTATTCTGGAGACAAGCCTTGCATTTGTGAATTCAAAGGAAAGCCATCAAAAGGATGCAGCCATACAGACAGACTAGCAGCTCCTTCAGGGACACAAATTTAAGCTGCTCATACAGTCCTTTATGATGGAAAAAAAGAGATGCGGTATATCTGATCTCCAAAACAGTGTGAATTATTTAAAAATAAGAAGAATACCGAGAAAATTCCCTAATGCAACTGTTTTGTTACTCAGACAAAGCAGAAAGTGCAGTTTAATAAGGAGCTACCTAGTGGTTTACTAAACTTTAGAAATATGATGATTTTAATTTTCAAGTTCACCAATTGATTTTATGGGTTTGAGACAAAAAGGTAAAATGAAGAGGTTCAAACTTAAACAGAGGAATATCAAGTTAGATATAAGGAAGAAGCTCTTTACTGTGAGGGTGGTGAGGCACTGGAATGGTTGCCCAAGGAAGTTGTGAATGCTGCATCCCTGGCAGTGTTCAAGGCCAGGCTGGATGGAGCCTTGGGTGATATGGTTTAGTGTGAGGTGTCCCTGCCCATGGAACTGGATGATCTTAAGGTCCTTTCCAACCTTAACTATTCTATGATTCTATGATTTGATGAATAGTGCTTCCATCACATGCTTGGAGAAGCCACACTCTGAAAAGACCTAACTTTAGCAAAATGATGCCATATAAAGATGAATAAAAGGTCTTTTAAGGAACATATACTTGGCCACCCCCACAGTAAAAAAATTATTCCTGATGTTCACAGGGAAACTCCTATGTTTCAGTTTGGGCTAATTGCCTCTGGTTCTGGCACTGGGCATCAATGAAGAGGGGCTGGCTCCATACACTTTGTACCTTCCTCCAGGTATTCCTAAACATTGATGAAATCCCTCAAGCCTTCCCTGCTCCAGACTGAACAGTACCAGCTCTTTCAGCCTTTCCCCACAGAAGAGATAGCCCAAACCTGTCAGCATCTTCTTGGCATTTTGTAGACCTCTGTCCAGCCTGCCCATGTCTCTTGTACTACTGAGCCCAGACATGGACACATCATTTCAGCTGTGGCCTCACCAGTGCTGAAGGCTCTACCTCCGGGCAATGTTTTGCCTGATGCAGCCCAGGATACCACTGGTGTTTTCTGTAGTAAGGACCCATTTGCTGCCTCATGCTCAACCCAGTGTCCACCAGGACCCTGAAGTCCTTTTCTACTGAGCTGCTATAAAACTAGATGCCACCGCAGCACATGGGGCAGTGGTACCTTAACTGAAAGTCTACATTTCTCAGGTCTTCAGAGAATTCAGTAAGAACATGCAGATAGATTTAAAGCTCAATCCTATGGTAAACACACGAAAAGAGAATACTTTGTTGTCAAAGATCAAAAGCATGGGTGTTTTGTATAATGGAATTCAACAGAAATGAGTTTTTCACCATGTAGTATTATTAATTAATATTAGAAGCTTAATTAGCTGCTTAATTAATATTAGCTGCTTTCCAGTGGGGTGACCCCCCAATATACACTGATGCTTGGGGTTGTTATTCCTCAACTGCAGGACTTTGCACTTCCAGTTGTTGAGACTAGGCTTTCTAAATGCAGCCATTGGGGATATTACCTTTATTCTTAGTGAAAATCAATGGCACCTATGTACCTCAATCAATTTAGAAGTTGGACTTTGATTAGCCTCAGGCTATTTATGGTCATTTTACCTTGTAATATCTTTCAGAAAATTGAAAGATTCATTTTATAGGTGTCATAAATGTCAGTAGCATATATGTGTCATATACTTTTATGAAAATTTATCATTATTATTATTATTAAATATATATATTGACAGTATAATAAAGTTAACCTCTCTGAGCAAACTGGACAAGATACTGTATAGATTTCCAGTGACTGAGTATAACAGTTAACAGACAAGAAGGCAAATATTAAGTAAGTTACACAAAATATTTGGCAGTTTATAATTCCTTTACATATTAAACATGCAACTAAAAGATCTCAGTTTTAAACAGAGACCTTACAATTCTGTCTCACAGGGTGTTTGAAGGAGTATGGTGATCTGAAGTCTCAAATAGAGATTCATGGTCAAAATGATTTGAAAATATCGTAATGCAGACCCACAAAATGTCCTGTAACATCATCTCACCCAGCAGTGGGCAGTCACACACCTCTTTGTAGGCTAGTCAATGACTTATTACAGCCCCAAAGAACTTATCCTGACAGATTTGCCTCGTCTTTTCATAGACATCGGCAAAAATTCTTATTAAGAATTAGCAAGAAGAAATAAATGATAAAATAATTCAGCTAGAATCAAAGCATGATTTCTTATTACTAAATAGCATCAACAAGTCTAAAGAGAAAATTATATCAGCAAGCAACGCTACTGCAAATTTGAACACAGCATTCTAATAAAACATGTAAATGTGTTAGTGCCATCTATGTGGGGAAAAAAACCTCTGCAAATATTGGCACTGTAACTGATCTAATGCGATTACAGTTGGAACCAGCACTGAAATACCATGACAGATAAACTTAGTCCCCATATGTACATCAAGTGAATAAGCAATGAAAACATAAAATGCATCAGAGAAAAATCAGCACAACTGATTTTAAAAGTCGCCACGAAGGACTTTTCTAAAGCAATCAGAAACATCTATTACATTTCCATAGCATTAGTTTGCCAAACACTTAGGGGAGTACACATGGGCAACAGTAAGAAAAGACTTGTCATGTCTTGAATTGTTATGGCTTTATTGCTGATTTCCATTTCCAGAAAGCATTTGCCATTTTACAGACACGGAATATAGCAGGAATTTTTAAGTAGAGAAGATTTTGAAATCAATCAAGGCTCTCTAAAATGTAGATGTCTTTCCATGAGAATTTATAATAGTTCCTTTTGCTACAATGTAATTTAGTACAGTCATATAAGTAATTTTTTAAGTATGAATAACACAGAACAGAAAGATTTATTCTAAGTCATCTAGTTGGTATATAGAACTTCACTGTAAACACAGTTAGTGTGACTGTTTTGAAGCCTGAGGTTATACCCTTCATTTCAAAAACCTCTCTATAAAGAAAAGATATTGAATCAATAAGTCTTGTCATTTCAAGGGAATTTGCATTTCACGAGTTTTATCTTCCCATCTATGGTTTTGCATTACCAAATGACAATGAATGTCCATCATGACAACAGAGAAAATATCTTTGCTTACCTGAAATTTCCTT
Source organism: Melopsittacus undulatus (assembly GCF_012275295.1). Taxonomy (NCBI): domain Eukaryota; kingdom Metazoa; phylum Chordata; class Aves; order Psittaciformes; family Psittaculidae; genus Melopsittacus; species Melopsittacus undulatus. The sequence continues at coordinate 12,321,085 of NC_047528.1, read as the reverse complement.
TACTTTGAAATAAGTCCATTTAACTCTTATTCTGGGAGGTTTCAGCTAGAGTAGCACAGTCAGAAAAGACCTATCAGTCACCAGTAAGAAAGGCATATTTTGGGATATCCTTCCAGGCACATGGCTTCCAAAGCCAAAATATTTCTACCCAGTTTTGGTGGAAAATAGCTTGAGGGAATTAACCATATTTACCAAAGAATCATATGGGGAATTTAATGTAATGATAGGACAAGGGGCAGTGGTTTTAAACTGAGAGAAGGAAGATTTAGATTAGATAAAAGTAAGAAATTCTTTACTGTAAGGGTGGTGAGACACTGGTACAGGCTGCCCACAGAAGTTGATCCCTGGCAGTGTTCCAGGCCAGGCTGAATGGGGCTTTGAGCAACCTGGTCTAGTGGAAGGTGTCCCTGCCTATGGCAGGGGGGACGGAACTAGATAATCTTTAAGGTCCCTTCCAACCTAAGCCATTCTGTGATTCTACGAACATACCAAAATATTTTTAGTTCAGTGCCCATCTCTATCTCAAAAGTAGGTTGGATTTGTGGACCTCATGAATCAATAAAGTCAGCTTCATATAATTCTATTTTATTTGCCTTCAGACTGGACTCCACAGTTCTGTGGCAATGGAACCTCCAACATATTGCAAAACCAGGTCACAGAAGGCACCATTCTGACACTTTGGCCTCCTAATTTTAGCAAGGGAAAACTATTTGTTACATACTTATGGCATGTGTGTAACTTAGAATTGGTAGCGTGTGCTAAACAGACAGAGATTTCTGTTTCGAGTCCTTCAAATGTTTACACAGCCCGTAGGTAAATTTCAGAATTGTCCCCATCGCTCTGTGTATTCATATTTCAGAATTTTGCAATCTCCTAGAGCAAGGTTTTTATTCCAAGGTCAAACAACATTTAAAATGTCTAAGTTGGCTTCCACGAGGCGCATGGACTCTTCCTAGGCATGCTTTCAAAATTGTGTTCTTGTCTGAAGGAAGTTTACATTTCTGACAGTAATTATTTAAATATTTGATTCTTAAAGTCAATTTGAACTGCTGGCCCTCCTATCCTACAGGGAAATACCATAGGAGCACATCTGCAAGGATAAGAGTGCATTTTTGGCCTCATGTTTTTTGGCATTAATTTTACATCCCTTCCATATAAATCAGCAGATCTGGGTCCTGAGGATTATCTCCCTACAGCCTTCCATGAGGATGGCTATATTATTAATGGGAAATTTTATTATTCATTTGTTTACACTTTTATAAACTCCAGAGGCAGCAAACTTGAGCAGAGAAATGGCTGTCAGAATATTTTAGGGCATGCGGTCCTCTCATTGTTCCCAAGGCTGAACTTATTTGTCTCCCTTCTTCCAAGTTACCACCAACAGGCTCTCTCAAAGAGGAAAAGGCTTCCCAAAAGCTCTGATCCTCATTGTTGTATGGGATCTGTGTGGATCAGATATTTCTATGCTTCTGCTTTTAGCTGTCAGTATGGAATACACATGGAGTTTCTGAAAGCTATAGCAAGTGACAGCAGGGAAAGGCTACTTCTTTCAAAAGTCTTTTGAGAAAAAATGATGCTGGGTTACTCCGCTCTCCAATCCTTGTTTTCTGTCAATGAGCATCTGGGAAGCAGAAAGTTAGTGAGAATAAACTTTGTGGGCTGATGTGCACAGCAAAATCAAGGGCAACCATCTTTCCAGGTGCTGTGTAATGCAATTTACATTACTCAACTTTTTCAATCTTCGCCATATCTCCAAAAGAAAAAGCAAGAAAAGCCTTTGAAATTAAAAATTGTTCTTGGCTCTGCCTAAGCTCTGAGGTTTGAAAATTCAACTTTTAAAATGGAAGAGCTTAAAAAAAATAGTATCATAGAATCATAGTTTCTTACATTTCGATTAATTATTAGCCAGTGGAACCATATTTGAAGGCAAATCCTCTGCAGAAAATGTGGAATTTTAAACTCCAAAATTACTTTATTTTTTTTATCCACATACATTCCCCATAGATGACTGACACCAAACAGCACTGGAACCAAGTAAAGAAAGAGAATAAACAAACACAGGAGAGAAACTGTCAGATTTCAGGTTATGGAAGATACAGAGGCTTAAGAAGAAAATGAAAGTGACTCAGTTGTTTGTCTTTCCTTTGCTCTTCGCAATCACTTTATTCCTGGCAATGGGGTAGAGCAGAAGGGAATACTGAAAGTGCAAAGAGAATCGGGAAGACAGATACAATGAAACCAATGAAGTTAAAAGAATCACAGAATATTGCTGATAGTAGTTAAGGACTGTTGATAGCAATAGGGATAAAAAACTGTCTAGTTCCATTTTTGTATCACTGGTAGCAACAGAAACAGGGAAAAAATATACAGTGAGTAGCATATTTCTGGAGCTGGTAAAGATGCATCCAGACCAACACCAGAGGTGAGATGAAGAATTCTAAAAATAATCAAAACCTTACAGCAGCAAGTCCACTGCATGGCACTTGACCACAACACCTGTTTTTTTGTAGAATCTGCCTATTACATTATTGATGAACACTCACTAACACAGCAAAAACAAATATCAGCTGCTGCTATTACTTTAACCTCTAAAAAAGAGATGGCTCAGACTAAAAAAATAGCACCAACTCTCTTGTGCTTAGTCATTTAAAACATTGCTTGACCTTTGAGTGAAAACCTTGCTCTAGGAGACTGCAAAATTCTGAAATCTGAACACACAAAGCGATGGTGACAATTCTGAAATTTACCTATGGGCTGTGTAAATGTTCAGAGGCCTCATACCAGAAATCTCTGTTTAGAAAAGAACACCAATTCTTCAGTATAGAGATTGCAGAGGAAAAGAAAGGTCTCTTACTTATGTACTCTGCTATGTTTGTAGTAGGATTTTCCATCACCTTCTTAGACAATTCTCTTTGCAAAGATTTCTGCACCAAGTTATTTATAGACTTACAGAGATAGCTGTGGTTACAGCAACCACTTGGCTACTGAGTTGATTAAGAGCACAAATGACCAATGATGACCTTTACTATCTCTGGGAACTTACTTCTGTAGAGCCTATAAAATAAACCAATATTCATCACAATTCCTGCCCAACTATCTCCTTTCTATAATCACTATCTATGAAACCCTGTGGTTGGGGTTTGGAACTAGGTGATCTTTAAATGTCCCTCCCAACCCAACCCATTCTATGATTCTAGAAGTAGAAGATGGTCAGATTCAAGGACTTCTGATCAGATGGGTGGATCCTAAAGAACAATCACATATGACACCACTGGCTGTCACAGACTTACAGAAAAAAAAGCAATAATCAGTGTTAACATAGCTGGAGATTTTGGCATATATACTAGTGTCTTCCAGAAACTACACTAGTAGTCCCAGGCAAAAACTGAGGGCCAGTGTGATGTAGAAGAAGCCACCCCATTTTTAACAGAAGTTATTTGAAGGCATCATTAATTGCTCTGAAATAACAAGCTTTTGAGTTCATGAACACTAGCTGATAGCTCTTCAAGCATGCATGGGGTATGGGAAAAACATTCTGCTGAAAGGACAGTATAAACTAAAATCTTTACACTGTTTAGAGTAAGTTTATTCTAGGTTCATTTTCCATGGCTATAGAAAAAGAGATTTTGTATTTTACTGTTCAAATGCAAGCAGAGATTGTCTTCTACAGTTATGCTGTAGGGCTTCAGCTCTATTGGTAGTAATCCATACGGCTCACAGTTTAGTAAGTTATGTGTTTGTCAGTAGTACCAATGTTCCCAAAGATGAACAGCCCAATAGATCACAGGACATGGTTTTTCATTTCCGCTGGACTGTTCCTGAAAGTCAGGTTTTAGATGCTGTAAAGAGAATATTGAAAACTTGCTGTGGCAATACAGGTTCAAGCTTGAAAAGGTACAGTAAAAGGAAATAGTTTGAAGTAAATAAATCTTGAAACTTTCCCTTTCAGTGTATGAATTGTAGCAGGTAGGGCTGTCATCATGTAAGAAGTTGTTCATAAAAAAACAAGGTCAAGTTTTCTTTGGAAAATGTTCCTAAGAAAGGATGTAACATTGCATCTAGAAGAGAAAAGTTTCTTTCTGTACCATATTACTCAGCTTGCCACTAAAAGTTCACCTGATTTTACTGCAGGTGTTTTCTGGGTGTTTGTTTTGTTTGTTTGTTTGGATTTTTTGTTGTTGTTGCTGTTCTTCTGTTCTTTAAAAACACTGTTCTATCAGAAAATATCTTCTTATCAAAGTGGAAAAAAAAGCAAGAACGTATCAATGAGGACAGATGTTTTACTGAAATAACTTCTTAAAGAAAGATATAATCAGAGAGAGAAAAGCATCCTAAAATGCCCCGAAACTTAGCTATATGTGGCATTCATATGAGTTGTTGAGATACATGTTCATATCCCTGTTCTTCTCAATTTTCAGATAAATACTTGGCAAGCATAAAAGACGTTCTAGAAGTCCACAGTGAGAGCATTTCCATGTGCCATAGGAGTCACTGGTTAGATGCCCTGCTCCAATTTATATTTTGTTATTTACAGAGGTAACAGCAACATAAAGAAAGACAACTGGGAGTCCACTTATAAGCTACCCTGGTATTTAGGAAACTCATCTGTGGTTGGGAAGATCAAAGTTCAGACTCTGGAAAAGCATAAACTGAATCCAAGACACATCCTCAATATGCATTTTAAACACTTCAGTTACTGCGTATTACCAGAGTGGACTTCCCACTTGGTTTTGATTTCAGATTGCTTTTCACAGACACAGTCAGGCAGTGCATGTCCTCCTCTTAATATAACAATGTCTAAGAAATGTTTATTTCTATTCTTTCTAAAATGAGGACCTATTAAAGCATTTATTCCACTCAGGCACTTACTTTGAGATGAAAATAACCATATCTCAAACAATTGTTGTACATTTAAGGCAAAGATCTGGTGGTACAGGATTTTGTAGAGGGTGGTAGAGGCTACTAAATCCACACCAGGTGAATACAAACCTAGTGTTTACACAAAATGTACCTTCCTTTTGTAGAAGAGACTTCCACCTTGTTGGACTGATGTGGACATGCTGTGAACTTCCAAACCTCTTCAGGGCTTTCTGATTATAGCAAGGTTTTTTTTTTTTTGCCTACAGGTCATGTAATAGGCTAATGGTTTATGGCATTGCTCTGGAAGGGGCTGATTCACACCAGCATGTTTCTGACTCCCATGGGTTGACAATGTTCCTTCACAGGCAAAGAGAACCCTCCAGCCATCCAGCACCAACAGCAGTCACCAAGGACCAGAACTTTTCCTCAGCCACAAAGATAAGCTGAAGGTATTTGAAACATGCTGTCTTAAAGCATCATTTTTAAAACTGCAGTTAGGTATTAATGGCATTATATTTAAGCAGCATAGAGAAATAAAAATATAAATAAGCAAATATTCATCTCATAAAGAATACTACTAACTATATCGTTCTGAATTTTGAACTTAAAAACATACACAAATACCTTAAATATATGGTTTTGTGAGACGGCACTATAAGAGCATGTTACAACAGGGATAATAGCATCAAAATGCTAAATAAATATAATGAATAAACCACTTTTCCAGTCTTGTACTAGCTGCAAAATCTAGTTTATAATTTTTTTTGCACTTTTTCTTGTTCAGTCCACTGTATGAAACAGAATTTTCCTCACTGTCTCAGATGCTGCTTATTTCCCAGTTAAGCACAGCTTATTATTCCACATGCCCATATAACATCATTTTCACATCACAGTTGCACTTTAGTCACTAATGATTTTGACTCTACCAACTTTAGAACAAAACAAAACAGAGTACATTTGTGTGGTTTTGAACACAAGATTTTTACAGTCCTTAGAAAACAGAAAGGAAGCAATTTACTTCTCATAGCTTCCAAAATCAGAAGCAGTTGCACCTTATGACTCAAGCAGATTGTACTGAAATTGTTGCAGGCTATTTTAATACTTGTAAGTGGGCAAACTACACAGAAAGGACTTTGAGAGAGATTTATCCCACGGCAGGCT